>NC_092814.1:311266490-311566490 GCF_023375885.2 Dermacentor andersoni
CCCAGAGAAATCAGGAGTACTCCATTCGAAACAATAATGAACAGGATACAGAAACTCCTGCTATAACTAGCGATGAGGTCAGAAGGGCCTTCCAAGACATGAAACGAGGAAGAGAGCCAGGAAAAGATGGAATAACAGTCGATTTAATCAAAGATGGAGGAGACATAATGCTGGGAAAACTGGCGGCTCTTTATACGAAGTGTCTATTGACTGTAAGGGTCCCAGAAAACTGGAAGAATGCAAACATTATACTAATCCACAAGAAGGGAGATGTTAAAGAATTGAAAAATTATAGGCCCATTAGCTTACTCCCAGTATTATATAAAATATTTACCAAAATAATCTCCAATACAATAAGGACAACACTGAACTTTAGTCAACCAAGGGAACAGGCGGGCTTCAGCAGGGAATACTTTACAATGGATGACATCCATGTCATTAATCAGGTTATCGAGAAATCCGCATAGTACAATAAGCCTCTCTACATGGCTTTCATAGATTATGAAAAGGCATTTGATTCAGTAGAGATACTAGCCGTCCTAGAGTCATTACGCAATCAAGGAGTACTGAACGCTTACGTAAATACCTTAGAAAATATCTACGGAGGTTCTACAGCTACCTTAATTTTACACAAGAGAAGCAGGAAGATACCTATAAGGAAAGGGGTCAGAAAGGGAGACACAATCTCTCCAATGCTATTCACTGCGTGCTTGCAAAAAGCATTGAAGCTATTAAACTTGGACGGCTTAGGAGTAAGGATCGACGGCGAATATCTCAGCAACCTTCGGTTTCCCGATGACATTGTTCTTTTCAGCAACTATGCAGACGAGTTACAAGAAATGATTGATCACCTTAACAGAGAGAGTGTAAGAGTGGGGTTGAAGATTAATATGCAGAAGACAAAGATAATGATGAATAGCCGGGCAAAGGAACAAGAGTTCAGGATCGCCAGTCAGCCTCTAGAGTCTGTGAAGGAGTACGCTTACCTAGGTCAATTAATCACAGGGAACCCTGAGAAGGAAATTCATAGAAGAATAAAAATGAGTTAGATCGCATACAGCAGACATTTTCAGCTCCTGACTGGAAGCTTACCATTATCATTGAAAAGGAAGGTGTACAATCAGTGCATTTTACCAGTGCTGACATATGGGGCAGAGACTTCGAGACTGACAAAGAAGCTTGAAAACAAGTTAAGGACCACGCGCAGAGCGATGGAACGAATATTTCTAGGCATAACGTTAAGAGATAGAAAGAAACTTATTTGGATCAGAGAGCGAACTGGTATAGACGATATTCTAATTGACATCAAGAGAAAAAAATGGCGCTGGGCAGCTCATGTAATGCGCCGGTTAGATAACCGTTGGACCATTGGGGTTACAGAATTGGTGCCAAGAAATGGGAAACGCAGTCGAGGGCGGCAGAAGACTAGGTGGAGCGATGAAATTAGGAAATTCGCGGGCGCTAGTTGGAATCGGTTGGCGCAGGACAGGGGTAATTGGAGATCGCAGGGAGAGGCCTTCGTCCTGCAGTGGACGTAAAACAGGCTGATGACGATGATGATGACTGGCGAAGGGCTAGTGGAGGAAAGAATGACTGAAAGAATAGCAGAAAAATAAAGCAAGGGCGCGTTAGAAAAGAAAAAAAAAGAAAAAGAAATGGGAAAAAGGAAAGGAGAGGAGTGATCGGGGGGCGTCTGGGAGTATGAGTCTCAAATAGGGTACTCGAACGCAGAAACTAAAATTCAGTTATGCGCTTCCAGAATATATCTTCTTAAGCATTCGACTTTTTCTGAGAATCATTATTGAACAGAGCACGTCGCCAGCAGATATGAGTGAGTAATTTCTATTATGTTTGTTCTGATTTCGAGCGACCTTAAAGCCGCCTTTTCAGATCTCTGGTATTTGGCGAAAATATCGAAAACTTTGGGTATGGTGAAAATCTTCAAAACGGAATAATCGACTGATCTGAATGAGCGGTCGCGAGAGCACCGCTTTCCTCTGCGTATCCCCTCAGTGACTACTTCACCTATTTGAGCAAGATGTCTACAGTCTTCTGTAATATGCCTGAAATGTCCTGCCGTGAGAAAGAGAAAAAAAAAAGGGGGGGGGGGGGGTTTGCTCACAAGGGATCGCCGCACACGACATGGTCACGAACCGATCGCATATATTGCACAATAGAGACGACAGCTTCGGGCACTGTTCTCTTCGTCCTCGACGGAGGAGCAAGGCAATTTATAACGAGCGCATTGCAACCCTGGAACAAGCGGCCGTCACGAGACGCCCCTTTCGAACGCTCTGTCGGCGAGCAGACGACGCGCAATGCAGTACATAGTAAGAGTTATGGTTCCTGAACCTTCACCAGGCGGAGACTTTCTTCTGTCTCGAGCCAAATCACCGCTAACGTCCGCGAAAGAGCGTGCGCGGGAACGCCATCGTTCGATCGTGCGTCCATCTTATTAGGTGGAATTCTCGCAGCATCGCGTATGGAGGCGAGCCTCCTTGACAGCGCCACAAATTGTATACCTTTATTGCGCAATAAAAGAATGTCCGCTTTTTTTTTTTTTTTGAAGCACGACGCTCAGACGACCCAGAGTCTTCTCAAAGATGGCTGCCCTCCAAACAGACATCGCTATCAATAGCCCACGCAAAACAATAAGGCAGTTCTAATTCTTCGCTCGTTGTGGTGAACCGCTCAGATAATAAGATGAGCGAATCTATCACGCATAATGACACCGGAGGTGCAGGAGTTTCGCATAGGTGGGCTTCGCTTCGTTCGAGCAAAACGGCTTGCGAGGATATAAAAAAAAGACCAAAAAAAGATAACGAAATGTAGGGATATTCCGCCGAGCGTCTAATGACTGTCGCTGGTGGTTCAGCTGAGGACGTCAATTGGCTTGCGTGCTTCGTCACACGAGGTGTCAGTAATGACGAACTTTTTTACGGGCGTTTTCTTGTCATCTCACCACGGACAGGAACGGAGCTCTTTCGTGGGTGGTGCTTGGCCCCTATTTTTTTTCTGCCATCTACGCCATACGCTGCATTGTCGGACGACGCAATCGACAGTTTTAGTTTAGCGTTTGCAACCGAACGTAAAAGCATTATGTACGTAAAGAACTAGCGTCGTCCTCACTGCGCATACTCGGAACGTTATTGGGTTTCTGCGGTTTACGCGTGCTATGATAACGTACGTTATTTGGCGAGCTTAAAGGGACACTAAAGGTTACCAGAAAGTCAAGTCAAAGCGATAAAGCAATGCTCTAGAACGTCTAAGGCATCAATATAATCGCGAACAGAGCTTTAGCAACCGAGAAATCGAGATAAATGCACGGCACGATTTGAGACCCCCCAGCGACATTCCGGTACTAGCCCGATGACGAAAGCACTCCTCATCATAATTTATGTCTCTAGTACTCAACTACTTGTGTTAAAAAGATAATTTCACTAGATTATAAGACGGAAGAAAATGCTACTTGTCTACGTCTATTCGATTCTAAGAAAAAAAATAACATTTTGACGTTACCCTGGAATAGTATGGGTGATCGAAAGGTTTCGTTTTCGCTCGACTCTGCGCGCTCGACTTTGCGCCGCGCTCGCTTTGAAGTTTCAGTTGTTTCTTTATCGCGTCGTGCTGCGGTGGTCCTGCTGGCTCGCGAAACTTGCATTTGGAACAAGTAGCGAGAATGCCACGTCCATGTGATGTTGTGGGATGCGCGAACGGTCCGCGGAACTTGGCCAAGGGCAGTTGCAGCGGCGAATCCAACGTTACTTATCACTGTGTGCCAACGAGTGAACCTCTCCGTTCGAAGTGGTTAAGTGCCGTACCTCTGCCACAGCGCGCTGGCAAAGAGCCGAAAAATCACGTAGTGTGCTCTCTGCACTTTCATCCAGAGGATTACGAGTTCAACGCCGACTTACTGAAGTCGTGTGGAGTGCCTTTAAAAGCAGGCCGCCGTTGTAGTAGTACGCAACGACGCCGGCAGCGCGAGCCCTCAGCAGCAGGTCACGTTCATCGGTGCTTAAATCGCTGAACTCAAGCCCAGCATGGCGAGCTAATGTGTCGTTGTCAGGGTCATCCGTTGCAACGAGCGTCGAAGTTGGCGTCATAAAATAAAGAACCAGCTTATTGTCGTGCGCGTTCCCTTCCGCTAGCCACCATCTTTCCGCTTTCGCGCTGCTGTCGGCTCTGTCTTGGCTCTGTTTCTGGCCGCGCGTTTGCGTTTTGTGCAGAAAATCCGTAGCGCCGTCTGCGGGAGCCGTTTTACTCCCCGAGGGCGCAACGTCACTATGAGACCATGACGTCAATACTCCTCGATCGGAGGGCGGGTGACTTGAACTGCGCTAGAGGTACGAGGACGCTTCAGAACGCATTTTCTCTTAAAATAAGTCTCTTCTTCGCACGAAACAAGTGTTTCGAGGTTTCTGGGATGGTATTTCAACAGTACACGTTGACTTAATATTAACCTTTAGTGTCCCTTTAATGTCCGTAATGTTTACGGACGCTAAGAAATAGCGTTGTCGAACATGGCGGCACCCATGGCTCCCGCTTCAGCGTGAATTCTCGTGATGGCTACGCTTTCACTCGCGTTGATCGCCAGTAACCGTTGTAATCAGCTTTCGCTTTCTCTAAACTCACCTGAAAGGTAGTTATGAGCGCATAGCACGTCCATTTTCTGAGATCGTTCGGCGATTCTGGCGCCCGTACGCCTAACGAGACGTGTCCACATAGCAACAGCAGGAAGATTGCTAATGAACCGTATTGGCTTGGATACGTTTGGCACGAGGCACCGGACGGCGCCTTCTTTTATAACGTTTGCTTTACGTTTGTGTTTCCGTAAGGTAAACTAAAAGGCTTGAAAGGACACGCGCCGTAACGTCCCGCAAAGGTGCTTACGTTTGACGTATGTGAGGCGCTATTCTAAAACTGTATAATATCGGAGTAAGCGTGTAGGGGCATATAGGCATCTGTGACGAGCCCTGAAAATGCCAGCCTATATATATAGCTAGGCACCTATCTTTGTTTCTCCACCTCTAGAAAAAAAATGAAAGTAAGGTGAAAAATTTTGGCGCAATGCAGTGATTATTTACCGGGGAAAAAGGAACTTTGTAACGAACGTTTAATAATGTTGAATAAAGTTTTACAAAGCCAATGTTTTCGATCAACAAGTGCGTACACAACTCCTAAGCCTGGCGTCTCTAAGGGCGGATGGCCAAGCCGACGTGTGCCGCCTTTTTTGTTGATTTCGCATAGTGCACAGTGATGGTGATCCACCGTATGCCCGAACACACGGAGCTTGTGCACGCACGTCACTAGCGTGATATGAAAGTGACCGCCAGAATAGCCCGAACAGCGGTGGCAAGCAGTGCGCGCGCGTGCACTTCCTGTGTTACGTTGTCGGGATGACTAGAGGTGAACGCTGGCGCCTCGAAAACGTTATAAAAGCTAGCTGGGCTGACAGTTCAGCCAGTCAGATTCGCAGTTTCCACCCGATTGCAGAGCAGCTATAACGGGAAAACTCCGCCGGCGGCATCGCGTCCCGACACCGAACACCGCCAGCCTCCGTGGGAGCTGTCGCTTCGATGGGTAGCTTGGGAGTTGTATCGGTGTGGACGGAATGCTGCCGTGCACCGGTTTCTCTACGTCGCTTGCTTTGGTTTAGTTGACTGCACACTCATTTCCTTTTGCGCTCTCAGTGTCTAGAAAAAATACTTTCTGCACAGATGTGAAGGATGTGGTTATACAGGGCGTCTCAGCTATATATCGCGCGCTGAGCTAACACTCACACGGTGTGTGTGTGTCTGTGTGTGTGTGGTCGTTCCTCAACCTCAACATGGTGGTCAGGGCTAAATACCATGGAGTATTATTTCGCTGTCATTTCTGCCTTTAAGTTTATCCATATTATAAGTTTATCACGCGAGAGAGAAACGGGGTGCCCGGAGGAAGCTATATAGAGACTATTCTTTTTTTTTTTCTTTCATTTATTTCATGCCTAAGTAGTTTAGGCACTATTATACGTACTGGCTGGGATTAACCACTGCTTGCATCGGGATACTTGATGCAACACTCTCCGGTCGGAACAATTTCTACGATTCTACGCGGGAATAAATTGTAGAAAGAAGGCACGAAGTTTATGTCTGCTCTCAGGTTTCCCAACTCTTCGCAAACACACGCTCATCGCTAGCCTGCAGCGGTGCAACAAATTGACGTTCTACCGTGGCTCTTTTTTATGCACCCCGGTATACCTTTTCCAGAGGCTAATACTTTGTTTCTCGGTCGTAAAACTGGGCTCGCAGATGACGAACGTGATGGCGTGTCGTCATGCGTGCGAAGCAGTAACTCATTTATGCTGCAAACACTGATAATGCGCAAAAACTTTTCTGCACCACCGTTAGACTACGTTGATAGTACCGAATGCCACGGGCTCCGATGTTCACGCTTGAAAAGCTCAATATAGTCGAGATATGCGCGGCTCTTCAACGAACCTCCTTCACGACGGCATGTTTCCCTGTAGATGCGGCACGTGGTAGGTACCGCCGTTTAGTGAAGCTCTTCGGCGCCGACTTGGAGCACTGGTTATGTGCCAGTAGGTTTGTGCGGCTCTTCAGTGAACATCCGTGACGCCAACTTGGGTACCCTAGGTGTGTGCCACTGGAAACGTGCCACTCTACAATGACGAAAAAGATCCCTTAAATTTATCCGATGCTGGGCGGAATCGAATCCACGTCTCAATATGTTCCTCGAGGACACCAACCCGACGCATTAGAAGGCTGCGCCTCGAATACACGGCCGTATGTGCCGCTTTTTCAATGAACCTCTCGCCAACTTGGGTCACTAAGTATGTGCCACTGGGTGTGCGGCAAGTGAGGGAACTATTCTTAGCGTTCGCAGCCACCGGTGCGTCACGCTTCTAGTCTCGGAGGCCAGGCGCGGTCTTCTCGGCAGCGCCATAGATGGCGCAGCGTGTCCAGAAAGAAGTGTGAGCGAGGAGGTCGGTTGTCGGGCATGACGCGTTTCTCGGCGTTCGCACGCACCGGTGCGCCATGCATTTCGGAGGCCACTCACAGGCTTCGCGGCGGCGGCGCCAGATGGCGCCGAGTGTTCTTAGGGAAGCGCGTAAGAGGAATCCCGCCGCAGTACACTCATAATATATAAATTATTTCGACGGTGACTAGACGTTGTGTTGCCATATTTTTCCAAAGCTAAAGGCATTACCATTGACACTTATCGTGGGATGGGTTCTGACGAATTTCTTTATCACTCTCAGGAAGCTATCAAGGACTCTCTCTCAGGAAGCTATCAGGAAGCTATCAATGACGAAGAACAGCATAATCCGTGTCCTTACTCTGAAAAATAATAATAACAAGAAGAAAGCGCTGCAAACGCATGCGCGAGTGATGTAGACCAATTTGGGCAACATAAGGTGAAAGGTTTGATGTTACGACGCCCCCTTAAACTTCGCACTCACCTGCCGCGGTGGCATGGCAGCTATGGTGTTGCGCTGCTGAGCCAGAGGTCGCGGTATCGAATCCTGGTGGCGGAGGTCGCATTTAGATGGGGGCGAAATGCAAGAAACGCCCCCATCCCGTGCATTGCGGCACGTTAAAGATCCCCTGTTGGTCAAAATTATTCCGGACTCCACCATTACGGCGTGCCTCACAATCAAACCGTGGTTTCGGCACGCAAAACCCCACAATTAAATTTACCTCGTACTCGTAACAGACAACTGGCGACATAAAACGGCAGCTTACCCAGTGGTCAGGGGCGTAGCCAGGGGGGGGGGGGGGGGGGGCTTATGGGGCTTCAGCCCCCCCCGAAATTTTTTCGGGCTGTCCATGGACCGCCAACCAAAGCGACCCCCGGCGCCGGAAATCACTCTGGATTTTGTCTAGCATGCCTTTTGGCGCTCGAAAAGACATCTGACCGCGAAGATTGCGAACTCGGGCTGGATTTCGTGGCCACGCCCATACACCGGGAATCACATAACGCCAAGCAGTCCCATCCGAGCACAAAGTTTCAAGGGTGCTTTGATGGTGAGCGGGCTCGCCGCGGAATCTCACTGAGGCCACGGAATCTATGGAGCGCATGGATATCAATTGCGAAACTTTATGGGTATAAATCTCATAAGCTCTTGATGTGAAAGGTGCATTGACATTTCCAAAGTTGTGCTTTAGATTTTCAATTGCGGAACTTTGTGGGTTTAATGTTGTTATAAACATTTGACGCCAAAGGTTCATTGACTTTTCTAAAGTCTTACATCGGAACATACAATGAGACAAGCCAAATCAAAGCAGTGGCAGACGAGTTGACAAAGCACGCAGTGAGGTCCAATGAGACGAAGCGTTGGGGTGGTTCATTTGTGCCGTCATGTCACATAAAAAAATATCAACATTTTTTTTAACCTACGCCAGAACATCCATGTCAAGACACTAAAGCCAGCCGAAGTAACTACGTTCTTATTTATTTTTTCTACTTTGACTTTTATTCGCGAGGTCACATTGAGCCGCTTCAATTTTTTTTTTTTTGTTCTCGCTACCCTACCCGCGGGCTGCCAGAGCCAGCCAGAGCGCATACGTTTTTCTCGTATGGCCCCGACCACCGCGCGCGCGGTGCACTACGGTGCGCGTTCGGTTTGCTCTGGCCGAGTGGATTTTCACTTGACAGAGTTTTGGACGCTTTCTGGCTAGCAGACGAGAAAAAAAAAACAATGGTCGCTCGCCGCCATCACTGTGGGGAATCGAAGGATTGCACCGCGTTCCTTGAGCGGAACCTTTCCGGAAAGTCTTGTTTCGCCGGTGTAGGATACTGAGCAGTATGCGTATGGTTCTCAGTGGACCAAGCGTCTCATGTTTTCTTCCGCATTCCTTCCGTAGCCCCATTAGGTGCCCGAAGTAGGCATTCGATTCTGACCAACATACTTTCCTATGCGTTTCATTTTTTTTTTTTTCATTTCGGTGCCTCCGCCCCACAGAAAAAAAAAAAAAAAACATTGTTACGGCGCAGCGAATTGTCGCATGGTGAAAGTTCGATTTTGATACTTCTTTTGCGGAAAGTAATGGGCGACGGGACGCTTCAGTTCCGGATACGTTTATTGTATTATTGCGAGATCAATTATATGGACACTCCAGCCGCATTCCGACCGTCACCGTCGCCCTCATGTTTCGTATAAAGTCCAAGGGTAATAACATCGTGACCACGCGCTGCATGCTGTATGTGCGAGTGAAAGCGTAGGAGGGGAGGTGGAATGGGTGAGCCGACGATGGTGGCTCAGTCTTGTGTGCGCAAAGAAAAAAAGCGGGGAGCAAGCGCGCAGCCTTCCGTCGCGCGCAATACATCGGGGAGAGTGGATGGAATGGGGGCGGAATCTAGGATTCTGTGAATCTATGATTGTGTAACATCTTTATTTGCCATGTTTGAAGCATTATACACAGTTACTTTTTCTTACATACACAGACTCATTGGAGACTTATACTTATACTTAAATATCTTGTTGCGAGGTTTTGTGTATACATGCAGTGAACTTTGTTTTCAGTGACACTTTTTTGTCCTTTATCAAGCCGTATTTTCGCATTTGTATATCCCATTGTATCTTTGCATTTCTAATGTACGAGGGCGAGTCAAATGAAAGTGAGCCTACTCTAACCGCGCAATAATGGTTCGGTTCATTATCTGCGAGGCATGCGCGTAGGAGAACGGCATGTCTCATTTACAAAAGTGACACGCAGGTGTGAAGATAAATGTTCTTTAAGGCTCTCATACACTGGGTTGAATATGGTTGCGTCACATAATGGACACTTCGAAAATTGAACAGCTCGGTGTCGCGAAGTTTTTGACAGCTGAAGGTGTTTCCAAAACAGAAATTAATCGCTGTATGGCTGCCTTGTACGTTGAACACTGTATTTCATTGACCACTGTGAAGCGTTGGAGCAAACGGTTCAAAGGACGTTGCAAAAACATTCCAAGACCGGCCGGGCCAAAACCATCGTGCAATCACCCCCCACACAATTTCAAAGGTTCATGACCTGATGAAACAAGAACGGAGGATAAACATCGATGAACTGGCAGACCGTCTGAACATCAGTCACGGTTCGGTTCACGCCATAATTCATGAGCTTCTCGGTTATCGGCTGTTTGGCGCGCAATGGATCCCCAAGATTTTGATCCATCGCGAGAAGACGGCGAAGTTTCGCGCTGCCTTGACTCATCTGATCGGGTATCACAATGAGGATGAGGACTTCTTGTTTGAAATTGTGATGGGGGCGAACCTTTGTGCCACTACTACGAGCCTGAAACACGATGGCAAAGCTTACAGTGGAAACGTTCGAATTTACCACGCCCACAGAACGCAAAGGCCATCATTTCCGCTGGAAAGGTGTTGTTGACTTTTTTTTCGATTGTCAGGGTCCATTACTGATAGAATTTGCTAAATCTTGAGAGGCTATCAATTGTTTCCGATATTATGAAATGCCAGAACGGCAGCGTGTCGCAATCAAGAACGAACAACGTGGAAAATTGACGAATGGGGTCATCTTGTTCCACGACAATGCCCGTCCCCACGTCGCTTATGTGGTTAATACAAAACTGGCAAAGTTCAAGTGGGAAACGCTGCAATATCCGCCATACAGCTCAGACCTGTCACCTTGCGACTTCTACATTTATGGGCAACCGAAAAAACAGCTCAAGGGAACCAGATACAGACTTTTTTAAGCAGCAACCCAAGGAGTCTTATAAGACGGGAATCACGCGACTAGTTAGTCAATGGGACAAATGTCTAAATTCTCATGAAGACTACTTTTAAATAAAATACCCCGTTGTTGGCTCACATTCATTTGACTTGCCCTCGTATATCTTGCAGAACTCCTGCTTTTTATACGTGCTCTCTGTCGCGACTATAACTTCGGTGCAATTACTCACGATACACGACAGGGGACAGCTACTCCTGCGTAATACATCGGAACAAACGACAGCGTTATTGAGATTTTTCACTGGCCATTGCATACATACAAGAATGTAAGCACAGTTCTTGAATGACAAAGTTTCATTAACATATTTGTCCTCAACTTGTTCAGTTCATTGCCTTTTAATTTTTCATATCAGCGGCATACACTGCTTTCCTGGTTTCGAACTGATATAGTTCTAAAGTTCGTGTGATATTTTCTTTACTTAATAAATAGACACAAATATGGAAGCATTGATATCAGTTATTTTGGGCAAAATTTTTGGCACATACGAGTATATTCTTTTATGAAAAAATACATATTTTATTGTTTTGACAGTGCGTAGCGTTCAAGAATTCGTTTGCAGCATCTTTGGCAATGACAATGCAGTTATTATTCATGTATTTGATCCCTCGACAAATTGTTTAAGAGGAAGCTTTAGCTCGGGCCCAATCCGACGCGGCCTATTCAAATACTTGTAAAACGCAGAATCGCTTTTCTGAGATAATCCTGCTAATCGCTTTTATTGAAATTGGTTGCATTTGAGAGAGAAAGTTAAATTCTAGTGTCTGTTGGAAACAGAACTTCAATTTAGGGCCTGAATTTTGTTTAAAATATTTTGAAAGATTCGAAAGTTTGAAAAAATAGAAGCACGACGTTTACAAACTAATAGCTATGCATGAAGAACAGATATTGTAGTTCTGTAAACGGCATCTATTATAACAGTGAAAGCGGACAAGTTTGATATGTCAATTTGTATCTTACGTGAATTGGTTACGTTGTGTACAACGGTTGTGCAAAAGCCGTATTTCCACAATACTAAATTTTTTTGAGATTCATGTCTAACATATCTATTTTGTCCGCTGTAGATGTACTATTAGATGCAATTCACAGAATTGTGATATCATTTTTAATTGTTGAGTCACGGAGTTTTAAACTTGATAGTGTGGTTTTCTGAAAATTTTTGATTTTGACCAATTTTTAATAAATAATTGACCACCTAAATGAAAAATTCGAAACCAGCAGTCACTAGAATTAAACGTTTTCTTTTAAATGCAACAAACCTCCTCAAATTCGGTGAAGTGTTTGCAGGGAAAAACGAATTCCCCTTCTACATGTATTTAAATAGGAGCACCCGAGCTAAAGCTTCCTCTTAAGGAGGAGGACGAGCTGCAACGTGCCCCCCCCCCTCGAACAAAATTTCTGGCTACGCCACTGGCCCCATGTATATATATATATATATATATATATATATATATATATATATATATATATAAATAAATACATGGGGCCAGTGGCGTAGCCCCCCCCGAACAAAATTTCTGGCTACGCCACTGGCAGTGGTGTCATCGAAAGGTAGGTGTCGGACGAATTGTCAGTTTTATTACGGTGTACTCTGGTCGCGTACTTTATTCACATCATTTCATCCGAGTCACCGTATTTATACAATACAATATCACATGATATTACGACCAAGGGCGAACGTGCAAATCTTGCAGTCTTCTTCTCGATACGATATTGTCACGTGGTAGTGACGTTAAAGAACACAGTAGCAATACTGTGAAAGACAAAACTAGCTTTTATTGGGCGAACCTGTGCCCACAAAGACAGGCTACACTTAGCACAACGATAGCGGCGAACACAGTCGGCGATCGGCGAAAATCTGATCAGCGGGTCGAGCGCGTCGGCTTTTATAGATCAGTCGTCGAATGTTCCACAGCAACCGCTGGGACCCGCGTGTCTTCCACAAAGTTCTACACTATTCGAGCACTTGACTTTCGAGCACGCTTAAGGCATGGTGACTACGAGAACTCTCCGGCGGTATCGCTCTATCTTCCGACAGCGTTATCGACTTCGACTTCAGGTCGATGATTGCGCCGTGTTGGTTCAGGAAGTCCATGCCGAGAATGACGTCTCGTGAACACTGTTGGAGGATAATGAAGGTAGCAGGATAAGTCCAGTCATGAACGGTAATTCTTGCCGTGCAGATTCCAGTCGGCGCAATGAGGTGTCCTCCAGCGGTCCGAATTTGAGGGCCCTCCCATGCAGTCTTAACCTTCTTCAACTGGGTGGCGATGTGTCCACTCATGACGGAGTAATCGGCTCCTGTGTCTTACTCACGATACCGCCGTCACTATCCTCTACCGGCCCATCGAGCGCAGAGCCACGTTCCTGGCTCTCTCGCGAGACAGTGTCGCCGCTCAGCTATCCGCCGTGCCGGGCGTGAGGCGTGTCCGTGTCAGCTTCCGTCGCAACGTGGTGGCTGTGGACGTGACACGCGGTGCCGACTCGGCGCCCCTTCTCGAGGTGTGCGTCATTGGTGACGTGGCGGTGCGCTCGAAGGCACTGCACAGCAACTCCTGTGTGGGTGTCATCTATGGGGTCGACCCTTCTTTCGACGCCCGCACAGTGAGCGAAAACCTGGAGGCACCCGTCGCGGTGCTGTCGTGCTCGCGGAGTGGCGCAAGCGTCACCGTCACTTTCGTCGGGAGCGTCGTGCCTCCGAACGTGCGACTTTTCAAGCAGCTACGCGCCGTTCGTGCCCGTCTGCCCCGGCCACTTCAGTGCGACCGCTGCGGCGTTTTCGGCCATGCCGGCGCCACCTGTTTCCGCGACGCCCGCTGCCTCCGCTGCGGTGACTCGCATCCTACAGGAGACTGCCCCGCTGAGAAGCCACGCTGCCTAAATTGCGGTGGTCGACACCTTTCAACAGAGCCGAGCTGTCCCGAGTGGCAGCGCGAGAGGAAGGCGGCCGTGTTGTTGTCTTCGTCTGAGCGGCCTCTCTCGAGGAAAAAAGCGCTTGAGCTGGCCGGCGCTACATCGTGCGAGCCGCATACAGCCGCTCCGCCGATGTCTGCTCGCACGCCGCAGGGCCGATCCTACAGTGACGCCCTTCGTGGCCGCAACACGCAGACGGCCGCCCCTGAGCCGTTGCGCGGCCCACAAACCGCTCCGAGCAGCGACCCCAGGGACGCGCTCATAGCCGCTCTCGCGGCTGCACTCCGTGCCCTGCTCGTTCAGTGCCCAGCTATCGACGGCAACGTGCGACAGATGTGCGACGCGGCTCTCGCCGCGCAGGAAGCTCTGCTTCACCACGACTAGGAGCGTCACCGCGCCTCATAAGCGAATGTCAACAACTTGCCCTCGCGCGCTGTTTGGGCAGCCGCCGCCGCGTCTCTTTCACCCTTCTTTCAATTCCCTTTCCCTCTTGTGCAGCGTGGTTGAGGTGTCCTCACCTGAGAGACAGTTACTGCGCTGCACTTTACCCCAATTTTTCTTCCCTCCAACAAGAATCTCTCTCTCTCTCCTGTGTCTACTAAGGCGGTGACTGCGTGGCCGTCGGGAAGCACGTCGAGGTCGGTGGCTCTTTGTCTTGCGTTACAGTTAGGTCTTGGCGTCGGATCACGGCTGCGTCTTGTTGACCTGTGGCTGGTACGTGGCGCCATCAGGTCATGTTTTGTCGGCGTATTCTTTGCTTCCAGACTTCGTCGGGACGGCGGCGTGTCGTTATGTTGTCGAGGGAGTTTCTTCGGTGTCTTCGTCTGCGGCGGAGGATCTTCGTCAGTTCGATGAACAGCAACTGCGCCTCCATCGGTTGCTGCTTTTAGTTTTCCGGATATAGGCTCGCTGACCGGCCCCGGGCTGGGCCAGTGTATGGACGGCGCTGCGGCGACAGGTAGCGGCCTGGTGACGGCGAACGGGACGGTCGTCGAGGGCTCCACTGAGTAGCGGCGAGGTAGTCGGCGATGTCACGAGGGCGTTCACCTTCCCTCGGGCGCTGTGCGTTGACGGCGAAGCCTCGCAATCCCAGGTCGCGGTATGGGCATCGGCGGTACACATGGCCGGCTTCGCCGCAGTGGTAGCAGAGCGGGCGGTGGTCGGGGGCGCGCCAAATGTCCGTCTTCCTCGCGTAGGTGCGCTGGGCGACGGGTGGCCGTGCTGGCGGCGGCGCGGCGGCGGTCGACGGAATTGCGGCGTTACAGGGCCCTGGCGCGGTCGCGGAGGGGGGCCTTGACGGCGTGCAACGGCGGCGTAGGTCATCGCTTCTGGCTGGGGATGCGGTAATTGAGGTTGAACCTCACGAACTACAAATGTTCGCTGAACCTCATCTTTCACGATGTCAGCTATCGAAGCTACTTGAGGCTGCGACGAAGGCAAGACCTTGAGCAGTTCTTTCCGCACAATGGCCCTGATGGTCTCTTGGAGATCAACGGAGCCCAGCGCTTGGATGGCGCACTGAGGCGGGAGCACTTGGTGGTTATATTGCCTAGTGCGCATTTCTAAAGTTTTCTCAATCGTCGTAGCCTCTGTCAGGAACTCAGCTACGGTATTCGGTGGGTTTCGGATTAGTCCGGCGAAAAGTTCTTGCTATACGCCTCGCATCAAGAAACGTACTTTTTTCTCTTCGGACATTTCCGGGTCGGCGTGCCGAAAAAGACGGGTCATCTCTTCTGTGAAGATGGCGATGGTCTCATTGGGTAGTTGGCCTCGGATTTCCAGCAGAACTTCGGCCCTTTCTTTTCGGACAACGCTCGTGAACGTCCTCAGGAAGTTACTGCGGAACAGGTCCCATGTTGCAAGGGTGGACTCCCGGTCCTCGAACCAAGTCCTCGCGGCATCTTCCACGGAGAAGTACACATGTCGTAGCTTATCCTCAGATGTCCAGTTGTTAAAGGTCGAGATCCTTTCGAAGGTTTCAAGCCAGGTTTCCGGTTCCTCCGACGTAGCTCCACGGAAGGTAGGGGGCTCTCTGGGTTGTTGAAATACGACGGGTGACACTGGGGCTGCCATTGTGGTTGTCTTGGTCACACTTTTTGGTCTTCTCAGGTAGAAGTCCGTACTACGGGGGCAGCTCTTGTAGACGACGGCTTGCTCGATGGTCCGGAACTACGTTGGTGCTCTCTTTGCGGTCCGGGCTTGGATCACGGCTTGTCGGGGGCGTCCGGTACATGGACGAAAAGCACCTCCACCAGATGTCACGTGGTAGTGACGTTAAAGAACACAGTAACAATACTGTGAAAGACAAAACTAGCTTTTATTGGGTGAACCTGTGCCCACAAAGACAGGCTACACTTAAAGCACAACGATAGCGGCGAACACAGTCGGCGATCGTCGAAAATCTGATCAGCGGGTTGAGCGCGTCGGCTTTTATAGATCAGTCGTCGAATGTCCCATAGCAACCGCTGGGACCCGCGTGTCTTCCACAAAGTTCTGCACTATTCGCGTCGCGCATACATGCAAACCGATTACCCAAGTTGCGGGGAAAGACAGCGGATGTAACCATCGATAACATTCCAGAAACTTCTTTTACATGCAGGCGCGTCCTGCGCTGTGCGATAACGTTTGTTAGGTGGTGAGAAGTGGTCGCCCGATAAAGATAAAGAAGTACACGTGTCAATATATACAACAATCAGCTCCACAGCATAGTAGATTAGACATCAGAGGCTACGCTTGCAACACGATGAGGCAAGAAGCACAAATCTGCAGCAGTGCTGTTCATCCCGTAATCGTACTCCACAGCGGTGCCTTCATCAAGGCAGTCGTTTGTTCTATATCTCAACTTGTCTTCCAAAAACTTGAAGCAACTTTTTGCGCGATCAGCAGCACTAGCTAACATTCGTAGTGGCGACAGGCCAGCATGTTGTAGCCAAAGAATGTTGTCAAAAGTAATTGGCACACATAATGACAGTAAGCTTACTAACAAAATCAGAGTTATTTAAATTTTAGCAAAGTGGATGTATGAAAATGCAATGCCGTACCCCATGCTTTCTACAATGTCTGGCCTGTCGATCTTCCTTATCTCTGCCGAACGCTGAAGTATATATAAAAAGACCCCAAATGGAAGTTTACGTCGAACGTGATAATTATATTTTCATGCCTCACATGCGTTCGAGTCACAAGCCGGGTATAGACAGCGTGACTTTATAGCGTCTGCATCAACACACTTTTGGCAGTTCCATATCGCAGCGGCATGCAGCCTCCGCCGGAGTGACATAACATAGCGCATGAACAGCGAGTCCGGCTTTTCGTTGCTTGCTAACAATATCCGATACTAACCATCCACGTTAACATACGCAGTGAAGACACAGATCTAGGTACACATAGACACATGCGCACAGACATAGGTGTACGCAGACCTAAGTACTGCACACAGACAGACTATGTCGGCCTACCGTGTACGTAGAAGCCTTGTCGAACATGATGCTGCGGACTTTTCGTTGTGCGTTGAAACGACGACAACTACACAGAAGGTGCTGCTATGGTCTCTTCGCACCAACAAACTTCACATTCCGGACTTGTGGCCATTCCGATGAGGTAGGAGTGGGCATTCGTAAAATCTACTGCAAGCTATAAACGTTAAATGAGCGTTACCTCCAAGCTGTGCGGAAGGCAGAACTTTAGATGTGGATACAGGATACGAAGGTGCTGGTTTGTAAGGTCTGCCAAATTTCTCGCTGCATCCGTTCTTGACAGTGGGATAGCAACGCAATTGCCACGGTCGTGGGCATATCCAGCGACTGCATCTGCTTGCTCGACATCAATTCGTGAATCAGGAAACGCCCCAGAAATGGTTTATCTTCAACGATTGCAAGGCTCCAGAGTTTGCTCCCTGAATTACGCCGCGTACTCCACGAACAACTCGAAGAGGGCGCAAGAGAAATTTACCATCGCGTAGTTGAGAAAGGACATTATACATCGTCTTTAAATGGTTGCCAAGGCAGTGTGGTATCGTTGGAAACGCAACATACAAAGTATCTCATTGGGACCAGGGTCTCTGTAGGAAAGTTGAAAGTGCCTTCGTTGCACGAGAAACAGGCGCAGCGTTAGTGCATGGCCCAACTACGTGTCGTAGCTCAAGGCATGGCAGTCTTTGATGAATATTTATGACGAACATTAGGGCTGTTATTTTTAATGTTAATAACCCGCACTCGCAGATTAAGTGCGCTCCGTCTTCCTGTACGTTACACGCAGCTGGGCACAATGGCGATCTGATCCATTTAATTTTGATTGGTATATATTTAGTATTTGTGGAATTTCGCCGAATGCGGTCTAGACGTGTTCTATCGCATCTCTTAAGGCAACATGGCATACGCAACTCGCACATTGGATCGTAAGCGCGAATAAGTTCGTACTGCTGCTCTCAAGTCGGTCCAGACAGCACGCTGCACGCGCCACGCCAAGCAATACGGAAGAGCTGATCCATCAATCCTAGCGAAAAGTATCGGGAGCTGCTTTGTAGAGTTGTAGAGTAGTTTGTAGTCTGCATGTTCTTTGCCTGCTGCTCTGCAGTGAGAGGGCAGCCACTGCAGAGCTACGCTGGGCTGCATACCAAAGGCTTCGGTATGCAATCAGTTCAAGCCGTTCATGATCGGGTGATTGGTAAGTGACGATTTTTGTATAACAGGGCGGCATGTGACTCTGTAAAAGACGATATAGAAGCTCACACGTTGCTCTAAGATGTGAGAGCTGCACGCAGTGCAGCCACGTAGAAGTGCTGCAGCTAAGCTTCGGGGAAATAGTAACACTCGGTGTTGGTGGAATCCACGCAGTATTAGATTTCGAAGTCGGGCTTGTAGGACGATCGGATGAACTTGGGGCGACAGGACTAGGCGAGCAGGGTTTATTTACAGGATTTACATTTACAGTTGAACATGAGATACATTTACACTCTAGCGTGACTCCCAAATGGAGCCCGCAAGACAAAGCATACAGCAATCGAGCACACAGCTCACAAGTACATTACGAGCACAGAGCACGACGACGAGCACACCCTAGCCGCCGACAACAGCTCGTTTTATCCACTTCGTGTTTTCTAGATCCCTAGGCGAGGCAAAACGTTTGACGGCATCGTAAACCAGCCGCCTCTCCGCGGGACGGTTTACACACACACACACGCACACACAAGTTTCAGTGCGCCCTCCGAAGGCAGATGACCTTTGCAGCGCGGCCTTCGTGTTGTCCATTGTCCTGCATCCCCGCAGCCAGGTGGTCACGCCCGAACCCAGCCGGCGCCTCTAAATTCCAAAGCTGCCGTAGTCCGCAGAGAGAGAGAGAGAGAAGGGAAGACGGAAAGGCAGGGAGGTTAACCAGACCG
Organism: Dermacentor andersoni; assembly: GCF_023375885.2. Classification (NCBI taxonomy): domain Eukaryota; kingdom Metazoa; phylum Arthropoda; class Arachnida; order Ixodida; family Ixodidae; genus Dermacentor; species Dermacentor andersoni. Next base: position 311,285,517 of record NC_092814.1, read on the forward strand.
AGTCCAGTTTGCTACCCTACACATGGGGAGGGGAATGGGGAGTGAAAGAGGGAGAGAGAGAACTTAGGTGTAGGATGTCTATAGTCGGGCACTCCAGTCTGTTGCCCTCAGGTAGCGAAAACGTAGTCCGCAGTTCCCCAAAGGAAGTTCACGGTTGGTTAGCGCTGTTCTCGCTGGTTCTCTGAAGGGCGCCACAACCCCGGATCGGTCGACGCACCTGCAGCGGGCTGAAATAGCTGCAGGTCGGTCCTAACAGCAGCTATAACAGGTGACCAAGTTGTTACGGCCGCAGTGCAGTTAGGCACTTTAAACACAAGACCATAACGCTGCGAATTCGTCAACAGGTTCATGCGAACAACTCTTCACGTGTTGACGTCGCGGTCTACTGGGTACAGGCCGGCTCGTGATCAAAACCACAACAATGACCTTGCCGACCATAATGCTCACTCTTTCTCGCCACCTGTAATCCCTCCTACAGCCCGAAAATTTATCTTCCATTGGGACACCCGTGCCTTCGTCCTGCCGCGTATCTTCTCCTTTGTCTGCAATCTTTCGCCGAAGGTGGAAGTGTTTCTCCTCAGACTTAGGGCCGCGGCGGCCCTTATACCAGCCATCACTTCGACCTGGGTCCTACCATCTGAAAAGACAATGTCCTATGTAAGAGATATAGTTGGCCCCTGCATCTGCAGCAGATGCCCGTGGTTTGAGAAAGGTTCGAGAAAATTCAATGAGAGGTATAAGAACTGACCAGACTTATGAGTGAGCGGTGATCCACGAACGATGTATTTCACAAGCCACTACGCAGTACGTGTATGAAATGGGCCTCCACGCTTTTATAAAATTTCAGAATCCTTTTTATCAAATCGAACGCTTGTCTGATTCCCCTTCGTGCCTTTGCTGCCCTTGCTTTCTATCACTCAGTTCAACATTACACCGCGAGCAATCGATGCGATGAATTAGAAAAATAAAGGGCAGTCAACCAGATTCGTTGTGTTCGAGTAAACGCAATGTAAATTATATAGAAACCGGGAAAGCAGACCCCGAAGGTTACGATATGAAATAATCCTTTCTTTTTCTTCTTATTTATGACCAACGTGGCCGTGGCAACTACTCTGGTGCGAGAAATGTGAGGGCGATTTCCGTGCAGCGGCCGCTTATTTCACTGCTTACCCTCACGTCGTCAAGAAGAGGACAGAGGGAACTGTCTATAACCACAGTGCCTATAACAAAGGAGGAATCGCTTATGCATGCAGGAAAAGGCTAAACGGGGACGTCATTTTCTTGGGTTTTATGGCGCAGCTTTCCCTTTGTTAAAGGGTTGGTTTTAACGCCGAATAAGCTTTCGTTTTATAACGGACCTGGACTTTGATATGGCAGGACCTAGCTGCTTTTGCTCCTCCCTTATACTCACTCGCAACCCCCCCCCCCCCCCCCCCCACGCACACACACTTCCTCCAATAAACGAAAAAGAAATCGCTCCTTGGTGACAGCCACGTCTTCACGCATAAAACGTCATCACCCGAGCGACAACGACCAGCGTCCATTCGCTGTAGTCATTCTATTATTGAGTGAAGAGAGGAAAACGGGGTACACGTTTTTTGATAGGCATTTTGATGGCACTGACGTCAATTATGCATGAAAAGAGACTACGAGGTTGACTTATTGTCGACAGTTAAAGGTGAACGGGGATGGAGGATGAGCGACTAGTGAAGCGACTGCACGACTCCAGGCGCGTGTTATCGCCGGAATGAGTTATGAATTTCATATTAGAAACCCTAAAAAAGACAAAACGCCGACCAAAGCGGTGCTGTCAAATGGGTGGACTTTTCTGAATCCACAGGGAAGCGTTGTTCACTCTTCTTTTTCACTCTTGTTCCACACGGAAGCCTTGTTAAGGGAAGAAAAGAAATTATGAGGTTTTACGTGCGAAAACTACTTTCTGATTATGAGGCACGCCGTAGTGGAGGCCTCCGGAAATTTCGACCACCTGGGGTTCTTTAACGTGCACCTAAATCTAAGTACACGGCTGTTTTCGCCCCCATCGAAATGCGGCTGCCGTGGCCGGGATTTGATCCCGTGACTTCGTGCTCAGCAGCCTAACACCATAGACACTGAGCAACCACGGCGGATGCTAAGGGAAGAAGAGGACTTCTGTGTGGAAGCCGAAGCGTCAACCACTCTAACAACGCCACATTGGTCGGCGTTCTGTCTTCTATATTTCCCATATGAATCTGCTTCCCGACCAGGCGAGATGCCGTCCAATCATGCATTTCGAAATCATCATCATCATCATCATCATCATCATCATCATCATCATCATCATCATCATCTTATATTATGTGCACTGCAGGACGAAGGCCTCTCCCTGCGATCTCCAATTATCCCTGTTTTGTGCCAACCGATTGCAACTAGCGCCCGCGAATTTCCTAATTTTATCGCCCCACCTAGCCTTCTGCCGTCCTCGACTGCTCTTCCCTTCTCTTGGTACCCATTCTGTAACCCTAATGGTCCAACGGTTATCTAACCTGCGCATTACCTTACCTGCCCAGCTGTATTTTTTTCTCTTTATGTCAATTAGAATATTGGCTATACCCGTTTGCTCTCTGATCCAAACCGCTCTCTTTCTGTCTCTTAAGGTTATGCCTAGCATTCTTCGTTCCATCGCTCTTTGTGCGGTCCTTAACTTGTTCTCAAGCTTCTTTGTCAGTCGCCAAGTTTCTGCCCCACATGTCAGAACCGGTAAAATGCACTGGTTGTACACCTTCCTTTACAATGATAATGGTAAGCTTCCAGTCGGGAGCTGACAATGTCTCCCGTATGCGCTCCAACCCATTTTTATTATTCTGTGAATTTCCTCTGTTCACTGTGATTAATTGACCTAAGTAAACGTACTCCTTCACAGACTCTAGAGGCTGACTGGCGATCCTGAACTGTTGCTCCCTTGCCCGGCTATTGACAATTATCTTTGTCTTCGGCATATTAATCTTCAACCGCGCTCTTGCACTCTCTCTGTTAAGGTCCTCAATCATTTGTTGTAACTCGTCTGCTGTGTTGCTGAGTAGAACAATGTCCTCTGCAAACCGAAGGTTGCTGAGATATTCACCGTCTATCCTTACTCCTAAGCCTTCCCAGTTTAACAGCTTGAATACTTCTTCCAAGCACGCAGTGAATAGCATCGGAGAGATTGTGCCTCCTTCTGTGACCCCTTTCTTTATACGTATCTTCCTATTCTTCTTGTGTGGAATTAAGGTAGCTGCGGAATCTCTGTAGATATTTTCCAAGATATTTACGTAAGCGGCCTTTGCAAACATAGGGAATAAGTTGGCTTCGAAGCACGAGGGGGGAAAAAAAGCCGTACTGACTGCATAGAACTCTTTGTAATGGTATTGCTCTGTTTTATTGTTAAGTAGTGGTGGGTGGGCACTTCACAAATCAGTAGCCAAGACGACGTCACCGTAAAATGGGGTACGGGTTTGTGGTAAGAGTTGTCTCAACTGTCCTGGCGCGACGCCGCGACGACGTCTCAACTGTCGTGGCGCGACGCCGCGACGACGTCTCAACTGTCGTGGCGCGACGCCGCGACGAATCGTGACGTCTATTCGCATCGACCAGCGAATATTCTTGAGATTTTGATTCCATCTTGAAAAAAAAACACCAAAAAACACTTGAAATGCTTGAAAAGCCGTTAATGGACGCTGCACCGAGCCGTACACGAGTTTTTGAGTGGTTCTGGTTGTTTGAAGAGGAGAAATTAACTTTAATCCCCATCCTCATTCTGGCCGATCTTCAACCAGTCGTAATTGCAAGGTTGTCGAAAAGGTTCGACAAAAAAAGCCAACGAGAGTGGCCGCCAGGCAATTGACAGGATTTCAGCGCAGCAGCAATAACCAGTGGACTACCGGACTAGGTCGCCCACCCACGTGTTCTTCGAATATTCAGCAAATAAGGATGTTTTCAATCAATCAAAACCTGCTGGCATAAGTTTGAGCTCTTGTGACTGGATTTTCAGAGTGGAGCTAGGCATGGGACGCGTTGCCGCAATGTTTGTTGCTCACCTGGTAACAGAAGACAGCGAACAAGACTAACAACACTTGTTTGGTTTTGTGCTAGGATTGGCAAATCCCAGACCTTCTTTCGAAGATCGTCACGGTGGACGTAAGCTGGTACTATTGGTATTACTCTGAATCCAAGCAAGTTTCGAGCCAGTGGAAGATGTATTCTTCATCAAGGCCAAAAAATGAGACAAGTGCGCTAGAGGGAAGGCGATGATTTTCGTCTCATTTTTTTTTCGTCTTCGGTGTTTGTATAGTTGTGCAGCGGAATTTGCCCCTCCTATACATACTGTCAATCACCAATTTTAATTGGAATTATTAAGGCGATTAAGCAAGGATGTGAGAAGGAAACACGCAAAATTGGGCAACACTTGTGACTGGTTTCTTCATGACGAAAGCGCTGCAGCTCCAACTGCTTTCGTTATGACTTGGTAATTAGCCTTTTAGAGATGGGCCGGCGTTTCCCACAAACCTATTAATCGGACCGAGCTCCCTGTGATTTCTTTTTCTTTTTTCTTTTGTTCTTTCAAAGAAGGTTCAATAAAAGAAGGAAAGTTGTCTTCAATATGAGGTGAAAACAACTTCGCAAGGGCACACAATAGCATTAAGCGTGGGGAGCTCCCGAGTTGCTTCGAACAGTGGGAAAAAAAGTTGGACAAGGGCATTGAAACTTATAGAGATTATTTTGAAGCGAGCTACGTGCCTGTTGCCCTACATGAAAGTTTTTCTTTCTATTTTTTGTGATACAGTTCGAGTATTCTTTTTTTTTTCTTTGTGGGGGAGGGCGGGCCGGGGGTTCCCTCTTATATAGACACTCTCAAGGAATATGGGCAGGGCAAGGCTTCATTGTGTTTGTGGAGTTGCGCGTGTCCAGCAAAGGCTATACATTGTATTATCGCTGAAATCAACCGACTAGCCCACAAACAAGTATTAATGAACTTGCGGATGCTTTTTCGAAACTTCGTGCCTCTATTCTGCAACCGTGACTTCATAAATATTAGCACAAAAGTTATCCGCAGTTTCAGGCCACCTCACGCTGGCCCTCGTTCTAACTTCGCGCGGAAATATTTACCTACTGGCATGTTGATGCAGTCGACTGCCGTTACCATTATTCTACACGCCTACGTGCTCGTTTGAGCAGCAGATCAACCACTGACACGTCGTTATATCTCACGAGAATTTCAAAGTAAATTATTTTAACCTTTATTGCTTCATTAGCTTAGGAACAAGATTGATCGATTGTCTAAACGTTTTATTTGGCAACGGATGGCTCTTTGGCCTAATATGTGGAAGTAGAGAAAAGACGTCACGAAAAAAAGAAATGAAAACATATGGATGATGGTGCCGCGCAAATTAGGTTACACGAAACAGAATTTTCTGAACACTCCCCAATGGCGTGTTTTTTTTTTTTCAACTTTAGTCTTTACTTATATATTCCTTATCGTAGACTTAAGCTTACCAAGCGTACATAGGCAATTCATCATGCCTGTCCAGTATACTTCCCAGCGGAGTCCGTCCTGCAACATACCAAGGGCTTTAGCGTTCCGTATCGCAGCAGTAGTAAACTATATGAAGTAGTTAGGACACAGTGACGAAGAGATTCTTGTAAGGATCACTCTTTTGTTCTCTTACAGTGTTGTCCATCTTTCTTCTTATTTATAATTTATCCTTTATTTATTTATTTATTTATTTATTTATTTATTTATTTATTTATTTATTTATTTATTTATAGATACTGCGATCTGAAATCAGATCATATCAGGGTGGGTATACATAGAAATATGCAAGCATGTAAACACACACAAAATTCATCAGATATACAGCCATTTTTCAAACATTGGTGAAGAATACATAACATACAAGCAAATAACGTACACAAATTCATAACATTTGCAAGCAATTTTCAAACATTGATAAGGAATTTTGGGTAACAATATCAGAAATAAGATTATTCCAATCTGTTATTGTCCTAGGAAAAAAAGAATATTTGAAACAGTTATTCCGTGCGTTCATGGGGGTTATTGATAAAGCATGCCTTCGTCTCGTGTTATAACCTGATGAGTAAGTAAAGAACTTGGAAGTGTTAACCCTATAATGGCCGTTTACAAGTTAAAAGAGGAACTTTAATCGGCAGATACGGTTGCGCACATTCACCGGGGGTAATCCACTGCGTCTTACGAGCTCACCAACAGGCGCACGGCCGTATGAATCAAAAACAAACCTAACTACCTTATGCTGTACACGTTCCAGTTTTTTAATATTGGTTAAAGTGAATGGGTCCCAAATAATTACGACATATTCCAACAACGGACGAATGTAGGAATTGTACGCCAGTAAACGAACACTTGACGTAGATGATTTCAGTGAGCGCCTCAGGAAAAAGAGTTTACGCAAATAATGTGCAATAACAGTATCTATGAGCTTCGCCCAGGAAAGCTCGTTGGTTATTCATAGGCCCAAATATTTGTACTCTCTTACCTCTGATAGAGATACGTTGTCAGCATTATATTCAAACTGAAGAGGTTTTTTTCTTATGTGTGATTCTCATAAAAACAGTTTTTTTTTCAATATTAATAGACATTTGCCGTTGTTCGCACCAAGCAATGTTTGGTGCGAACTGTTTGGTGCAAAAGTGTTGGTGCGAACCATTGCTCGCACCAAGCAAGAAGGTGTTTTGTGTGCATATTACTAGTAAAGGCCGCTTTCATTTCTATGGCGACGGAAGTGGAGTCGGCAGAACGCGGACTCGACCCTACTACACGTCGGCAGGATCCAGCCGATAAAGAGAGGAGGGAGGAGAAATGAATTTTATTAAACAAATGAAGAGACCGCCAGCCGCAGTCATCTTCACCTCTCTTCCGGCTTGCGCCAGCGGCAGGCGCCCTTAATCAAGGACCCATAGGGATTTAGCTGCCTGTCTGGCCTACCATACCAGTTAGTTATAGTCACGCGGGTCCGAACTGGACAGCATGACTTACAACTATTCAGGGGTGGAGTTGGCTTTTAGGGGCATATTGGATGTGATAGGGCATGCCAATGTGGAGTGGTACGGCGCCGCATGCTCATCGGCTAGCCATTTACAGCTGCGTTGTAAAACGACTGACCTGCCTACTTAAAGCAAGCAACTATGGTCTGTTTGCATGGTCTGGACGGTTGTGCCGCCAAGGCTACCGGAGCCCCCACATAAACCCCACCCAAAGCTTCATTTCATTTTTAGTTTTCCATTTAGGTCATGAAGTTACTTTTCTCTTAGGCATGTGCAGCTGCTTCACATTACCGCCATCCCATTCATTTATCCCTTTATAGTGACTCTTGTTATTCAGTTCCATGTTGCATGGTAAAGAAAGCCACCTTGACCGAGGCGGAAGAGGTTTGAATGTGCACAAAATGGTTCGGGACACATATCTCACTCAATAAGCTTAACAGATTTGGCTTTAAAAAGAACACTAAAGAAAAACACCAAATTTGTTCCGATGCATCAATTAAGCTTGCTTTTTGTGCTAACTTTGAGATGAAGTAGAATTACTTCGTAATGAAAAACATGACCTCTGCACAGCTCTAAGTCAGTTGCATAGAAAACAATTCACCTTGAACAAGATCTTGGGACCATGGCCTGGAATATCGCAGCTACAGAAGACCACAAAAGCGCGGCTCCGATATAAGAAGACTACCGAACTGTTAATACGTCGGCGATATCCACAGTGGACTTTATCTTCTTATCTGAATCTTTCCCTCGCCTTTTCTTTTCCCCAGTGCAGGGTAGCCAACCGGGCTCAGTCCTGGTTAACCTTCCTGCCTTTGCTTTACCATTTTCTATCTCAGATGCGGAAATGTGTTTGTCTAAAACTGCCGTGAGGCATCATCCCTATTGAGATAATTGTATGGAGAGCGGTATTTCCGAAGGGAAAGACGATAGTGATGAAGGAGTGTGTTGTACCTTTGGTGTATAGACTCCTCCTTGGGGTCATGGTGTTCTTCTCGGTGGGGCGCCCGCATTACGTACATGGGCTCGGGTGACAGCATGAGTGCGCTGGTTGCCAGGAAGATACTCGGGAGCAGGAGTACAGAAACGTCTATTTCCGTGGGCAGTGAGAAAACATGGCAGATTATACAGTGGGCAGTGGCATTGATGGGGCCTCGGGCGAAGTTGTGGCAGGCAGCCTGCGAATCCATCTGAGGTGATAGTGGTGTAGTTGTGGTTGGGGGGGCGGCAAACGATGGCTACGGCGATGGCGGCTTCCTCAGCCTCCGTGACGGTGGTGCAGGCAAACAAGGCTGACGTTGTCTCTCGGGGGATGTAGTCGATCACGCTAGCTGTCTGTACGCGATGATGGGTATGGGTGGCGGTGTGTACAGAGTGCTTCCCGTGTGCGACGTACTATGATTTGGTCGCGAGCGCTAGTGGTGCGCTGTGGCTACTGGTCGTTGAAATGTGGCCACTGGTCTGTGACCAATAATGAGATTGATGCTACAGGATCTGTTACAGGCATAGGTAGAGGTACAAGGTAGATATAGAAGTTTTGAGGAAGAGAAAAAAAAGAATAAGGATATGTATACAAAAATGCTAGAATGAAAAGCACGTATATCATACCTAACTCAAGCAGGCTAGGCAACCATTTGCCACCACCCCGTTTCAAATAGGATGCCAGTAAATCATCACCATCATCACCTAAACGTATCACTCTCCTAGTACAGTGATAAACAAGTTCAGATCTGCGATGCCTTTCATCAAATATTTACATCGCATTGCGCGACATAAAAATAGCAGCCTTATTGTTACATAGAATTACATGACGCGTATGACCGACCTTTTTCTGACCTCTTTCTTTCTTATGTGACGCACTATTTTTCGGTCGTGAATGTGAACAGTGACAGAAGTGTCTCTAGTGTTTGTATCATTGCCTGCTATGCATATGAACCGGGGTATGGTATCACTCGCCACACAGCGCGAACGTTGCTGACTCAACGATGGTAGAAGACGTATTTACGAGAGCTTACATACAGCAGCTGTCTGAATTTCGCCGTGGTCTTTCGGCATCTTGAAAGAAACATGCAGTAGTTTGTTCCCAAATATGAAATCACATGGAAGGGACTATATACTTGCGTGCCTGAGAATGTTCTTTTTTTTTTCGTATATGTGCTTCTATGGCTGTCCTGTGCATATACTGGTCGACGTTCTGATCGCGCGTGGAGGAAATGTGTCCGAAAGACAATACGTAAGACCCGGCAAATGAAATTTAAAAAGCCATATGAAAGATGGGCTTGTGCACTTTTCGGTAATTTCCCGAAATACATATGAGGATTTTGACGCTAGATTGCAGCGGCTATGAACGATTTGCCGGAGGGTGGAGTAGAGATACCGGTGAACTAAATCTATCTACGATCTCAGGGAGGTATACGTCGAACACAAAGAAAGATCCAACTTCGTATTGGCACGCATTAATCTCATTAGTGTAAGTGCTTATGTGTGTTGCTGTACCCTCGTCAGCACTTGTTCCAGAGACGGAAAACCATGCGTGGCCTTCGCTTATAACCGCAACGCTGTCCCCCTTGTAAGTACTTCGCACTGCTTCAAGGCTGACATAGGTTAATAATTTTGCGAAACACGTGAATGCTTGCATTCTCCAAGCGTACTGACTCCATGTGACGCTCCCGTGCCTTTGTGTTGCCGTATGGATGCTATATTTTCTGTGGCGGAGCTTGGAGCAGCACTGGCAGCATGCAGGTGTTCTTCATAATCCAGCCTGGCGGCGTCACGGAAGGGGCACTCGGAAATCTTAGGCAGAAAGCACGAGACATACTTAATTAGTCATGACGAGATGGTTTGGTCTCACCGCGAATGGGTATTTCGCCGCTTGGTGCCGATCGTCAAGTCCAGTTAAGTCTCCGCTAGAGCCGTCATCGCGCCATCCCATTGCTCTGGCTAGTTGCATCGGGAAGCTGAGAAAGATGGCGTTGACGCTCCTGGAGTGGTACCTTCTTCATTACCATTACGACGTGTGCACAGCCGCCTCTGTTGGCTTACGGCGTGGTTGCTCATTCACAAACAACGTGATTGATTAGATACATTTTGTCTAACATCAGAAACGTCTGAAGCACCTCACGGCGTCATTGTTCCCTGACGCCTAAGGCACATGTGACAGTGTAATGCATCAAGCCATTATTGACGATTTGATTAAGGTTGGAAAGAATGCTCCTGTTTTTCAATGGATAGGTAGTTATTTGACAGGCAGATATTTTTTTCCTACTGATAGAGGACGGCGCCACCACGCACCATCAAGCGTGCCGCGGAGTGCCACAAGGTGGAGTGTTGAGCCCTACGCTATTCAACCTAGCACTCGTCGGCTCTGTACAATCCTTGTCCAGGACAGCATCGATATGTGCAGACGACATCAGCCTTTGTGTGCCGTTAAATGCTCACAGGTGCGAGCAAAGCTACAGCAGACGACCATGCTGACGCCCCTATACTTACTTAAACAGGTTTTGCAGCTCTTTTCCGAGAAATGCTACATATAGTTGCAGTCACACAAAGTGCAATGGGAAGTTATGCTTAAGTGAAAATCGGCAATCAATTGTAAACGAATAGATACAGCGCCTTTTACGTGCAAGCGTAACTGTCCAGCTTTTCAAATCGGTGGTGTGGCTCAGTTTGCGTTCAAGCGTCCCTTCGCTTGCTGCTGCTGTCGCGATTCCTCACCCGAGCGTTTTGACAGCGAGTGTCCACGGTCATCGAGTGTGAAGTATTCATGTTTGCCTGTGTGCGCTAACACCATGCTAGTTAATTCAGTTAGTAAGCGAATGTTTACAAGTTTGTTAACGAAGCTTTCCCCTCAAGTCTAAATATTTTAAGGCAGTTTGTCGTGTGCGTATCATGGCCACGCACGCTTATATCGCCTTCCGTTTCTTTACCACGGTTGCGCTTTAAAACCACGACGCTGCAAGTTTGCTTCAGAGACTATCCTTTCCTTCCCACTTCTCCGCCCTTAAACTGGCTCTCTCAACTACTACACGCAGAGACAAAGCAACAGCGCGCGCATTAGATCCCATAGATGAGATGAATATTTACAAATATTATTAGGGTTATAATTATATTCGAGTGCTGATTGCCGTGCTATCGTTTGTTAACGAAGCTTTCCCTCAAGTCTAAATATTTTAAAGCAGTTTGTCGTGTGCGTATCATGGCTACGCACGCTTATATCGCATTCCGTTTCTCTACCACGGGTGCGCTTTAAAACCACGGCGCTGCAGTTTTTGCTTTTCTTTTCTTTCTTCTTCTCCGCCCTTAAACTAGCTCTCTTAACTATACTACACGCAGAGACAAAGCAACAGCGCGCGCATGCGCTCCCATAGATGAGATGAATATATATATATATATATATATATATATATATATATATATATATATATATATATATATATATATATATATATATATATATATATATATATATATATATATAGAAAACTATCAGTCATAGCTCTCGTAGTATAGCCCTCTGGGCCGTTTCCTTTTTTTTTTTTTCGAAAGTAGTCCTATTAGGGTTATTATAATTACACGAAGGTATTTCGCCCTCATCAGCAGCAGTCCTTGGTATAGTTATTCTGGCGGCTAGCTTCCCACGCTCTGCGTGCCGCCATCGCACCTGGTTAAGCTTTTCCTAGACGCTAGAGTTATGCTTTGTCCGCGCAACCTTGAGCGATCGGAAAGCGCGTTTCCCCCTCTTGGCCGGCGGAGAAGGGAGGCTTCGTTCCGGCCGCGAAGCTCTCCACATCTCTATAAGGTGCCTTGTGGATGTCTCGTGCTGACGATGCCTTCTCGGTGAGCGCATATTTCCCCCCCTCATCTTTTAAGAGGTTCAATACATACAAGCATTTGTCTCGCAAACCAGATTTTTTTTCAAGGGAATTTTCCACCTCTCAGTAATTTCTCTCGTCGTATTCGAGTGCTGATTGCCGTGTTATAGTTTGTTAACGAAGCTTTCCCCTCAAGTCAAAATATTTTAAGGCAGTTTGTCGTGTGCGTATCATGGCCACGCACGCTTATATCGCCTTGCGTTTCTTTACCACGGTTGCGCTTTAAAACCACGACGCTGCAAGTTTGCTTCAGAGACTATCCTTTCCTTCCCACTTCTCCGCCCTTAAACTGGCTCTCTCAACTACACGCAGAGACAAAGCAACAGCGCGCGCATTAGATCCCATAGATGAGATGAATATTTACAAATATTATTAGGGTTATAATTATATTCGAGTGCTGATTGCCGTGCTATCGTTTGTTAACAAAGCTTTCCCTCAAGTCTAAATATTTTAAGGCAGTTTTTCTAGCCTCTAAAACCGCTCGAGTTCGCTCTTCTCCTCGAGCGGCCATTTTTCCTAGAAAGCATGCCTTCCAACCGACTATCGCGGACAACATGAGTCTCTTTCCACGTAAGTGTGAGGCTCGGAGCAGGAGCTGTGGCGCTTGAAAGTAGCCTGGGGCCTGACGAACCAACCGACTGAGCTATCTTTCCGGGCAACATCGAAGGGTCACGAGTTCAAATCACCTGTTATGATCGTTTTTTTTTTCGCCCCTTTTTTCTTTCTTTTTTTTTCTTTCTTTTAATGTCTTTTCCTTTATTTTATCACTGTACGGGAACCCTCCTAAAAAAAAAAAAAGATATATATCTTCAAATATGTATGGCCTCACACTCACATGTGCAGGTCATAAATACCTGGTTCTCTAGCCGAGTGCCATCCATGCGGTATAACCGAGCTCAGATTGGTCCACCTTGACTGACCAAATAGGGCACCACTGTAGGTTAAATGAGGCGTACAACTCCTGCGGGACCCGCCGTGGTTGCTCAGTGGTTATGGTGTTAGACTGCTGAGCACGAGGTCGCGGGATCGGACCCCGACCACGGCGGCCGCATTTCGATGGGGGCGAAATGCGAAAACACCCGTGTACTTAGAATTAGGTGCACGTTAAAGAACCCCAGGTGGGTCGAAATTTTCGGAGTCCTCCACTACGGCGTGCATAATCAGAAAGTGGTTTTGTCACGTACAACCCCATAAATTAATTTTAATTTAACTCCTACGGGGACGGTAGAGTATCCGTCTCCAGTGCAAGAGGACCGTGATTCAAATCCCGGTGCCGCGCTATTCTCCACCGGAAAATACAAAAAAGAAAACCGTGTGTTGAGAGAATTGCACAAACAGGCCTGGAGTGCGGCCTGATCCCGGTGACCAGAACCGGTAACGCACTCTCTCACCAGAGCAGGATTGGCCGCCCTGGTGCAGTACTTGGCCACAACCTCCTATATGAATACAAAAATCGAACCCCGGCCCTCAGTCCCCAGCAGCCGCGAAGCAACTGACCACGGCGGCGGTCAGATCTGTGACGCTGCAGAGGGTGCTAAGAATACCTGGCTCCGGACAGGCCGCCATTGGAATCTGAACCTGGCAACGTTTAACGTTAGAACGCTATCTAGTGAGGCGAGTCTAGCAGTGTTATTGGAGGAATTAGAGGGTAGTAAATGGGATATAATAGGGCTCAGTGAGGTTAGGAGGACAAAAGAAGCATATACAGTGCTAAAAAGCGGGCATGTACTGTGTTACCGGGGCTTAGCGGAGAGACGAGAACTAGGAGTCGGATTCCTGATTAATAAGGAAATAGCTGGTAACATACAGGAATTCTATAGCATTAACGAGAGGGTGGCATGTCTTGTTGTGAAACTTAATAAGAGGTACAAAATGTCTACGCTCCTACATCTAGTCATGATGACCAGGAAGTCGAAAGCTTTTATGAAGACGTAGAATCGGCGATGAGTAAAGTCAAAACAAAATACACTATACTGATGGGCGACTTCAATGCCAGGGTAGGCAAGAAGCAGGCTGGAGACAAGTCAGTGGGGGAATATGGCATAGGCTCTAGGAATAGCAGACGAGAATTATTAGTAGAGTTTGCAGAACAGAATAATATGCGGATAATGAATACCTTTTTCCGCAAGCGGGTTAGCCGAAAGTGGACGTGGAGGAGCCCGAATGGTGAGACTAGAAATGAAATCGACTTCATACTCTGCGCGAACCCTGGCATCATTCAAGATGTAGACGTGCTCGGCAAGGTACGCTGCAGTGACCACAGGATGGTAAGAACTCGAATTAGCCTAGACTTGAGGAGGGAACGAAAGAAACTGGTACACAAGAAGCCAATCAATGAGTTAGCGGTAAGAGGGAAACTAGAGGAATTCCGGATCAAACTACAGAACAGGTATTCGGCTTTAACTCAGGAAGAGGACCTTAGTGTTGAAGCAATGAACGACAACCTCATGGGCATCATTAAGGAGTGCGCAATAGAAGTCGGTGGTAACGCCGTTAGACAGGAAACGAGTAAGCTATCGCAGGAGACGAAAGATCTGATCAAGAAACGCCAATGTATGAAAGCCTCTAATCCTACAGCTAGAATAGAACTGGCAGAACTTTCTAAGTTAATCAACAAGCGTAAGACAGCGGACATCAGGAACTATAATATGGATAGAATTGAACAGGCTCTCAGGAACGGAGGAAGCCTAAAAACAGTGAAGAAGAAACTAGGAATAGGCAAGAATCAGATGTGTGCGTTAAGAGACAAAGCCGGCAATATCGTTACTAATATGGATGAGATAGTTCAAGTGGCTGAGGAGTTCTATAGAGATTTATACAGTACCAGTGGCACCCACGACGATAGTGGAAGAGAGAATAGCCTAGAGGAATTCGAAATCCCACAGGTAACGCCAGAAGAAGTAAAGAAAGCCTTAGGAGCTATGCAAAGGGGGAAGGCAGCTGGGGAGGATCAGGTAACAGCAGATTTGTTGAAGGATGGTGGTCAGATTGTTCTAGAGAAACTGGCCACCCTGTATACGCAATGCCTCATAACCTCGAGCGTACCGGAATCTTGGAAGAACGCTAACATAATCCTAATCCATAAAAAAGGGGACGCCAAAGACTTGAAAAATTATAGACCGATCAGCTTACTGTCCGTTGCCTACAAAGTATTTACTAAGGTAATCGCAAATAGAATCAGGAACACCTTAGACTTCTGTCAACCAAAGGAGCAGGCAGGATTCCGTAAAGGCTACTCAACAATAGACCATATTCACACTATCAATCAAGTGATAGAGAAATGTGCAGAATATAACCAACCCTTATATATAGCTTTCATTGATTACGAGAAAGCGTTTGATTCAGTCGAAACCTCAACAGTCATGGAGGCATTACGGAATCAGGGTGTAGATGAGCCATATGTGAAATACTGGAAGATATCTATAGCGGCTCCACAGCCACCGTAGTCCTCCACAAAGAAAGCAACAAAATCCCTATAAAGAAAGGCGTCAGACAGGGAGATACGATATCTCCAATACTATTCACAGCATGTTTACAGGAGGTATTCAGAGGCCTGGAGTGGGAAGAATTGGGGATAAAAGTTGATGGAGAATACCTTAGCAACTTGCGATTCGCTGATGATATTGCCTTGCTTAGTAACTCAGGAGACCAGTTGCAATGCATGCTCACTGACCTGGAGAGGCAAAGCAGAAGGGTGGGTCTGAAAATTAATCTGCAGAAAACTAAAGTACTGTTTAACAGTCTCGGAAGAGAACAGCAGTTTACGATAGGTAGCGAAACACTGGAAGTGGTAAGGGAATAGATCTACTTAGGGCAGGTTATAGTGACCACGGATCCGGATCATGAGACTGAAATAACCAGAAGAATAAGAATGGGTTGGGGTGCGTTTGGCAGGCATTCTCAAATCATGAACAGTAGGTTGCCACTATCCCTCAAAAGGAAAGTGTACAACAGCTGTGTGTTACCAGTACTCACATATGGGGCAGAAACCTGGAGGCTTACGAAAAGGGTTCTGCTGAAATTGAGGACGACGCAACGAGCTATGGAAAGAAGAATGATGGGTGTAACGCTAAGGGATAAGAAAAGAGCAGATTGGGTGAGGCAACAAACGCGGGTAAACGACATCTTAGTTGAAATCAAGAAAAAGAAATGGACATGGGCCGGACATGTAATGAGGAGGGAAGATAACCGATGGTCACTAAGAGCTACGGACTGGATTCCAAGGGAAGGGAAGCGTAGCAGGGGGCGGCAGAAAGTTAGGTGGGCAGATGACATTAAGACGTTTGCAGGGGCAACATGGCCACAATTAGTACATGACCGGGGTAGTTGGAGAAGTATGGGAGAGGCCTTTGCCCTGCAGTGGGCGTAACTAGGCTGATGATGATGATGATGTTCTATTGCGACGGCTGCGTAGGCGCGGGCGCGCGAGCACTTTCTTGAATACGATCTCCGATGCGGACAGTGTAGACGATTACGCGCACCGAGGGCCGATAGCGTCGTGTACTCTATAGCCCTCATACGCTTGCGCTTCACCCCCGTTCACGAAGTGAAATGTTACTGTAAATTTTTTGACGCCTTTATCGACCGCGACATATCGTGATTCCTGCACGTTTCTGTATACTGATACTTCTCAACACGACCAAGGGCATTAATTAGATGTTTACCACGTGGCAACCCCCCCCCCCCCCCCCCATTTATCAACGCCTATCCAGAAGTCAACGCAGCGTTGACACCGACTGTTGACGGGTCCACAAAAGACCCCTCCTCCTGCACATGACAACCTGAACTAATGATGAAAAGGGCTAATGTCGAATGCTAACATGCTAACGGCTTCGACCTCGGATTGCCAGATTGCTACGCGCTTGCTAAATATGGGGGGGAGTCATGTTTACCAAAATCGGAGGAGGCGTTCGGCTCAACGGTGCGATATCATGGGCAGGATATTGCAACTGATTCGACTATTGGGATTTGCCACGATACGGTCATCAGATTCCCTAGTCCAGTCGCCTAGGTGTAAAAGGAGAATTCGTATTTCTCGGCAACCGCTGCACCAAACTTGACGAGGTTTGTTGCATTTAAAAGAAAACTGAATATATAGTGACTCTTGGTTTGGAATTTTTTATTTATGTCGTCAATTTTATACTAAAAATTGGCAAAAATTGAAAATTTTCAGAAAATAAAGCTATCAAGCTTACAACTTTGTAACTCAGCAATGAAAAATTATATCAGAATTCTATGAATTGCATCGCATAGTACATGTAAAGCAGACAAAATTGATTAGTAACACATGAATCTCAAAAAATTTTGTAATCTGTAAATACAGCTTTCGCAGTACCCTTGTAAACAGCGTAACAAATTCACGTAATATACAAATTGACACATCGAATTTGTCCGCTTTGAATGATCTAATGGATGCCATTTACAGAACCGCGATATCTATTCTTGACGGAGAGCTTTTTCGAACTTTTGGAATTTTCGAAAATTCTTTCAACAAATTTCAGGTCCTAAATCAAAATTCTGCTTCCAACAGTAACTAGAATTTAACTGTCTCTCTCAAATGCAACAAATTTCATTAATATCGGTCCAAGGGTTATCTCAGAAAAGCGTTTTTTTCGTTTTACATGTATTTCAATAGGCCGCGTCGAAGTTGGGCCCGAGCTAAAGCTTCCTCTTAAAAGCGGAGACCTTTCGTGCTGTGAGAGAGGTGCTGACGTGTGCTGATATGAACTCGGCGTTTATTATGCTGCTGTATGGAGTGAACTTCCGTATCTGGAGCCAGTGTAAATATAATGTAGAGTAAACCTTCCTTCATTCCTACTACCGGTACTACTCGTCGATGGGGTTGGTGGATTCCTGGCCCGAACTTCACCTTGAGGGGCAACACAAGCTACCCAAAGAAACTGACTGAAACTCCACACCTTCTCATACTTTTCGGCAGAAATCCGGAGAACACATCTGTAGGATCGATTTGTAATTTGTAAATCTGTAAATTGCAACATGTGCCATAAGGTAATTAGTTAAAATTTAATTAATTAATGTTTGTTAATTAGTCGATAATGAATTTCAATGCTTTGTGCATACAGACTATACGGCGTGCCTTATACTCAGATCCTGGTGTTGGCATGTTAACCGGTCTGTTCGTGGTCTCGCAAAGTAAGTTTTTATCCATATTGTAAGGGAACGGGAGTAAGGTGTGACGGATGGGTAGCGCATGCGCACAGGCTTTTCAATACCGCTGTTCCATCGTTTCCATTTTTCGCGCCTTTCAGTAAACGCTGAGTTGTATAATCGGCGCGCGTCTCCTGTCGTCTAAAATTTACGTTGTCCTTCATTTTACCCCTTACAAAGCAGAGTTTCCTATAACAAGCGGCCCTCTATAAGCACTCGTAAGAGTAAGTTCCATAAGGCGCCATGTATGCCACTTCAGTCACGTAACTTGACATCAAAAGCAGTTCGCCATGGAGTACACGCATTATAGGCGTTGACAAGTGAACTGATCATAACGACGAGAAGAATCTGAAACGAGTACGTAGAAGCAGAATACCTGAACGCACGCGAAGCCCACTAACTACTCTTTATACCCCCGTTTTCTCTCTGGTACCCTGTTCTCTGTTTCTCTGAAGTAGAATCAGAGAAAAAAAAGAAAAGAAAATACAGGACAAGAAGAAGGACGACAGTGAAAGATGAGGACGGGCCTGTAGGGGTATTGGAAAGCTAAAGCGAAAGTAATACCGCAAACCACATAAGAAACCAGCGTCATCACCGCTCGCATCATCACCGGTAGACGACGTTTGGCGTCAAGCGCTCTGCAGAGGACGTAACCGTATACTAAAAGCCCGCGTATAATGTAACGGCGGCGCAAGGCCAAGGACCCGAGTATGCGCGTCTCCCCAACGCGACGCCCTTTCTCCCCTGTCCGGCTCACGCGTCTCCCTGCATGAAAAGGAAAGCACGCAGAACAATAAAGAAAACAATAATAAAGAAAAGAGGCGAAGGGCTGGCTCTCTCCGCCCTGCATCCTGTAGGCGATCGACAGCACGGTGTCCATGGCTTCGGCAGCGGCGTGTGTGGGCCTAGCGGCCGCGCGAGGGCCGCCTTCCGCGTTTGCACTAAGCAAACACATTTTATCGCAGCTATCACGCACGTACCGTCTGTGTATACAGCCTTACAGATACGCGGTGGCCGCTTTGCGTCGTTTCTTTGTGGCTCGTTCGCACGGGACTCTGCGCGCTGCCGCGCCAGCCTGTCGCGTTTCTTCTTTCTTTTTTTTCTGCACTGCGCTACTCCAACTAACTTTCTTTCTTTCTTTCTTTCTTTCCTTCTTTCTTTCTTTCTTTCTTTCTTGTCTGTGCGCGTGTGTGCGTCTTCCTCTCTCTCCTGCGCCGAAGTCCTCGGAGGATGTGGAAGGATTGCCCGTCCCTTCTTTCGACGAGTGCGGTGTGCCGGCGCCTGTTTGTTTTTGGGACGGCCCTACGGTCCCTGCGGTGTACCTTGGGCTACCGCGAGGCTCAGTGCTTTCACTATTGCCGAGCCCTGAAAGGAAAAAGAGAACGCTCCCTTCCCGCGAATCGACCTTTTTCTTTTTCTTTTTTAACGACCCGTAAGGTTCCAGTGGTCTTTAAATGCGCCGTTGGCGTGTTCGATCACTCCCGTCGGAAAGCACATGGCGATACAAAATATTCCCCGAAGGGAGCAGAATTGTTTATTCTTTCCAACCACTCACAGCGGTTCAGTGGCGACGCCCTTCTGCTGCTGAGCTCGGTGTCGCGACTTGGATTCCCGAATCGCGGAGGCCACATATAGAAATACGGGGGTGGAATGCAAGAACGCTGGTGTTACGGGTGCATGCTACAGAACGCCAGTTTCGGGCTTCTGTAGCTGGGCAGCATCGGGTGCGGTTACACCTCGCAACTTATTTATTGAATTATTTAACAATTGCAACTAGGCTATACCAGTCCAAAAACGAAACGATTGATTCAGCCACCCTCTACGCTGACGTCAAACACATACCGCGAGCGCATACTTTCAACGTTCTCTCCACAAATTGAAACATAACTCGACACTGTTTTGAATTCAATTTTTTATTAACCACACGAGAATCCCCCACACTGTAATTAAATGACGTGATATAAATGCCATCGCCTCCTTGGGCTAAGATTTAAGCTCCTTCGTTTCTATCGTGTTAACGCCCCAATAGACTGTACAGTAATCTATATCCCTTTTTTATCTCTTTTTTTTCGTTTTTTTTTTCTTTCTTCTTTTACAGCGCTTGAATAATGGTGCCATTTTCGCGCCATATTGCAATGAAAGACCTTTGTTGTCTTTGCATGCAAGCGATCTCCGGGAGATTATTCGCGCATAAACTGATACCCATGCGTAACAAACTAGAAGTTCTAAAAATATGCATCCTATAATAAAGAAAAGAATATCGAAATCCTGCTGCTATGGCAATATTAACATTAGCCTAAATAGTTATAAGTATTTTATCCTCCACCGCCTCATCAGTTATAACTGGATTTTGCTTCAAAGCGTTCGAAGCAGAATAGAGCCTCCAAATATTTTAACTGTCAATGTAATATTAGGTGACGTAGAGTTGCAACGACGTTCCTAACACTGTGCGACTGAGACATTCAAGAGAGTGCTCGATAGTTGCGCGACAGATCCGTCCATTTTGTCTGTCAATTTATCCATTTATCAGTTCATACGTCGGTCCGTTCGTTCCTTTACGGAAACCAACTTTCAGAACCATCAAGCGAAAAGGCACGAACAGCGGCAGCAAAATGCAACATATCGGTTTGTTAGGCTGCTCATTTCTGTAAAAGAAATGACGCAGCTATTAACAAAACGAAAATGACTCCTAGCTATTCTGCGTGTTATTCATGCAGTATCTGATTTTCACTGTGGCTGGTGTGCGAGCGTGAAATCTATTCTTATCAACGGTCGGAAACGGTGGAAATAACCACGCGAAAAAAAAAAAAATAGTTTGACTCGGAGGCAGAGGCGCTTTCCATGTGCTGCGAAGGTGCCTTCTCTGCGCAGAAAGCGGTGTTCAGTGCTATATGTTTAAACGGGGGGAAAAAAGTCTAACAAAGAATAAGGCGGGTTCTTTTTTCTGAACTTCATTGTGGAGCATATTGCCACCTGTCGCAAACTCAAGCGTAGACCTCCGAATTTGAATTCAGTTCTGGGGTGTTTATGTGCCAAACTACGATTTGATTATGAGGCACGCCATAGTGGGGGGTCCCGAATTGATTGTCGCCACAAGTCAATCTTTATCGTACCTCCAATGCACGGCCGGGGCACGGGAAGTTTTGCATTTCGACCCCACCCAAATGCGGACGCCGCTGCTGGGATTTGATACCGCGACCTCGTGTTTAGCAGCGCAACGCCATATAGCCGCTGAGCCACCGCGAAGGGTTACAAGCCTGCGCTTGGACTGCCGTGCGAAGTTCAGTGGTAGACCGCGAAGTTTACGCGTCGTGCCGCATATCTCATTCAATGCGCTAGTTTTAGTTGCGTCAATTTTTCCAGCTACATCTTTCTTTTTCTTTCTTACTTTCTTGGCCCCAACCCGTCCCCCCGCCTTTTTTTTCTTTTTCTAGAAGTATTCTAGTACTGTCACGGAAACTTCGTTTCTATAGCCCAGGGAAACGTTTTGCGTTACAGTGCTGTAAATTTGCGCCGCTGAGCGTAGGAGCTGCCGTCCCTCGTTTTGCTCGCGGGCTTTTCTAAATAAAGTTTGCTTTGTCTTTCTAGAATGGATGTGCCCCTGATACGCAAGGGCCATAAAGACTGAAATGTATTCAAGCGAAGCTTTCTTCGCGTTTTCCTCCGTGGTTTTGGCATTGCATGGTCGTCATTTCCTCGCCTAGTTGTAGGCCATGTGATCCCTGAGACCATCTGTGCCTGCGCGTGCGGTGGTTGTGAGAGTTTAGTTAGTGCACCGGTACTGATCAGAAGACCGAAGCGCAGTCTAACTGCCGAGGAAGCAGAAGCCAAGACATGGCGACTCTCTGAACATGCCGCTGAATGTGCCCCCTCGAAGCACAAAGGCACGTACACTTGTGCGCAAGTGAATTTCGCAAATCCGCCGCGCATGTTGGACTCTATGTGAACTTCACACAGACAACTCGTGCGCGCACATCATTAGCATGTGTACCGACGTAAGCGCAACTAACTATATACTTAAGCGCAAACATTATTCAAAGAATCGCTTCGAACAGATTGCAACATGTTCGTTGGATCTGCTTAATATTTTACTCAATTTTTATGCCATTTCGTTTTTTTTTTTTCTATTTTTGCACGAATGTGCTTTCCATGACCAGAAATAAGTGCCGAAAACTTTTAGCTTTCTGCGATGTGGAGTATGCTGTTTAGCGCGCTTATTTGAACATGCGCACAAATTTCACGAATACAGCTTCTGATGATCGTTATCATGCCGACACACGTGCATAACGTGAACGTTAATTACTCAATCATCTTTATAACTTGCAAAACCCCCCTCCAACATTTCCTTCAACTTTCACAGTATAGTTAAAAAGCTAGAAACTGGCTTATCTGCATCCGTGTACGTACTTTCGGACATGTCATAACTAGAAAGTAACTTGTTTATTGCACAAAACAGTTTGCTGGCAGTTTAAAAAGTTAGGCCGTGTGCTTAGATTTAGGTGCACGTTAAAGAACCCCAGGTGGTCGAAATTTCCGGAGTCCTCCACTACGGCGTGCCTCATAATCAGAAAGTGGTTTTGGCACGTAGAACCCCATAATTCATTTTTTTTATTTAAGAAGTTAGGGTATTTGAGGCTATATTCCGAGTATCAATGAGGCCAACGCTGGATACTGGCAGGATGCTTGACCTGTAGGGCAGAAGATGAAGACTGCGTACAAGTTATTGAGCATAAATTGTTTCTTCTTGCACTGTGTGATATCATTACACCGCAGTGCTCTCTAATTTTGACACTCAAAGAAAGCCGCTTGAGGTAGAAAAAAGTATATCATACCAAATTGTCCCAGTCTGCTTCTATGATCCGATGCTCTAGGTATAACACTTTTTTGTTTAAGTTCAAGTTTATTGTTATTGCATGTACAAGAAAGGGGCTTACATTTATATAGAGCGTCAAGAGGTCCCAGAGTGAGAAACTGCCAGGGGGACCTCCTATCATTAGTGGGTGCATAAGAGTATTAGAGCAGCAAGTAGAGGGCGAACAAACAAACAAAACAAAAAAAGGAAGAAAAAAAAACGCGTCAAGAAATACAATTCCGGTGGTTACCGGTGCTTTTGCCTTCGATTTTCTGCCACAATATGGGTTAATCTCACGAAGTGCTCTGGATGGAGGTACACCAAATAGTAAAGAAACTTCAAGCCAAACTTTTTTATCATTTCGTGAAACACGCTGCAATGTGCTAAAATTTCAGATCTCGCATAGCGTGCTTGATGAATAAGAACAATGCGCGTCAAGGGCACCGCGCTTTATCGATAAAACAAAGACAGCTGATTCTGTGAAATATGTAATGACCGCTTTGTTTATTTGTTACGCTAAACTCGATCGCGGTTAAGCTTGAGTGAGGGAGCTATAGCTTACTTACCACTGATACAGTCAAGTTGGGTGAAACTTAATTTCTCATAAGACGCACAAAATTCCGAGTTCCCATCAGGCACATAAATTTTCAAGGTATGTATGGATTTCCGGGCGTATGCCCGTTATCCTTATGCCACAAACTCGATCGGACATGTTAGGCCATAAGCAATTACATTCGTAAACTTCCTTTCTGGGAATGCGAAAATTATGACACATAAATGACTCGAATATGCCACGAGTGCGTGTGCCTGGCACTCTCAAGTTCCCGCGATGTCGCCCCGCGGGATACAACGGACGAATACAAAACGTCACGTGTCCAAGCCCGGAGCCACACACAGCGGTACATAAAGCGAATAAACGTGGGCGATCACACAAACTGCCAAAGATTCATTTAACACTCCATGCAATTAAACACAGATGAAAAAAAAATTAACGCAACACACTTGCGCTACTGTATGCGAGCATAGCATGGCAACTGGGCAACATCTTTCTCACGGCCAACAACGTCACGGAGGCAGGTAACACCAATGGACTGTTAGGCGTGCCCGTGTAGAGCAGCACAGATGCGCTGTCTCGCCTTTCTGTTTCACTAGCGCCAAGGTGCTTTTTCTTTTTTAATAAACGCAATTCTGTCATAAATTTCAGCGCCCTAGAACCAGAGAGGACACCATCTGGACGTGATAAAAAAAACATTTATAGCAAGTTAAAAGGGAGGGCAAGCAACTCAGGCATAAGTAAAATACATGTATACAAACAAGACTACTTCGATTAGGAGAAACAACGTGCACATAGAAAAAAAATCTAATCTATCATTTTCCTTCAGTTTCAACTAAAAAAAAATGTCAGCAATATAAATTGATCACTCCGACCGTCACACGGCGTGGCTGAAGTTGGCCTAATATGCTCTAAGGCGTGGCCAGTACGATGCCGACGTGGCGCGGACGTCGGCCTCCGTAGCGCTTCACGGGGCTGACCTCTGCCGAGCAAAGGCTCGACCTACGTGGCACAGCCGTGGTCGTGGTCAGTAGTGCGCCGTTTCACTGACGTGGCCAGGCAGTTGCCTGTGTGGCACTGAACGGTGTCTAGTGGTCGCTGCACGGGGCGTGACCTTGACGCACTGCCACCGCACCGTAGCCACGACTCGGGAGCCGAACACTCGCCGGTCATCACTCGGGCGGCACTTCTCCGGTCCAAGACCCCGGTGCTACTCATTCACGACCCCAGAACTCATCTGCACTGGTTCAAGCCCAAGTGAGTAATGCCAGCTCATCCGTCTTCACCTCCTTTTAAAACGAAGCTTTTTTTGCCTATTTTCCCAGGTTGGGCGTGCCTGGCTGCTGTGGGGTAAGCCGCTATCTCGGCGGATGTGTTTGTGGATGTGTATACAGAGGTTATATACCTACGCAATGTGAAAGTACCAGCGAACGGACATGCTGAGCAAGCTGAGCATTAAGCAAATATGCGCACCTTTTTTCTACGTAAGAATTAATTTCCAACATAAAACCTAAATGTACAATGTCGGCTCACGTGTATCTGTAAAGCACACCGATCTGTTAATGGAATGGTGAGTTATACTTGACAGATTCTTTGATTTACTTTATTTTCTTTGATTTATCCATTTGGCTTGTGCCACTGGGGATGTGCTCGCTCTTGGTCAATCCTCCAGTATGGGTACGTCCCGCTGTGACTCAAGAGGTATACCGAATCCCTAAATGTTGCTTGATATGTTTCGTACATTTCTGTGCATGCACCTGCCATCACTATTCTTCCTTCGACGAGCATCGTGCATTGCATTCATCCTAGCGACATCGCTGTGTGTACGTCTCACACTGTACGTTCGCATGGTTCGGAATTTGTATATCAGCATAGCTTGCGATTGATGTGGTGCATAAACATAAAAAATTGCATGACAATAAAAGTGTGATATTTGGGGTGGATAAACATAAACATTCCGTGAGATCACAAGTTGCACATCATCATTTAATTAACCGCTTAACTAAACCTTTGCTTCGCTTAGGTTCCAACATGTTCGTTGGATCTGCGTATTTTTTTCTTCTTCCCGCCTCTTCCCTGGTGCTTCACGTGCCTTCCTT
This sequence comes from Dermacentor andersoni, assembly GCF_023375885.2. NCBI lineage: Eukaryota > Metazoa > Arthropoda > Arachnida > Ixodida > Ixodidae > Dermacentor > Dermacentor andersoni. The sequence continues at coordinate 311,311,095 of NC_092814.1, forward strand.
ACAAATAAGTTCAGTTTTCACGCCTTCTTCCTTTCTCTTAGATGCGCGTATTATTTCCCTATTCTTCGAATGGTATCTTCATTTTCTTCTTTGGCCATACGCACACAATCTTCGCACCACGCTCTTACACTCTCAAAACATGATCACGCTCAAAGCGTACTCTTGAACCTGTAGCTGCTCGGCAGAAGTAGTTGCCCGTTGCCCTTTTTACAGTGTGGGAACCGGGTGCGCTATCCAGTGAGCTATCTGAAAAAAAGGCTGCACGCAAATGAATCCCGGGGATTTCTGCGCCACGCAGACTCAGCAAATGGTGACGTTATGTGCCTCATTTCGAAGGGCATAGCACATAATACTGTAGCGGACGAAGACGTTGTTGTGCGCGTCGCAAAGAAGACGTTGTTTGTGAGTGCGCCGAACAAGTTGTTGTTGTTGATGCAAAATCAGCAATCGCGCACTAGGAAGTACGCAAAGAAGAAAAGAGGGTGTAAATTTAACAGGGCATTCGGTTGGACTCAATAAGCAATTACTGGATTGCGGAGATAAGTATCCCTGTTGCTGAATACCAGAGCATAGGCGCCCCCAAACAAAATAATATTTAAGTAGGCCACGTATTCGAAAATTGGCAACGTTTTTTATTGTTTTTATTGGTTTCTTTCTATTTCTCACTTTGGTAGATTTATATTTTTGTTTCCTTTAATTAAAACAATTTTTTCTTTCACCCATGTCTGACTGCTCGTTTCTTTCTGCTCTTATTCTTAGTTTCATTTACTGAGCTTTAAAGACTATTCAATTAAAGCGTTTCGCCTGCGCTACTCGATTCTTGACATATTCTCCCGTAGTTGTCATGCGCCATGGTTCTGGGTCATGACCATCATCATCGTCGATAAGACGACGCCATTATTTAGGGAACATGCACGCAAGACGGCGGCGTCCACTCTGCCTTTAAATGAGCTCAGCACCAAATGAATCACTGAAATCCGCTTATTCTGTTTTGTTTTTATTGCGATAGCAATTCAGATTTAGCAGTCGGCGTCGCCGTGATCTTCCGGGAACACACACACGCAGACACACACACACACACACACACACACACACACACACACACACACACACACACACACACACACACACACACACACACACACACACACACACACACACACACACACACACACACACACATATATATATATATATATATATATATATATATATATATATATATATATATATACCCTGGAACTTCGATCCCGTACCCTACGCTCAACCATGCCTGAAGACGCATCCCAGCAAGCGCCTCGTCAGTCGGTCTTGTGCCCTGGTGTGCCTCGCAACAGGGACCCTGCCATATTCAGCGGCGCGGGCGACACCGACGTCGAGGACTGGCTGACGACATATGAAAAGGTAAGCGCCCACAACGAATGGGACGATCCCGCCAAACTGAGTAACGTGCTCTTCTATCTCACGGGTGTCGCCAGTCTCTGGTACAACCATGAGACCGACTTTCGGACGTTATCATCGTTCAAGACCTCTTTAGTGGCTGTGTTTGGTCGCCTTGCTGTGCGCAAACTGCGAGAAGAATTGCGTTTGCGAGAACGTGCACTGCAGCCGGGTGAATCATTTACCAGCTACATAGAAGAACTACTGGACTTGTGTAAGAAAGGCAATGCGACGATGTCGGAGTCCGACAAAATCAGAAATGTCCAAAAAGACATCGAGGATGATGCTTTCAACATGCTACTTGCCAAGAATCCTCAGTCCGTGACAGACATCATCACTCTATGCCAAAGCTACGAGGAGCTACGCAGCCTGCGCTCGTTTACACGTAGCCCTTCCTCGTGCGACGACCTCATTGCTGATTTGGCTACCATCTCCGGCAAGTCAGCGTTGCTTACTGAAATGAAAGTGTTCGTTCGGGAGGAAGTTGCACGCCTGCTCTCCTTGATATCCTTCGCTGAGCCGCCGCATCTCCAACAGCCTGCATCGAATTTTATGCCTCCGCTTCGTCGCGCGATAGAGCAGAAAATCGACGATGTCTTGCCAAACCAGAACCAACATCTTCTTGCGGCTGCACCACTAAGGTACGCTGACGTCATTGCGCCGCCCCAACAGGTCCCGGCTGCTGCACCACTCAGCAACGCTGAAGTCCGTCGCGAGGACCCAGCCACTCTCTTCAAGTATGCCTCTCCGTTCTGCCGACATCGTGCCTAGACCCCGACTGCCGCCCGCCGTGCAGTCATGTCAGCAACCACCCCGTACAATGCCTCCTGTTACATGGATGGGAGCTGCCCCGGTGAGGCGGTGGAGTGCTCCGGAGATTTGCGTGCGGTTACGCCGGTCACGCCGCACGTTTTCGTAATAGTGTGCAGCCGCCTAGCGCCGCACCACCTGTGACAAGCCAGTCCAACCGCCCATGTCGCCAAGATTGCGCCCGACCGCAACTACTCACCGTTAACATGCTCCACGCCGTTGCTCACTGTCGCCGATGCGACCTCGCCCCGTAACTGGGGACGAGGAAAACTAATCGTCGCAGTCCAAGAGGCAAGGGCTGCGACATCGTCAAAATGCGAAAGTTCTCACCGCAGTCCCTCGAACGTAATCGAAGTGTTTGTTGACGCTGTTCGCGCATCTGCACTCGTGGACACTGGAGCCGCCGATGTATTGTGAACGCTAAGCTTTGCCGCTGTCAGATTTGTCGGACGATCCCACCGCTGGCATACAGTTGTAGGAGTTGTCGGACGATCTCGCCGCTGCCACCAGTTGAAGGGGCTGAAGGTCGTATAGAGAAACTTGGGAGAAACTAGGCGTACAGGGTTTATTCACAGTATTTACATTTTAAACAAGATACATTCGACAGTCTAGCGTGGCTCCCAAATGGATTCTGCAAGACGAGGATACAGCACACAGCTTACGAGCACGATGATGAGTTCACAGACGAGTACGCAGCTCACGAGCACGACGACGAGCACACTCTAGCAGCCGACAACAGCTGCTTATAAACACTCCATTGGTCCCTAGTTGCCTACGTGAGGGAAACGGCTGTCCAATCGGACTGTCCATAGTCGTTGGGGCGTAGTCGACCCGACTTGGAGGAGGAGGGCTCGCACACTTGGAAGAGGAGGGCTCACGACTTGGAGGAGAAGGGCTCACGCACTTTGGATTCCCAGAAACCGAGTTGAGCGCGTCCCCGTAGCCAGATGGTCACGCCTGACCCCAGCCGGCGCCTCTAAATTCCAGAGCTGCCGTCACCGATTATCCGAACGAGGCGCCTGGTGGATTGACGCTGCCGTAGTCCGCAGTTCTCTGAAGTAAGTTCATGGTTGGTTAGCGCTGTCCTCGCTGGTTCTCTGAAGGGAGCCAGCACCGCGGGTCGATCGAAGCACGTGCAGCGGGCTGAAATAGCTTTGCAGAGCAGTACCCCTGCAGGCCGATCCTAACACCGCTTACTTCGGAAAGTCCCGACGCCCCTTTCTGGACTGTCCCTCCGCACAGCCAGTGCTCAGCATGTTCATCCCTTGGCGGTTTGCACTGCTCGTATTTTCATTGCCGACGTTTTATACGCCGTAGAATTCATCATCCTTTCCTCGTGCTCTCATGACGTTATCGTCGGCTGGGATTTTCTCTCATGCCACGATGCCGTTATTCATTGCACACGGGCCGAAATAGAACTCTCACCACTGTTATATTTGCCGCTCACCGACAATTCTTCGCTTTCGAGGAAACAATGGTCTAAGCCGACACCCGCATTTCTCCCAACGCCTCAACAGTCGTGACCATGTCCTGCAGCGGAATATCAGAGAGAGAGAGAGAGAGAGAGAAAGATAGAGTAAACTTTATAGGAAAGATCACACGAGCGTAGGTAGCCCTTCCGCTCTGCATTGGGTGGTCCCCTCAGTCCAGGAGTCCAGCGGCCTTAGCTGCTCTTCTGGCTCGGTTGACCAGGTTGAGCTGGTCCGTCGAGTCTGAGCTGGACAGCGCTGCCTCCCATTGCCGTGTGGTGGGGTGTGTTATGGGTGTGAGCTGGGGTGTGCTTGCGCAAGCCCATACTATGTGGCAAAGCGTTGCGTATTGATCGCAGTGTGGGCATTCATAGGAATACAGCACAGAGTGTATGATGTGTTAGAGACTCAATTGAGGATATGTGTTTGTTTCGCGTTTTCGCCATATCACGGGTTCTTCTCGCGTCAGAGCATTATGAGGTGGCGGTGGTGTTCTTCGTGAAAGGCGATAGTGTTGTAGGATGTGCGTGTAGGTTAATGGTATGGGCTAGGGGTGGAACTGCTCGGCGTGACCCTCTCACGGCTCCCGGTGTGCCTGCTGATAGCCGCGTAAGGTCTCATGCCCCGGAGTCTACACGACTTGTATGTATGGCGGGAGCTGGTGGGCCCCAATCAAAATGCGATGTGCGGCCCCGGAAATCTTGGCCACGGAAAAATTTCTGCATGCCGTCTGAGAGTCCGTCAGAACTATGGCACACTCCCAGTGCGGTCTCGCTGTGATGGCTAACGCTAACACTAGTTCCTCTGCATCTGCAGCACTCGCTCTGGGAACCGACGAAGCAATCATTTCGCTCCAGGATTGTCGACTACGCTGGTGACAAACAATGCTTCTTGCAGTGCTGGCCGCGTCTACGTATAAGACATTGGGGTGGTTCTCACACTTGATCGCGAGCACCTGCGCTCGGGCATGTCGCCGTCTGATATGGAAGGTTTGGTGCATGTTTGTGGGTATTGGTGAGACGAGCATAGCTTGCTGTATTCGTGTTGGGATTTTCGTCAGTGCACTCGTCTTCTGTACGGAATATCCAAGACGTTTCAACATGCAGTGTCCCGCTGTTGTGCGTTGTAGCCTTTCCTTCTGGTTTACCAGGTGGGCCTCTACAATTTCCCGTGCGTTGTGGTACACACCTGTCTCCTCGAGGCAAAAAGTAGCCGTTCCGGGTGGAAGTACAAGCGCTTGCTTATACGCCTTGCGTATCAGCCGGTCGAGTACCTCCACATCCACATTGCTGAAATTTAAATATGGTGCCGACTACGCAATACGGCTCACAACCAGAGCCTGTATTAGTTGGATCAGGTCCTGTTCCTTGAGTCCCCTGTTCCTGCTGGTAATTCGCTGCATCATGCGCAAGACCTGCGTGGTCGTATATTGTAACTTCTGTATGGCGTATCCTCCGCCCCCGTCCTTTTGTAAGTGTAAGCCTAGGATAGGTAGTCAATTCACCTTGGGGATTTCTCTAGGACCTATTCGCAGGTGGATCGTTGGTGCCTAGGTTGTTGGTTGTCCTCGTGAGCGCTACTCTTATGAGGAGCTCCGACTTCTCCGGCGCGCCTTGCAACCTGCATGTCTCCGCGTATCTTGCTACGACATCCACTGCCTCCTGCAATGCATCTTGTTGTTCTCCTATGGACCGTCCGACCATCGATATCGTGATGTCGTCTGCATGCAAGGCATACAAGACACACCTAAGAGAGGGACGCCACAAGAGGCAGTGCTGTAGCCGACACATTTCAACGGGGCCATGATGAAACTCCCAGCCCAACTCGAGAAAACAGCGGGGATCAGACATTCGGAATCTCAGACGCTGTTGCACTACTTTGTCCACCTGACCACTTTCTCACTCGGAAAGGTCTTCTGCTGCCTGTTGAGACAGTAGACATCCCACGGGGCTACAGCACCATTTTCATTTGCAACCCGTTTCCATACCCGGTGTTGCTGCTCCGACGGGGATGTCTTGGCAATGTAAAAGCGATCGAAGACTTGCGAGTTATTGACGTGCTCAATGACAATTACTGTGCTAGTTCCAGTGCGCTCAGTGCTGTTTCTGCGTGTGGCCTATCGTCCAGTGATGTATTCGGTTCGTCTATTGCCGATGCCCTTACACCAGTCCAGCGGTTTCAGCTTTTGTGCCTTCTAGAAGAATTTCGTTCTTCTTTCGATGTAGGGCAATCTTCTCTGGGCCGGACGCCACCTGTTACACATCGCATCCATACTGGCCGCAACCGCCATTGCGGCAACGTCCGTATCGTGTATCTCCTGCAGAACGTCGTGCAATCAACGAACAAGTCGACGTCATGCTTCGCCGCGAGGTGATAAGACCTTCCAACAGTCCATGGGCATCCATTGTCGTCCTAGTTACGAAGAGAGATGGTCTTGTGCGTTTTTGTCTGGACTACCGCCACCAGAAGAAGATCACTCGCAAGGACGTCTACCCTCTTCGGAAAATAGACAACGCGATTGACAGTCCACAAGGCGCAGAATTCTTATCATCTCTAGATTTGCGGTAAGGGTATTGGAAAGTACCCGTGGAAGACGCTGATCAGCCGAAGACAGCTTTTGTCACATCCGACGGCCTACACAAATTTAACGTGAGGCCTTTTGGACTTTGCAATGCGCCCGCAACGTTTTAGCGCATGATAGACAGAGTTCTGCGCAACTTGAAGTGGCACACGTGCTTGTGCTATCTTGACGGCGTTGTTTTTGCTCCTGATTTTACCAGGCACCTTCAGCGGCTCCAGTCTGTTTTAACGTGTTGAACAAACGCACGGCTACAACTAAACCTCAAGAAATGTCGATTTGCTGCTCGGCAGCTGACAATTCTTGGTTACATCGTATCCAAGGATGGAATTCTTCCCGATCCAGCCAAACTTCGGGCCGTTGCCGAATTCCCTAAGCCAACGTCTGTCAAAGTATTGCGCAGTTTCATCGGTCTGTGTTCCAACTTCAGACGCTTCATTCGAAATTTCGCCGCCATCATACCGCTCTTGACGAAGCTACATAGAAGTAACGCCCCCTCACGTAGTGGTCGTCCGAGTGGACTCCCGAGTGGACGAGGCCTTCACAAAGCTCCGTCGTTTGCTAACGTCTCTGCCAATTTCCCGCCATTTCGACCCGACAGTCCCTACCGAGGTGTACACAGATGCCAGCGGTGTTGGCCTCGTTGCTGTTCTTCCCAGCACAAACAGACGTTTCCTGAATGTGTCGTGCCTTATGCAAGTCGTACGCTTACGAAAGCTGAGACCAATTACACTGTGACAGAAAAAGAATGCCCGACCATCATCTGGGCTCTCACCAAGTTCAGGCCTTATTTGTACGGCCGTCCATATGATGTAGTCACGGACCACCATGCACTATGTTGGCTTTCGTCCCTGAAAGATCCCCCAGGCCGTCTTACCCGATGGGCACTTCCCCTGCAGGACTACGATATCCGCGTGCTCTACCGCAGGGGACGCCAGCATTGTGACGGCGACGCCCTCTCGCGCTCTCCTTTGCCTGACGACAATGCCTGCTGCTCACTACCCAAGTTTAAAGTTTCTTCGCTCAGCCTTACCACCATCGCTTCTGAGCAGCGCAAGGACCATTGGATCGCCTCTCTTATAGACTTGATTTCTGATTCATCAGCACCACCAACCACTCGCACGCTGCTTCGTCAAGCTCACCCTTTCGCCATGACAACCTGCATCACAGACGCAATTATAACCCCGACTGGTGCCAGTGGTTATTAGTAGTAACTCGCATTCTCTGTTCCGAAATGTGCGCAGCTTTCCACGCCGATACACATTGTGCACACAGTAGTTTTTAAAACTTATCAGCGCCTTCGACAGCAGTACTACTGGCGAGGGATGTACAGCTATGTTCAGAAGTTCGTCCACTCTTGCCCTGTTTGTCAGCGTCGGAAATCTCCACCTCTCCTCTCGCCAGCTGGTCAGCAACCTTTACCTTGCCCTAGCCGGCCGTTTGGGCGCATCGACATTGATTTGTATGAGCCACTTCCCCTGACATCGGCTGGAAACCGCCTGGCCATTGTGGCGGTTGACTACCTCTCGCGATACGCCGAAACTGCCGCCCTCCCGGCAGCTACAGCCCGCGATCTGGCCTCCTTCCTGCTTCATGGATTCATCCGGAGTTATGAACCACCTGAGGAACTGCTCAGTTACCACGGACGTGTCTTTCTATTCGAAGTAGTTGAAGCCATTCATAAAGAGGGTCACGTTGTTCATCGTACAACTGCTGCGTACCATCCTCAAAGCTATGCCCTTACAGAATGCTTCAACCGTATGCTCGGCAACATGCTTGCAATTTACGTCGCCTCCGACCACACAAATTGGGGCTTCAGTCTGCCCTTCGTGATTTATGCGTGCAACGCCGCTACTCAGAGCACCACCGTCTTTTCACCCTTTTTCTTACTGTGCGGTAGGCACCCGTCGCACACTATCGACACAATTCTACCATACCGGCTGGATGCATGTGAATGTGCGGCCATTTCTGCCACGGCAAGACATGCTGAAGAGTGCCGTGATATCTCACGGGCATTTATCTCCAATGACCAAGAGTGCCAAAGGAGCACTCGCGGCGACGTGACCTCTGCGCCCATCTTCCTCCCTGGAGCGCTTGTGTGGCTTTCCTTTCCTTCCGCTGCACCTGGGCTCTCTTCAAAACTACTGCCCAAGTACGAAAGGCCATACCGTATCGTTGAACGCGCATCCCAAGTCAACTACGTGATTGAACTGATCACGTAGTTAACCATGTTCGGACATGCGCCATCGTGGACGAGACATTGTCAACATCGAACGCCTCAAGCCGTACTATGATCCACTCATAGTGAGGAGCTGTAAGGTCACCGGACGGCTCCCTTTTTGTTCCCGGGAGTAATAGTAGCGAAGAAGACGAGCACTACAGTGGGCCATCCTCTTCAGTGCTTTCTAGTGGGTCAAGCTCTTCAGCGCTGTTCTCTGGAGGCGACGCTCGCGCTGAGAGTCGAATCCCTACTCTAACCGTCGGTCCCAAACGCCGATGACTAATAAACGCTTCCACTCATATATATATATATATATATATATATATATATATATATATATATATATATAATCGTCCAACGGCCGCATTCGAACAAAAAGTACCGCTAGCACATAACCCCCACAGTCGTATATAGCCATTAGACCACTCACGCTATAGCCACAGCAGTCGGAATGGCACATCCTTGAGAATTTCCCACGTGAAAGCGACGTGTCCTATATAGCTGCCAAGCCGCTGTTCCTTCCACCCAGCGGGAGTTGTCCTCCGTGCTGCGTAGTGCCAATATCTCTCGCACCCGCGTATGTAGTTTGAAAACCACCGCTCGAGGAATCGTCATTGTTGCTCATCCAACTCGTGTTGTTCATACCCACTGTGAGTGATCGGCAAAGAAATGGGCGAATTGTTTGAAGTTATAACCAAAAATCGACCGTCAGGGCTGCTATAGAGTAATTGCGGTTCTAAGGTGAATTTAAATGTTAAAAATGAAAGCAATAATAGCGGGAGGAAAATGACTAATCAGTAATTGATAAGCACACGAAAAAAAGGAAAAGGTTCCAATTTAACCCATTTAGTAGGACTCCGTAAAGACATTCCTCGACTGCGGAGGAAGCATCCCTGTGGCTGAGTCCCTGTTCAAAGTAGAGACCCTAACTGCAAGAGTCCAAGCTCAAGGCTAAACCTTGCTACCGCTATCAATTCTTCACCCTTCGCACGAAACTGCCACTTTTTTTTTATCTACCTCTCACTTGTTGAGAGCTCATGCACTCTCGTTTACATCCACTGGGATAGCGCCTGTTGTGTCTGAAAGCGATTTGAACTGACCGCTAAGGCATACGGGAACGTGTACCGAGGCTTAAGATGTGCAGAAACCGAGCAGGCACAGAAAAAATGTGTGGAAAAATCCGTACTTTAAGAAATTTGTAGTGGACTCGGCTGAAGTGCACCAGCCTGCATAGAGCCTTATCAGTGCTTGTAAGTGTTTTGCATGTAAGCTTGGACAGACTCAAGGGAAGAGATATCAAGACTGCAGCAGCAGCTAAAGATTACAATAGGAAATCTTGAGGAGTCTTTAAAGATTTGCTATCAGTTGACGTTCTTTTTTGACATACACCTGCTAAAAGTATACGCATAGGTTTGCTAAAGTTCGTTTCGTTTTCTTTCCTCGTGACATCGCTGCGTAGACGCCTCGCGCTGTGTATCCGCCTGAATTGGCGTTAGCATGTCGGCATATAGCGTGTGAACGGTGTAGTGCATGAACATAAAAAAACTCCATGAGATTAAAGTGGAGACCTTTGCGGTCGCATGCAGGTTGAAAGTAAGCATATATGTACACACCATCGTTAGTAGCATAGCATTTCTTTACCCGCTTACATATATATATATACATATATATATATATATATATATATAGTGGATGGGAAAACGGCGCCGCGGTAGGTGAATTGGCAAAAAGCATCGCATGCGTAATGCGAAAGCGTGGGTTCGTATCCCACCGGTGGCCAGTTGTTTATTCATCCGCTTTCATTTCCCTTAATTTATTATTTCTTTAATTCAATTAGTAAGTACAAGTAATTTCCCCTGTGCTGTACTTGGTGTCTTTGTTTCTTGACTTCTTATGATATGACTAACAAAAATCGGGCCTCTCGGGGCTTCCTTTCCATCAGAAAGGCAAGTTGCCCTGCCTTCTGACTGACAGTTGCCCGTTGCTGTACACCGCGAAGAGACGCGCATTCATATTTTGCAATAAGCGTACCCTCGTGCGCACTGTAGCCGTACTTATACAGCGTGCTGCTGCGCTCGGAATGAGCACGCGGACGCGGCTTAAAGGTTTAAATGTGTGAAGCAAGCATTCCCATGTTTTCTGTCGATTCCGCGCCACAGACTTTGGGGAGAACATCTACCAGCCACGCCACGCCTGAGTGCTTTCACGTCGACAAGCTTTACTAACGAAGCGGGCGAAGTGTTGCACCTTGCGTGCGAGCTCCATAGTTCGGTATTTTTTGAATAAAGTGGACTCTGCTAAGCTAGAGCTCAGTCTCGCTGGCTAAGCCCGTTTCCCGAGTTCGACGCAGTTTCCCTCAGAGTGCTGGTGTTAATTCTGAAGCCCAGGCATACCTAACGAGGAACGCTCGCGTTTTCGAGCCGGCCTAAGAGCCTTGAACTATACCACAGTTCCAAACTTTTGGCGTTTGCGTTCGCATTCGTAAAGCGCCGCTTATGTAGGGTCAAAGAGCGGGGATTGTGCGATTCTAATTAGTTTATTAATGTCCCTTCTACTGCGAGCAACGTCCCCAGTTAACCAGTTCAGGTCTCTATACTTGTGCTTGTAAGAAATTCAGGTAGGCGAAATTGAAGCTTGGGCTTCTTCACAATTTCTCTTTCTTTCTTTCTTTCTTTCTTTCTTTCTTTCTTTCTTTCTTTCTTTCTTTCTTTCTTTATTTCTTTCTTTGGGAGCTTCCACCTTCAAACACCACTGGTGGATTGGGCCGATTTCGGCCACATGTAATTGATGTCTGTGCTAAACTCTTGTTCTCCTTACGCTGAAGAAATGACTAATTCCGTTCTTTGTGAATCGCGCTGAATTTCCGATGAACTTTTCGAAAGTGCGAAAAATCAGTTAAGAACATTGCTAGTGCCTCCGAGCGGCCGCTGCTTCTTCGGTGAGATATTGTTTTCTGTTTTCTTCAAGAATCAGTGCTGTGTTGGGACTTCGCTGTTGTCCAGAGAGAACGGACATCCCGTGGGATACCTGTGTGCTGGAGATCGCGCACAGTATCGCGTGGTTTTGCTGCGCACCGCAGCGCATCTACGCCTGCCACGGCGCTGGGCGGCAAAGAACACCGGCACGAGCCATATGTCCGACAGCGCTTTCTTAGGCACATGAGTGCCGCAGAATCGGCGCCGCACTCGGAAGTGCCACAACACGCGCCTAATGTCACAAGCCGGCGACGCTAGTTTTCAACGCTGCCCTACCTTCTAGCGCACCTTCAGTGAATATGGCTGAGACAAGCGAAAGTGAAGCCAAGAAACCACGGGTTGACGACGACAAGACATCTACCTGTGAGCTAAGTGAAGATGAAGACATAGACTGCGATGACACGCCGTTCTCCTTGGTATCGTATAAAAAGAAGCGGCCTGAGGGAATTCTAGTTGTTTTTCGACCCTCACAGGAAGGGCGCAACTTCTGGCAAGTGAATCCAAACCGCGCTGCGTCGGAAATTGTCTCCGCGGCAAAGGAAAAAGTACAGTCATTCCGCGTAAACAGAGATGGAAGTTTCTCTGTCAAGGTTATTTCAGTCTCATCTGCAAGACATCTACTGTCGATGAGCGAAGTGGCTGGTTTGGGAGTCGCACCATTCATTCCGGCATCTTATACCAAGAATGTCGGCAAGATACGCCATGTGCCAGTTGAGTATACAGAAGAACAACTGGTTGACTTCCTGAAGGACTTTGGCGTGACATCTGCCCGTCGCCACGCACGCTACAATCGCCAAGAAGATGGAGCGGTAGAATCACGCCCTCTGAGAACTGTCATTCTCCATTTCAGAGAAGACAAACCAATGCCGCAACGAGTGCATCTAGGTTTCACGAGTCACCCCGTAGAAGAATATCACGGCCCTGCTCTGAAATGCTACAACTGCCAGAGATTTGGACATTTATCGAAGAACTGCCGCAGTCCACGTCGCTGCAAGATATGCTCAGAAGACCAATACCATTCAGAGTGCAAGTCTGTGTGTCAGCCAAAGTGTGCCAACTGTGGCGGAAACCATACAGCTTCCTTCTCCGGCTGTCCTCAGAGCAGAGCTGCCTCAAGGTTGCGCAGACATGAGTTGAAATACGGAAGGCTGCCTCCTCGTAATGCGCCCCCACCCAACCTTGATGCTGCAAGATGCGCGCCTGCAACTGCCAACAAAGAGAAAGAGCAAGTGGTCAATGTGAACTATTCTGCAGCTCTAAAGCGCTCAGGTCGACAACGTTCTGACAGCGAGCGACACGATCCACCTCCAGAGAACACTACTCATCTTACCCAGGCTTCGAGTGAACTTCGCCGACCTTCTAAACAACGCCCTGTGCCATTGACACAGCAACCTCACCTAACATCTGAGCGACTACCTCAACATTCGCCTCAACCAGATCTGTCATCCCAGCGACCATCTCAGTCAGCTCTTCAGCGACCTGCTTCGAGCACACATGGAGCTTCAGCGTCGTTTGGTGATTACGCGTCTTTACCCGTGGCACAGATGATCCTGCCCATGCTAGTCACAGCTCTGCGTGCAATTCTCAGTGCCATTCCACATGCAAACAACCTTCCAGAGGTAAAAGCACTGCTTTCTATGGAATCGTTGGTGCTTCCACAACCACCAACAGCTCCACTGCAGGCTTACAATGAATAATCGTTATCACAATGTTTTCATATTTCAGTGGAATGCTAATAGCCTTCGAAATAAGTCAGCTGATTTTCGCAAACTACTAGCTCAACGTAACTTTCCTGTTTTATGTATACAGGAGGCAGGCGTACGAGATGACTTTCGTCTTTCGAACTATGTTATATACAAATCATCGCGCATTGCTGGAAGTAGTAGAGCGATGTTATGCGTGAGAAAAGACCTGCCGTCCTATTTAATATAGTCGAGCGATTTAAATATACCGGAGTTCGTAGCATGCAAGATATCTTTTAGAAATACAAGCGTCACAGTGATCAGTCTTTATCTACAATGTTCTAGCAAAATATCAGTAGACAGCTTGGTGAATGTGTTTGGTATCGCAAACTCACATGTGCTGGTTTGTAGGGACTTCAACGCACATAACATCATCTGGGGCAGTGAATATAATGATTCCCGTGGAAGCATTATAGAGTCTGCCGCAGAAAAAAGTAATCTGATTGCGTTAAATGACAGCTCTCCAACGTTCTTGCGGGGGTTTCGTTACTCAAGCTGTATAGATGTTACGCTCTGCTCCCAAGACCTTCTTGATGGCGTTGAATGGTCAACGGACATAGAAACTCACGGTAGTGATCATTTTCCGATCCTGGTAAAACATCGCCTCATACGGAGTGAGGGGACCCGCCGCTACTCAAAATATACTAATTGGCAAAGTTTTCGGCACCATTTAAGTAATTCATTGGGCGAAAATCCGAACTTTCAAAGTTTTGCAAATATATTGTGTGAGTCTTACAAGATCTGCACAAAGCAAGTCATTGTTCCAAATGAATACACTGCAGTCGACGGCGAATATGAATGTCTAAGAGCAATTAGAAGGCGCGCAGAACGGCCTTACCGCCGCAGTGGAAAGCTGGACGACTACAAGATGGCACAGAAAGTTCAGTCAACTTCGCGCAGACGCTTACAAAAATTAGGTACAAGAAAATGGCGAGAATACTGCGCGTCGTTGTCTCCGTCTACTCCAGTTCCCAGAATATGGTCCGTTGTCCGATCTTTTAGTGGTCCAGTTACCCAGAGCCATCCCTTTCGAGCCCTTGCCGTATCTCGAAGCACTCCGGAAACATCTGTTGCTGACGAATTTTGTCAACTTATATCCAGACCAGGAATTCCGTTTACTTGCCTACAATTTGCAAGTTCGACAACACTAGCAGAACCGAAGGTTCGTGCGAGCTTTATGTCACAACATCCACAACTTGACTGTGAGTTTAGATTAAATGAATTGAGAAGGGCTCTTTCGTCATGCCGTACAAAGACAACCGCAGGCCCAGATTGTGTTACGCATGTGATGTTAAAGAACCTAGGTCCAGTAGGAAGAATGACTCTTTTGGAGATATTTAATGATATCTGGATAAGAGAGACTCTACCGGATTCATGGAAATTAGCTCGGGTAATTCCAGTGCTAAAACCAAGAAAGACTCCACTTTGTCTTGACTCCTACCGACCCGTCAGTCTCACAAGCTGTTTTTCCAAACTAATGGAGAAGATGATAGACAGTCGACTGCAATGGTGGTGTGAACACACAAATGTGTTTGCCGACCACATGACCGGTTTTCGACAAAATCGTTGTACAATGGATGCAGTATTAGATATTGCCACATACGTCGAACATGAACGAAGCTGCGGAAATGTGACAGTAGCAGTATTCTTAGACATTCAAAGAGCATTCGACACTGTAAGTCACATACACGTCCTTGCTGGTATGTTAGAGCTTGGCCTACACGGTCGAACGCTGCGATGGGTATCAAATTTCTTGCAAGATAGAAAAATATTTATGGAAACAATTGAAGGAGAAAGTAATTATCACAGCATCACGCAGGGCGTTCCGCAGGGCAGTGTTCTCAGTCCGTTTTTATTCAACTGTGTCATGGCAGCCTTGCCACAAAAACTCCCGTCTGGTCTACGGTATTCTCTGTACGCAGATGACATCTGCATATGGGCCTCTGGTTGTAATATACAAGACATTCAAACAACGCTGCAAGAGGGCCTTAATAGTATCGACACCTTTTTAAAAGAAAGAGGCATGAGTCTTTCATACGCAAAGACAGCCGTACTTCCTTTCACTAGACGACAGTTGATTAATTTCCAACTTAGGCTTAACGGGCAAACTTTGATGTTTGTGAAAGAGCATAAATTTCTTGGAGTTATTCTTGACCGCCAACTTACATGGGCTTCACACATCCGCGCAATTGAAAAACAGACCAATGTAGTAATAAACGTACTTCGGCGACTCGCAGGCACAACGTGGGGGGGATCAGTCTCTTCGCTACTACAAGTTCATAACGCACTCATAAAACAAAAAATTGCTTACTCGGCACCTATTCTCCATGGTTTATCGCAAACTTCTGAGCTTAAAAATATACTGTCACGCACTGCAACGTACTGCGGACGCCCACCGGATCCTTGGTCTTCACTGGTACCTTCAACGTGCATCACCAGCTATGAACGTATCGACGGAGCACTTGCTTTGACTTGACTGATTTCCAAGCACTTTGCTGCGTGCACAGACAGTGTTCCCTCTATCCCGCTTTCCTCTTTCTGTTCCCCCTTTCCCTTCCCCCAGTGTAGGGTAGCAAACCGGACGCTCGTCTGGTTGACCTCCCTGCCTTTCCTCTCTTTGCTATCTCTCTCTCTCTCTCTCTGAGGAACGTCTTCAACGTTTACTAGCAAGGGGGCTGCGAGTGTGCCTTGGGGTTCCGCAGGCTACCTCGAGTTCTTTAGTAATTGCTGAAGCTCGTCACCCCCCCTTTCCAGTCATACGAACGGTTGAAACATGCCGACATATTTATCGCATCTTAACCCAACACGAGAAGCATCCATTAAACCTCGCGCTCACCGAAAGAAACAAAAGCAAAATTCACGATGTTGTTCGAGAACATAAAGCATTATTACCAAGATTTGAATTATGCAAAGTGGATGTTAGTTACCCTCCCTGGATGTTAACATACCCTAAAATAGAGTTATCGGTTGACGGGATTATATCTAAGAGAGATATGTTCATAGTAGCCGCACAGCAACTGGCACTCTTCCAAATTTATACTCATTATACCCCCAGTACATCCACGTTTATACAGATGGTTCATGTCATAAAAATTCCTCGACTTCAGCATTCGTCATTCCACATTTAGCGCTAGAGCAAACATTTAAATTATCCCGGAAGACATCTTCCACCATAGCAGAACTATTTGCAATCCTGTGTGCTTTGCGTTTCATAACATTAGAAAAACATTCGCAAAAATGGGTTATCTTTGGCGATTCGCAAGCCGCTCTCACATTACTACAGAGCAATAAGAAAAATTCTTTGAACACTTTGATATTGTATGAGACGCTCAAAGAACTTACTAAAGCAAGCGCAATGAACCACGTAATTGCATTTCAGTGGATTTCTGGGCACTGCAATATTCCTGGTAATACTGCAGCGGACGCAGCTGCGAATCGAGCGCACAATAACGCAGAGACAACCAATCTTCCCCTATTGCGTAGTGAAGTCCGTCTGATCCTGAGACAGATTTCTTGTCGTCTCAGCAAAACTACCTGGTTTGACCAGCAAACGAAAAACTCGGAGTTATACTCTATAGACCCATGTATAAACTTATCAATGCCGGGAACTATAAGAGACAACAGAAAATTTGAAACTTTGGTACACCGGCTGCGTCTTGGTACTGCATTTACGAAACACTTCTTACTTCTTGTACAGAATAAAACGTGTCTCTAGTCCGCAGTGTTCTTGTGGCCATCCAGACGAAGATGTGCATCATCTTCTTCTCGAGTGCTCGAAATACGATACAGAAAGAATGGTACTGCAAGCTAATTTGTTTATATTAGACAGAAGACCATTCACTCTAAAAATATACTTGGCCCATGGCCAACTGCGGGCCTTTAAAAAAGAGCGCTTCTTGCTTTGAAAAAGTTTTTAGAGGACACCAACATTTTGGGAAAATATTAAGTATTGGATGATCCGAATACGCTAAATGAGTTACATAAACGTTGTTCGTGGTTGATAGTTGGTTTATGTGGTGATCGCAACTTTTACGCAATATGTATAATTCTGTCCTGTACTTGGAGTGTATTACAAGTGTTGTTGTGTGTTTTGGCTGTTCAAAACATCTGACTTTATATATGCGTACGTGGACTGAACTAATGCACAGAACTTTGCGACTCATGTACTGTTGGACTGTATATTTTTGATTGATCCGGTGTTCTACTGAGTGTTATATTTAGTGTCGCTATTCTCCCTTTTTGCGCAAAATTGTTTCGTCTGCCAAGTGACAAGGAGTAGCCGGTGCCACCACATAAAGGCGCCAACCTCTCCTAACATTCACTTCAATAAAAAAAAAAAGAACATTGCTGTATAGTGGAGGCCGAGGTGATCTGAAATGTAAAACACGGCGCTATACGTAGCGATAGTTCTTCGACGAGAATTTGAGCCGACCTTGGTGCCTATGTTTGTAAACACGAAGTCCGTTTGAGCACTCTTTCAGGGCCACCGCCGCACAATGAAGCAGAGAAAAAGTTGGTAAGATTTTCCCGTGCAAGTGGATTATACGTATAGGCCGGCGAGGCGTGACTTGTCCGCGTACGACACAGCGAAGCGAGAACGGGTCCTTCGTTGGTAACATGTAAGCAGCTAAATGCGGTGCGCACAAAGTTGGCACGTGACATCGCAAAATATCCGGATAGCTGCCGAGCGCTTACTGTGACCCATTACTTTCTCCGAGTCCTGGAGGTTCCTTCTTCACTATTCGCACGTGGCGTGTAGCCTCGACAACGCCGACGGCGAAGCGTGTACTGCCAGAGGCGAGGGGCTTGGTGCGTGACTTGAATGAGTGCAGTAACGTTCACCAGAGTGGCGTCTACGGGAGCAGCGTGTCGCTGTACTCGAAGTGACGCTAAACGATACAGTGACCGCGCAGGTTTCTAAAGGGTTGAGTGGCCGAGGAAATAAGGCCGCGGCCATATGGAAGCAGAGCAGGGGATGTTTGCTCGCTCTCTGCGCGATGGGGCGCAGTCATATAACGGTATCGGCTGTCGTCGTGAGCGCAGCCGTCGAAGAGGCCCCTGCAAAGCCGCTCTCCTGTTTGTCCTGTTTGACACCTGACACGTGCACGGCGACAACAGCTCGACATCTCGGATTCGTTCTTGCTCTTCTTCTTTTCTACCGTTCGTCCTATCTGCTCTTATTGGCCTCCCCAGCTCTGTCTTGACTTTGCGCAGCGGTGATGCCGCCGTCTACAGGCCTCACGATGTGGTCTTGATGGTCGAGGGAATGACCAAGTCTTGAGATACGTGGGTGGGGAATCGGTCGAGAGAACAGTCCTCCTGCTGTCAAGTGTGTACTGCATTTGCGTGCACTACAGAGTCTGCTCGAATCAGTGAGCGAATTTCGACCACTCCTTTTCTCATTCGTATTGCATTCGAGTAACGTCTTCAAACCCGAAAATTATTTCCCCCACTGCGTGAGAGTACCCATGAGCCCATGCTTCCGGAACCGCCGTCACCATCAAGGGCTGGCAAATATCTGTAGAAAGGCACTGTGATTACCCTTGCCACCAATTAGATTAAGAATGCCAGAAGGCTGTGCTCGGGACTTCTATACAAAACGACGTAGGCATGGTGTTTCGCATTTAAGCATGATGGTGTGCTACACAGTTTCTCGCAGCCAAAACAATCATGGGTGTGATGTCACCATTCAGACGTGCTACTTCTTGGATGGCTTGCGATGTTGCACTTTTCCTGGCCGATGATGTCAGCGACTACGTTTGCGAAACGCAGACACAACTCGGCGTCCAACGATTATACAGTTAGGCCGGTCATCAGCCAGGGGTTCCACGTATACAAACTGTGCTAGCGCAGAAGCATGATTCTTTGTGAGCGGCGTTTGTTACGACAAGGCGCAACTCATTAAAGGCACGCTGCCAGCCGTCTAGACGGGTGAGCGCGATTAGGATCATATTTCTTCAGAAGCATTTCACGCAGTTCTCAGCCATTCGCGATGTCCACGCCTGCGAGCACAATCCTGGCGCGCCATTGTGAACCCTGGCCTTTGCAGTCACGTGGAGAGATGAGCCAGCATTGCGATGTGCAATCTGCACAATCAGGTTGATTCAACGCAGCCTCAAGCCGTGTTACTAAATAAGCAGGTTCTTGCGCAAACCAGACGACCGCAAAGCAAATGCACGCATAGACAGGAGAGGGCTTTTTGTGATCTTTTGCATTTACGCAATAATCTGCTTATTTACTGTCCTGCGCCAAGTAGCCCAGCAGCGCATTCTTCGCGAGCCATATCTTATTCGACTCTCGAATCGGTGGCTGCAACTATACGTACACTGAGAAACTGTGAACTCCATGTGAAGTTATCCGGCACCAGCGCACGGAAGAGCTTGATTTGATGAAAGGCTACGAAGCATCACGTGCACCTGTCCCTTCACTCACTCATTAGTATGGTTGTGCCAATATACCCGCCGTGGAGGCGTAGTGACTGTGGCATTGCACTGCTAAGCCCGAATATGCGGGATCAAATCCCGACCGCATTGCGATGGGGGCGAAAGACAAAAAATGCTCCTGTGCCATGCACTCGGTGCACCCTAAAGAACCCCAGGTGGTCAAAATTGATCCGGAGTCCCTACTACGGTGTGCCTCATATTCATATCGTCGTTTAATTTGGCACGTAAAAAACCCAAGAATTTTATTTTGGTTTATTTTTTGTTCGAATCGTGAGGTTTTCGAATAGAGCACGAATTTGTTCGAACTATTCCGGCTTTGAATGTCGAACCGGAAAACCAATATTTTCTGCTTACCTTAGAATAAAAAATAAGACCAAGATGAGATATGTAAGGGCGTACGAGTATTCCACATTCCGAATATAAATCTAATAGCCCCTGCTATTGAAGTCGTATTCGATTCCAGAATTCCTTATTCTAAATTGTCGAATATTCGTTGGCGAGAATTGTTGCGAATGATTGCGCTCCATAGCGGAACTGCAGTTGCTGCGCAGCAGCGCCAGTTCCTCAGTGATCGCACTGGGCAGAAAACTTAAGATCATTAATTATCCTATCATTAATTGAGAATGACTCACTTTTAGGCTGCATATGCACTAATTTGGTGTTCCGGTTTATTATTTGGCTAGTCTCACCACATTTGTGGCGCTGTATAGTGTCACTCTTCTCTACATCAACAAACAAACACTGTACATGCATCCGCTGACGCGCTGTACCTTGCGTCATTAATTACGATGCTGTCGTGCTCCAGATAACTGAAAGTAATTACTCATTTATGAGCCCCTCACTTTTCCGGACGTCCAATTGCGAACGATATTATATGCACACTGCATATAAGTCTCCTTTTTTCACCAAGCGGCCTGCTCCCAAAAACTTCTTATTTCCCTTGGTTTAAAGATGAGAAATTATTCGATTAGATATTCGGAGGTTGTTTTGCTCGAATAACTGTATTGAACTCGATTCGAAAATTTCAGCATTCGAACACCCCTAGAACTATAGGAAAGGCAATCTGTTTCTTCCAATACTGACGCACTGGCACAGAGAAAGGTGACGACACGAGCCGCCGTATTCTTTTGCATTTCCAAAACAAGACCACATGCCAACTCACTTAGTATTCTGATTTGCTGAACCTGCAGTGCAGGCACCGCACTTCAGGAGTCAGCTCAACTGGGTTGTTTCTAAAAACAGCTGGAAGTGAAGGTCGCCACAGGTCTTGGTTGGCTTACAAAGGCTGTTTGAAGCGGCCAACTGTTCTTATGCGTGGGCCATTTTCACGGGGTAAATTATTCTGTCAGGATCAGGTAATAAGGACGCCTATAGGGGCAGTATATGACCGGCTTCAAGTTCCTTGATGAAAAATTGAACGTACATTTCTCAGATTGGAGTGACAGGGTCGTCGCTTGGCAACAGCGCAGCTGGTGGTGGTAGTCTCGCGAGCAAGCTTCACGCAGAAATTCGACAGTCTTGGTGAAGCGCCGCATACCATCTGGAACAGAAAGCACAGAAAAAACTTCTGATATACTATACCACCAGCCGTGGAATAACGGTATCGTCGCTAAGCAGACGTAAGTCGAGCGGCCTGGTCCCTCTACTTAAGCCTGGAATATCGACATTTGACTTGGCGTCGTACCACCAGATCGCACGGGCAAGCTGCGTTGGGAATGTCATAAAACAGATTATCATGACATCTCTTAAGTGGTGCATGGAGGGTTATGACATTTACCCTGTCGAATTGGCGCACTTCCGCAGAGATCGATCATGTATTGACAATGTCATTTACCTTGTGCTTTTCTCCAAGAGCAGAAAAAGGCCAAGTACACATCAGCGGCGCCTTTTCTCGATCTAAAAGCCACCTGTAACAATGGCGCCCGTGCACGAAGTCAACTTTAGTGCGCTAGTTGTTGGAATCGGCGCCGATTGTTCAAGTGGATACAACATTGATTGAGCAATCGCTCAAACCATCCGTATCTGCTCAACTGCAGACTGAACATGGTCAAACTGACTTCCATTAGACAACTGGTAGTGTCCTACAAAGAAGAGTAGTAAGCGCATTACCCTCATCTGACTTGCTGAGTCTCAAACTTGCGCAGCCCCTCTTTTTGATGTACGCGGACGATATTTACCTTTGTGCCTCTGCTGCACCTCTTCTTCAGTTGCATGCGCAATTTCAAAGGGCCGTAGCTTGCATCATACCTCAGTGCACAAGGCCTAAGTGTGTCTTCTTAAACGTGCCCTTTTCTAGCGTTTAGCCGCCAGCCTTTGATTCCAAATAGCATCTCTAATAATGGGCGTCTCATCTCTTGTGCCAACAGCCATTGCTTTCGTGGGCGTGATCATCGATCGTGGTCTTTTCTGAAGTCGCCATTGCGTATACTGGAAAATAAGGCTTTCATCTATGACCCATTGTCTGAAATTCCTATATACGATAGAACATCGGGTACATCAGTGAGCTGTATGCTACAACTGTATGGAGCGCTCTTGCTGGGATTCTTCCCGTACAATGTGCCAGCGCTGTCAAGCACGTGCACTTCCACTCTTCTTGATCTTAAAAGTGTCAATGGTGACGTCATTTCGCAAAGGTGAAAGCAAAACGTATCGACCACTCCCGTCTGTAGATAGGGCGGCTCGTTGACGCCGAATACATTTGCTCATATAGGCACCACGGTGCATTGCAGTTTGTCTGCTTTTGGAGGGCCACCTTGGAGTCACTGAAAATTGCCCGCCGTTGCGGAGGCTCGTGATCAACTAATTCAATTGCAGCACGGAATTCAGCAATTTCAGAGCCCGACGATGTAGTCACGCAAGATGTCTTCAACTTGATTTCACCACGTTTCACCGGAATGGTGGCTTCAGCCGTAGAACTCTGGAGCTTCACCGCACCATAGGTGTAAACGTGTTGCCGGATTCTGTGCTCGTAGAGATATTGCAAGGTTTCTTGCTTTAAAGTTTATAATGACATGAAGCTTTCAGTGGATTAGAGTTGACCATTATGTAAAGCACTTCTAGAGATTAAGGCAGCTTACGGCATCGTAGACAGAGAGTTTGACATGTAATATTCTTAAGCAAGAAGGCGTAGATGCTACTTTTGTAATCCTTAATTCTCAGGGAAATATACAGGAGCAACCGAGTACAAATTGCCTGAGAGGGCCAATGATACGTAGAACTAGTGGAAATTTGACGAGCACGGAAGGAAGGATGCCCTCGATCTCCGCTGCGGTTCTCGCTTTACGTTAAAAGAAAAAAGAAGATTGTTGGAAAATAACGAATTAGCTTTTGATTTATCTTACATCCGGAACGGGCGGCTAGTGCGAAAGAGGGTCACTGGAAAAGAGGGCGTGGCGACGGCACTCTGCTACAAGCGGACAATGCGGGGGGTTTATAGAGGCTTTCGAATACGTGTGACAATGAAACGACATATCTCGGCCCTTATTATGGCACAGAAAAAAATCCGTAATTATGTTCTTTACTGAAGAAACGAGTAATTAATCGGCATCAATTCAACAGGAGAGAGAGAGAGAGAGAGAGAGAAAATGATAAATGAAAGGTAGGGAGGTTAACCAGGACTGAGCCCGGTTGGCTACCCTACACTGGGGAAAGGGAAAGGGGGACGGAAAGATTAAAAGGAGAGAAGGTCCACTGGATATATCAGTTGGTCACTCAGTCCGGATCACAGACGCTGACTCAATCCGGTCGCTTTCAAATATCGCAGCAGCACTTTTGTGGCCTTTTGTAGCTGCGATATGCGAGGCCATGGTCCCAAGATCTTGTTCAAGGTGAACGGCTTTCCATCTAGCTGATTGAGAGCTGTGCAGAGGTCTTGCCTTTCATTTTCAAAAGATGGGCAGTAGCACAGTAGGTGTTATGGTTTCCTCGACACCGCAGGCATTGCACTCGGCGCTATCAGCCATTCCAATCAGAAATGCATAAGCATTGGTGAATGCGACGCCCAAACGTAAGCGGCACAGCACTGTTTCCTCATTTCGCGAATTCAACAGGAAGTCATACACATAGTCAGGCAACTTAAACAACTGAGTGTACACGTAAACGAAGAAAAGCCTATTCAAACTTTCGCCAAAAACAGCTGAGGATGAAAGGAAAGCGGAACTCGGCTATAATAAAACATAGAGCACTTTGGGGTTAGAATAAATATTGGGTGGCACGAGGAATTTGGAAACGAGTAATGCTACTAGCGTTAGCGTTTGTAAGCGCCGTTCGGTGCTTAAAATGAGAGACCTTGTCGAGGTTGGAAGTTAACCAAAAGGACGTGGGTCGATTGGCCTTGAGTGTCCAAGGTAAAACTACAGATGGGGCAATTCAAGAGTTCAATCCAGAGAAGTGCAGATCAAAGTTAGTTTAGTCGAAGCAATCAGGAACATGAATGATAAGAAATGGGCAGCTAGAGTGCACAAGTATCTGTACCTGAAGATTGTGGACATGGAACGGTGAAAAAGATCAAGAAAGTTGGCAAACCAAGTACAGGGTAATTGGAATTGCAAATACACAACCTCAAGTTATCAAAAAGAAAGTGAGATGAACAGAGACGGTAAATTGAATACCGAGGAAGCAAACAATAAAATTCCTCGAAATCAAGAAATTCCTCGAAACAAGACATTTCAGATTAGGGAAAGAAAATTTCAAAAATTGCAGTGCCTTGAATTTTGAGACCAGTGCAGGCTGTCAGGTCAAAAATGCACAACAGTAAGTATGTGTAACAGCGTGAAGGGCGTGCGTCTGCTGCAGAAAAAAAAATCCGGAGCCGACTCAGCCTATCTTAATCAAGTGCCAATATATTCTCTCAGCCAGAACCGTAGGGAAATGTCGAGCTTCCAGAAGCGCTGAGGTTCGAAGCTGATGGGAGCGTTGACTGGCCAGCGGTCGAGATAAGCAACAGACGTTTAGAGTATTGATGTAAAAAAAAAAAAAAAGCAGAGAAGGGATGCAGTAGGGATCGTAACAGGCATAGATAACTCTATGAGGCATGGCGGAGATAGGCAGAGTGCTAGATTGCGATATGTCACCTTCTAAAACACACAGGCTAGGCCACTATTTGTCGCCAGCCCGATTCAAAAGAGATGCCATTAGATACCTTCATCGTCGTCGTCATCATCAATACAGTCTAAAAAACATAAAAATACTGAGTGTGCGTGGGTATAGATATGTAGATAAGGGTGTGCGCACGCCTGTATACGTGTTGCTGAGGATGTTGTTTACGTGTGCTAGCGCGCGTGCGTGTGTGTGTGTGTGCGTGTGTGCGTGCGTGCATGCGTGTGCTTGCGTGTCTATAATGTGTAGCTGTGCGCATATGGCGTACGTGTTCGCGTGCGCGATATTGCTTTTCCACGCCACGTACCTCGCGTGCAATCTCACAAGATGTCGCGGCGCTAAACGCAAACGTGTTCTCTTCTTTTGCCCCTTAATGAAGGCCATCGCAGAGGCGTCATATGAGCGGCTTGTTGCCGTCGTCTGAAATAGTGCCCTGTGCAGCTGACGATGCGGCATGCAAGGGCGCTACGTTATGCAACGGCCGACGGTCGTCGATCCTACGGGCCGTCTGCCAGCCGCACAGTCACGTGCGCGCGTGCCGCTTGTCATCGCCACAGCAGCAGTCCTTGTTCCTGGCGCAGTCCGCTCGCCTCCTCGCGCCGCTTACTGACGTCTCGACTCGCTTCGGGGAACATGTGGCAACGGCGGAGCGGTGGCCGCGACCACCGCACGCGTGCCAAACTTACGCCGCTCGAGAAACTGCACGAGGCGCGTGCAAGGCCTGCGATCGACGTCGAGACGCGCAGCTGGGCTGCTTTGGGCGCTGTGCCAGCTATACTGCGCTTGTCGCTATGTTTATCTTTTGAGCTTGTGATATCCCTGTATTGCGCCCTATCCCCGTGCCAATTCGCTAGTTACTTTGAGTTGGACGTACCAGTTACGTGCATGTTTTTTTTTTTTTTTTTAATTTCCTTCCATAGGTGGAAAAGGGGGAGGAGTGAATGTTGGCGGTTCCACGACGCGACATCATCGCAACCTGCCCTTTCTCTTGCCCAACCTTTCAAAGGAAATCAGTTTAAAGATGGTTGCGAGGGGCGGGGGCGGTGACAGGACTATGTTTATACTTATATACACGAGATTACAGTCGATAAGACGTTCTTTACTGTGGAACACTGTTGCACAAATGTCAAGGAAAAAGTATGGCAGATCAAACGTACTCTTTGGAACAGGCGTTAAGCGAAGCTTTTGTGAATCGGTTTTAATTAAATGCTATGCAAAGAGACACGAAGCATCGATTGCATTTTAATTCGAGCTTATGTTACTATTTACACCTTCTGCTTTAAATGGAAACACAAGTTCGCGTGGTCTCATGGTGATGGTGAGAATAATTCGACGTCTTGCGAGTGCTGAAGGAAATATTGCGAGATGTATGAATATACAGAGAAGTATAAGACACAGCGATACATGTTTAATGCTTCAGCACCTCTGACCAACACATGATCAATCAACCACCCCTACCACCCGGCCACCGTGATTTCCCGCCGAGTCTTACGGGCGAGACGCTCTTTGCCCTTTGTAAATGACCTTTTACAGAAGCAAATCACTTGGGAGCCTTGAAAGCCGCACGAGCTCTTCTAGAATGAGAATGATATAGACTCAGGTTTTCTCTCTCGCTCTCTCTCTTTCACTCTCCCCTTCCTACGTTACAGTAGCAAACTGGGCAAACTTCTAGTTAACCTCACTGCCGTTCCTTCCTGTCTCTCTCTTCCCTCTGTCTTGAAAATGTTCCTTGTTCTCTCCCTCTTCGTGCCAAGACTGTGTTGGAGACCACCCCGCTACGTCCAGACGCCGAACGCGAGGAAGGGGCAAAGAAGGTAGGTGCCCATGCTACGTGTGAGCGACATCGCTGCGATAGCAATATCAAAATTATCAGGATTGCAGTGCCTCCAGAATCGGTTCACGTCGCAGACCCCATCAACACCCTCGCAGGCACACATATCGTGCACTGGTGTCAGGATATGCCCACCAATTAAGTCGCAACCACTCATTGTGCAGTCTCCGGGTTCGCCTTCATTCTGATTCCACCAACCCGCCGTGGTTGCTTAGTGGCTATGGTGTTGAGCTGCTAAGCAGGAGGTCGGGGGATCTCATCCCTGCTGCGGCGGCCGCATTTAGAAGGGGGCGAAATGCGAAAACACCCGTTTACTTAAATTTAGGCGCACGTTAAGGAACCCCAGGTGGTCGAAATGATTCCGGAGTCCCCCACTACGGCGCGCCTCATAATCAAAGCGTGATCTTGGCACGTAAAACCCCATAATTTAATTTTAATTTTTGATTCCACCATCTCCGAAATCAACCCAGTTAACTCGTCAAGAAGCCGACCGACGGACAAACCGGAACCATGGTCGAAGGGATATGGAAGAAATATAATAAAGAAGAGAAAAAGTTTGGCTATAAAAAATTTGCAACCCAACGAATAATAATGGCGAGTGCTGCAGCGTTTCGTGAACTGCAGTTAGAGCACACGGCAAGCGCGAGAGCATGGGAAACGAGAGTATACACGTTAGCAGAGCAGGAAACAAACAGCGATGATACAACGTGGTCATAATAGATCATACTAGTGATCATACTAGATCATACAACGCGCTGCATGGTCTTTCCTCACGCCCCAACCCTCACATTGCGGTGACGAGAGTGTCGTATTTTGTAGAATACGCTTTGTTGACGGAAACTCGTCAGAAAGTGATACGAGAAATCTTTGGTAAGAAAGGAAACGACTAACTATACTCACAGCACCAATAGAAATATGTATTTTCTTCCCTGTCCCGCGGTCCTATCTGGCCGTCGTCCCTCCGTTCGAGTTGCCGAGTGGGTTTCCTCCTCACTTGCGGTTTCATTTTTTCTTCGGGCACCGCTTCGTTCCCGGGTTTGTTCTCGCGTCTTTTCCCAAAGACGGTCCCTGTTTCTTTTCTGTATTATTCTAGAGACGATTGCGTTTCGCGGTCATTCTCGACCACCATGGTGGACTTGGCGGACGCTTGCTTAGAAACACATCCCGCCGCTATGTCTAAATATAGGTTGTTTTTAGTGGCACGAGCATCGAGTGGAACTCTTGTTTATTGAGCAGCACTTCCGGTTCACCTACTGAGACGACCGGGGACGAAATTCAATATAAGTCAGAAAAAAAATAGAAATGAATAACACAGTACAAAATTCATGGGTTTCATTATAGATATGATATCAGAACATAAGTTTAGTTACAAGTTGAAGTGCCTGGAATAATTAGAATTAATTAGGTGTCACTACCACGCAGTGCATCAACGGCTGAAACCATTGCCCTTGCGCAGGATTACCCTATCACGACGCACATTGCCGTTGAGACAATGCGTATGCATCTCAGGCATTATGCTAGGACCCCTTCCCACCACTTGGCGAGCCTCACTGCTGCAAGGCCCTGCTCGACATTTAGCGGTATTGTCAGTGCACATCGTGCGTCGTTTACTTCAGGGTACGCACCTGCGGCCAAGCCAGCGTTTCCTCCGTGTTGTTTGAGCCGTCCACAAGTACATATAATGATTCCAGGACTACAGAAGAAGACAGATCTACCGGCCCCTGCTCTAAAACAGCTGAGCTTACTTCTTCTGCATGAAAAGTACAGCAACCACGTGCACATATATACCGATGGATCGACTACGTCGTGCAGTTCTGCTGGTGCCGTGGTTATAGCAACGCGAGGAATGACACTGCGGTTAAAGACATCGCATGTCACGACCTCAACGGCGGCAGAACTAACGGCCCTGCGTCGAGCACTGGCATTCATTGATTCTGAAAGACCTAGAAAATGGGCTGTGTTCTGTGATTGAAAACCGGCATTACAGTGCACGCAGTCAGTTCTCCGACACGGATGTCATGACCAATTGACATACGAAGTCGTGAAACTTTACCATGATGTCCAACAAAAAGGCCACGAGGTCGTTTTTCAATGGGTAGCTGGCCACTGTGGAATCAGTGGCAATGATTCCGCCGATAACGCTGCTCGCACAGCACATCAAGAAGAGCACAGCGTTCTAATTCCGCTTTCGAGGACTGACACTGCAAGGCAGCTTCGACACCTGGCGCGCAGTCTCACAGTAACCGAGTGGAACACGCCAAACTTACGACTTACACGACTGCATCGACTAAACCCCTCCCTGCAACTCCGACCTCCACTCGGACTTCCTCGACGTGAAGCTACGCTTCTCTGTCGCCTTTGGTTAGGAGTTGCCTTCACAAAGGCATACTCTACATTAATTGGAGTGACTGACAGTGCAGCATGCGAGGTCTGTGGCACCGAAGAAAACATCGACCACCTGCTGTGCCACTATCCAAGATATGCCCTAGAGAGACAAGAACTTGCCAAAGCTTTCCAAAAACTGGACAATCGGCCGCTTTCTGTGCAGGTGCTGCTGGAACACCGCCCCCATCGCCCGTCGGCTCATAAAGCGGTGAAGGCGCTATTGTGTTTCTTAAGGACGACGGGTTTGTGCGACCATCTGTGACTATTAATGCAATTTCTGTAAAACCACACGCGTCAGCGAACTTGCCGCAATTTCCTTCTTTCCTTCCCTCCTCTCTCTCCCTGTGATCTTTGTTCTCCCCTTTCCCATTCCCCCGGTGTAGGGTAGCCAACCGGACGTTATTCTGGTTAACCTCCCTGCCTTCTTCTTTTCTCTTTCCTCTTCCTCCCATTAGATGTCACTGATCACTGATTTCGCCAAAGTCGTGCTGACGTGGTGGGCCTCTAAAGTCTAGGATTCTGTGCGTTGGTGTGCAGTAATCACCGCCACGTGAGCACTACTTTGGCGAAATTCCTGGAAACCCGGAAGTAGAAAGCGGAAGTAATGAGGTCACTAATGACGTCACACTCAAGAAGGTGGCATGATATTTAACCCGCTAATTAATGGAAAACAGTTGTCTGGCATAGACGTTCGGAACATCTACCAAGCAGAGCGGATGTGACGTCATTCCCTCCTTTCTCGCTTCTCCCCTCCCGGCGCTCACCTACTCGCTCGCTCGACTGCTCGCAACAGCTGCGTGCGCGCGCTCGTTACATTCTCTGACATCAGCACTGGAGAGGGCGCGTCAGGTCAACACCTCCTAGTTCTCTAGAGGGTGTTGGTCAGGTGCGCTGCGGTTAAGCTGCGTGCGCCGCTCGCTAAGGGGCTACGCCCCGCCAGGTGGCACGCGCGCCGCTTCCTCCTCGCCCTCCCTCGCTCCTCGCCCACATATCGTGTCGGTTGAAACACGTTAACTCGCTTAACCTAAACAACACCAACGCCGAAGTGCGATTCATCTAAGTCATCTAAGTCAGAGACAAGAGAGATCTAAGTCAAAGATTAGGGCCGCCTAGCTTTTCTTTTTCTCAGTTGCACTAAATTTTAAATTCTAACCCTTGAGTTAAATAACTCGATGAGGCGATCATTACTTGTACGAGAACTCAGAATGCTTAATTGAATATCTAACACAATTACACTCATTATATTTTTACCTAATTAATTTATGGCTCATTTCAATGAGCGAATTGTAGCGAGCGAGTGTGCAAGGCTAATCGAACGAATTCTCATAAGGGAACCGGTTTCGAGATATGCGCCGTCAAACTTGCGGTAAAAATGCACTGGCTTTCCCCGTACTTTTGTTTTAGAAAACGCTGTTTTATGCACTGAAGCACAAAAGTAACTGGAACTCCAATGCATTTCATTGGACACTTCAAAAATTAGTACCTCAAAACTCGTGTAGTCCTGATAATTCGTTCCAAGTGGATGCGCCTTGCGCAGTGAGGAGTAAAGGAAATTTTCTTCCTCTGTGTTCAGCTACAAAAACTCACGTACTTTTCGTAGCACACCGCTAGTGTGATGAGTAATTGCTGCATATTCTGCGTTTCAGAGGTGTATATACTTCATCGGGCAAATAGAACGCCGAGCAGACAAATTCTCATCAAAGCAGCGAAACTGTAAAATTGCGCTTGAGGCACAGAACATAATAAATTAAATTATGGGGTTTTACGTGCCAAAACCACTTTCTGAGTATGAGACACGCCGTAGTGGGGGACTCCGGAAATTTCGACCACCTGGGGTTCTTTAACGTGCACCTAAATCTAAGTACACGGGTGTTTTCGCATTTCGCCCCCATCGAAATGCGGCCGCCGTGGCCGGGATTCGATCCCGCGACCTCGCGCTCAGCAGCCCAACACCATAGCCACTGAGCAACCACGGCGGGTGCAGAGCATAATAGTACGCTTGGTTAAAATATCTGCGTGTAACAGACGCACCCGGTGCGTGCGCGTGTGTGCGTGTGCGTGTGCGCGCGCGCGGGGGCAAATTTGCAAGGCATATCCACATGGAATGAATTTACAGAATGGCGCCAGTTTAGAGATATGCGCTTTCAAAATCGCTGCAATATGTACTGCTGTTCCACTTACTTTTCCACTTTACCGCTGGTCTATTTACTGCTGTTCCACTTTCAAAATTAACCTCAACGCCAATGTATTTCGTCCCACCACGTTGGGAAATAATATCTCTATGCTGGTGTCGTCTTGAAGATCGGTTTCAAGTGGATGCGTCTTGAAAACTCCCCGGCTGCAATTCGTAAATTGCAATATGTGCCGTAAAGTAATTAAATATAATTAGTGAATTATTATTAATTAGTTTAATGTGTGTTTCGGTTTCTCGTGCTAGTAATGTCCGCCTCTTCGAATAATGCAGCTCAAGGACAAGAATCGTACTATCTGCTGCAGGTGATTTTAAAAATTCCGGGAAACTTAAAAAAAATTTCAACCTGTATGCATTAGGTGCATGCATTTAATTTTATTTTTTCAATGTGCTTATCACATTTTGTACCCCCCTCTGCGACAACCATGACTAGCTGCAATATCCCGAAATAAATAAATAAATAAATAAATAAATAATAACTTAATAAGGTAGCTAGGATCTCGCGTTGGTCAAGTTGAGCTTATGCCTTCTGAAGTATGCGCGGTCATAAGTAAAACACCTTGCAGCTGTAGGTACCTAAAAGCCGCGAGTTTGGTACGTATTTATACGTATAATATAAATATAATGCATGTATTTCGCTAGTAGATGTCTGGTATGCTAAACTTTACGCCGATGCCACTGGTGTTGGTTCCAATGGGAGAGCGTACTTACTTAGTCCTTCGACACTAAATCATCAGATCTCGTTACGTGTTGAAATGACAGTATGCAAGCCGCTATTCAGATTACACTCAGTGTTGGAGAAGTCGATGAGATTAAACGAACTGCCTCAAGTCTAAGCTGGTGAACGTTGCACATACGCGTAAACTATTCTAGAACGCTTGCTTTGAGCTCCTTCCGAGGCTTTCCGTGGTTGAAGCTCTTCTCATCCACGTCACTTGTGTTGAAACGACACTAGGCGACCATCGCGTCTTCACCGGTCGACGAAGCGGTGTCAGCACCTTTGTCTTCATCTCTTCAGTTTCGTTGTGCCAGTGACTCTACGATTTACTAGGCTCGCTTGAGTCTTCGTTCTTTAGGAGCTCTTTGGCTGTCATGGCAGCTACAGGTTCCGTAGCTCCAGTCAAGCCTTGAGCATGACATCATCCGCAGGGTGCCAATGCGCCACGGCGCTCTCGAGAACACAATACGGACGATACTGCTGAATCGACGCAGGTGTCGTTCGTGCAGTTCTATAGCACCGCCAGTAGGAAGCTAGCTGAAAAACATGGGGCGGAATTCACTAAGCTGCGCTATTCGCACGCAATTTCTTAACCAAAAAGTTCTTACGCTTAGATAAGTGGGCAACCGAAGTGGCAGCGTATTTAACTTACGACGTTGTATGAGAGCGAGGAGGAAGCAAAGCTCGCATTAAACCACAAGAAATGAAGGAAGCGCGGTCAACTGATGGCTTGATCCCACATCGTGCATCTGTAGTTGAGGCTGTATGTTCTATACAGCAAATCACTGCAGACCCCTCTTCGATATCTTATTTTTTCCGGGCGCCTGCTACAGCACGGACAAGAGCAACGATGATCGCCGGTTCACCCCACCACCGTCAAACGAATGGAAGTGTCACGCGTCCTTCTCATATTTCTGCAAAAGACAGGACTGATGGGCACGTGGTGACATATTTGTCGTAGAAAGAGATGCTCAGGTGTACCAATTGCCGGCCACGTCTGCCAGGCTAACCCTGCCGGTAGCAACATCATCATCATCATCACCCCCACCACCGTATTACAAAGCAACTAAATATATTTATTGCGATACTAATTACGGACACGAGAAGAAAAAAAAGCTCCATAACATATAGCTCATATGGCTTCAAGGCAAGCGGCCCAGCACCCGTACGTTCATCGGTATGGTATGTGATCGCGCTGCACACGGTTGCAAATACGGTTCTAATTTAATCTCAGCTCCCTCGGCTGCCGGTACCGTTTATAAGGTGCTAGATGATGATGTCATCGACAGCCTACTGACGACTAAACACGCGATTATTTCGTATAGGATCCCTGACAACGGCACGGAGAGCTATGAACGCAGTTTTTAAAGTTAAATGCAGAAAAAAGCCGTGAGTACCGACACTCCCAAATTATGACAGAAAACTCCCCTACGTAACATCCACACATGCATGTTTCACGGTACCCGCCCTGGTTGCTCAGTGGCTATGGTGTTGGGCTGCTGAGCACGAGGTCGCGGGATCGAATCCCGGCCACGGGGGCCGCATTTCGATGGGGGCGAAATGCGAAAACACCCGTGTACTTTGATTTAGGTGCACGTTAAAGAACCCCAGGTGGTCGAAATTTCCGGAGTTCTCCACACGGCGTGCCTCATAATCAGAAAGTGGTTTTAGCAAGTAAAATCCCATAATTCAATTCATTCAAGTTTCACGGCCTATGACACTTTGACATCGTATCAGCGTTCATCGCTTCTTCTTGGCTTCTCCTCAGCTGATAAACCACGATTATGTCCCGCACCATGATAAGAGTTTGTTTTGCAGGTTCAGGTGGCTGCATTCCGAGACAGGTTCAATGCACAAAGGCACGTACACATCAATTTTAAAGAATGGTAATAAATTATTGGTTGGTAACGTCAGAGCCGGGAACTCCTAACTACGCTGTCTGTCACAGCCCAAGTGGCACCTCATAGAAGTCAATGATAATCAGTCAACATTACCACAATGTTCAGCACCAACGTGTCCACAAGTTTACCAGCCTCATAAGAACACCCGTTCAAGAGCACGTCGGAATACTGCGCAACGCCGTACGCGAAGTACACGGAGGTTCAACATTCTAGCTGGTTTCGGATCACATCGGTTGAAGTCGTCGATCTTGCGACAATGACGCACTTTGTTCGGAGCAGTCACTGCACATATATTACGAGGCCAGGGTTCTGGTGGTGGTATCACAGCGGCGCCCGACGCCGCTCTGTAAGTATGCGAATGTGGCCTTGCAGTACGCAGCGAACGGCGGCTCAAGAGCACCTGTGTTAAATTCTCCACGAATTTCGGATGTTGTAAAGCGTCATCAGCGTATTTTATGTTCACTGCAGGACGAAGGCCTCTCCCGGCTCTCTCTAACCCCTGATATGCTCTAGCTCATTCTAAGTTATGCCCTCAAATTTCCTTATGTCATTACCCCACCTAGTTTTCTGCCGTTCTCGACAGCGCTTCCTTACCCCTAGCACCCACTCGGTATATCTAATGGACCACCGATTATCTGCCCTATGAATTACGTGGGCTGCCCAGCTCCAATATTTCCTTGTAATTTCAATTATCAGTATGGCCCCGTTTGCTCTCTGATCCACACCGCTAGCTTCCTCTCTCTTAGCGTTAGGCCTGACATTTTTAGTTCTAATCGCTTGTTTGAGCGGTCCTTAACTCAAGCTTCATTGTTAACCTCCAAGTTTTTGCCCCATGTGATAGTACTCAAAGAGTGGGATGATTGTGCACTTTTCTTTTCGACGACAGCGGCGAGCTCCCGTTCGCGATTTGGTAATGCCGCCCGTATGCCAGGTCGACCCATTTTCATTCTTCTGTATATTTCCGTCTCATGATCAGGGTTACCTTCGAGTAATTGACCTAGAAAAACATACTCGTGTAAATACTCTAGAGGTTGACTGCCGATCATGACTTCTTGTTCGCTTGACAGATTATTCAACATTACCTTTGTCTTATGCATTTTATTCTTCAACCTACTCTTACACTTTCTCGTTTAAGGTCCTCAATAAATTGTTGCAATGTGTCCCCAGGGTTGCTGAACAAGACACTGTCATAGGAAAGCTGAAGGTTGTTTAGATATTCGCCGTTTATCATCGCTCCTAATCCTTCTCAGTCTAACATCTTGAATATTTCTTCTAAGTATGCAGTGAATAGATGGGAGAGATTGTGTCTCCTTGCCTGACCACTTTCTCTGTAAGTATTTTTTCCCTTTTTTTACAGTTATTTAAAACACGTGAAGCCGGTGTGAGGGTACCGGGCCGACGCCAGGTGGCGTAGAGTCGCAGGCACGAGGCGGTAGGCAACTGTGTGGAGTAGCAGGCATGGGACGGTAGGCAACGGTGTGTGGCGGGGAGGCAGAACATAGAAGGCGTGTGAGCATGGTCGGCATGTGGGGAGCCCGCAACAACGAATTGAGTGAGTGAAGTGATCGGCGCAGCAAGCCGCGCGCGGTGCCGCGGGACGGAACGCACACTGCGTGTGTCTGCGTGTGCCGATGATTTCCCGAAATAAAGAACGTACATGACAAGTGGGTGTTCGTCCGACCGGACCTAACATGGAGGACCAAGAATCGTCTAGTGCCACCTAGCCAGTTGCGCAGCCTCTCCTGCCTTCTTCGATCGTCCAAGGACTGTTGGCTTCGACCTCCAGGACCGCAATGAAAGGGAGAAACTCGCGGCTGATATAGCTCAAATTCTGCGCACCACGCCGCTCAACCACATGGTTAGGCCTGACGAGACAACCGGCATGGCTAGGCCCGACGAGACAACCGGCGCGGGGCCAGCGCTCAACATCAAAGGTGCGCCCGTCCCACTGCCGAAATTCAGTGGCTACCAGGACCGGAACTCGCCGCAAGACTTTCTGGAGAAGTACTCAGAGTACTGCGATATTGCAGGGATCCCCCCTGACCACCGTTTGCAGTTGCTTCCAGCAGCGTTGGAGGGGTCAGGAGAACAATGGTGGCGATTCTCAGGTGCGCACCCCGACTGGTAGTCCTTCGCGTAGGAATTTACGGCAGAGTTTACCACCGTTGACTACAAGTTTAAAATAAAAGCAGAGCTAGATCAGCGAACTCAGCAACCGGCAGAAAACCTCAAGCAGTTCATTCACGTCATTGCCGAATACTATGACCGTATAGCGGAGCCTGTTTCAGATGCCGAAAAGGTGGAACGCGTGCGGAGAAATATGCGTCCGACATTGCGAGACCTAACAGCCAGCAAGAGTTTCGCAAACTTGCAAGAAAAGGCGAAGGCGGCCGGCCCTATCATGGAACGCGCTTGGCATCGTCTGCGCTACACGCCACCGCCACCACCGCGTATTGCAGAAGCAGCAGCTGATTTGGCCTTCGTCTAGTCATCTCCGCCACACCACTGAATCGCTCAACCGAACCCTCCCGACCCAGCAACGAGAGTGGCAACTGCAGCGTGCGGCAGTTTCGGCTTCTGAGTGTCCGCGGTCAAAGACGCTTCACGCTGGAGCCCCGGAGGGGAACCCCTCACCTGTGCCGTTCGCTCGTGCGCCGAACACACTGGGCAACTACACTTCGGCACCGCAACAACTCGGGAGAGCGCTTCAGAACATCGGATTTGAAGCGACGCAAGGTATTTCGCGATTCGAGCCCCAAGCCCCGCTGTTTTCACTGCAATTGCCCGGGAAATGGACGAGCGTAGCCGCTTCTCCGGCCGACGGCTACGCGACGTCCCTGCAAGTCCTCGCAACAGCCGGAAATAAAGAACCACTGCTTGAACTGTTGATTCGTAACAGTGTCTTTTATGCACTCATGGACACTGGGGCAAGCGTGAGCTTAATAGGTAGCGGTGCCATCGCAGTGGCCAAGTGCGCGGGAGCCACCTTCAGGGAAGAAGCACGAACCCTGAGGCTTGCTCAGGGCTGGTCACAAACTGAACAATCGGTTCGCTGTCGTATTCGTTGGCAAGGTGGGTTCAGGAAAGAGTGTTTTCTTCTTTTGCCAGCGCTGTGTCACGATGTTGTCCTTGGGCGGGATTTTCTTGAGGTGGCAGGTATTTATCTCCACATGGATGGATAGAATAAATTTACTGAAAGGTTCTGCGAGCTACGGGGCGCAAGGCCCCATAGAGCGGGCTACTCGCACGTTGGGACCGGGAGTTTTAACTCCCTGGCCGCATCGTGAGCTCGCTGGACGGCCCAGAGCTGCTCCGCCAGGTCCGTGCTGCGTAATGCTTCTTGTAGCCTGTCGGAGTTTTGATTCTTGTTTGCGTGGGTCCGACCACATGGCCAGGGCAAGTGATGCACGTTTAGTGTGCTAAGGCAATTTTCGCAATATGATGTTGTGTATAGCTCAGGCATGTAGTGATGTAGTCTGTTCTGCGTGGGGTACGTGTTGGTTTGAAGCATTCTGAACGTGAGGGCTTGAGGCCTGGTGAGGTTAATGTGAGGTGTGCTGTATATTCTGCGGTCTAGATAAAAGTGCTTTGTGATCTCGTTGTAGGTGGAGGGAGGGTCCCTATTCTCGTTGGGATGGTCACGACCAGAATAGGTGGCGTCGCGGAGGGTTAGGTCTCGCGCGCTCCTGTGAGCCATCTCATTGAGTTTGGGGTGCCGAGCAACAGACAGCATTCGAGACTCTGAGACTAACGCTGGCAGGAGAAGTGGCTGTGGTATTGCCTGACCTGAACAGGCCCTTTGTGATTGAAACAGATGCCAGTAGTACCGGCATATCGGCAGTGCTGTTGCAGGAAGTCGAAGGTGAAATCAGGCCTGTGTCATTTATAAACAGGATCCTCAGCGCTGTTGAAAAGAACTATACTGTCCAAGAATGGGAATGCCTCGCTGTGGTGGGCTGTCGATAGATTCCGCCCGTACGTAGAATTCACATCATTTGAGGTGCATTGTGACCATGCATCATTGGCTTCGATGTTTACAACTAAGCAGACATCGTGCAGAGTGCGACGTTGGGTGTTGAGATTACAAGGGTTCAAGTGTACCATAAGGCATCGTAAAGGACGGGCCAACATCCCAGCGGATGCACTAAGCAGGTGCCCCATCCCTGCTGCTGAATCTGCTCAGCCTTGTTTGGCGGAAGACTGGTTTCCAATGGAAGTGCAAGAGCCACAACAAACCATTCGTTTGGAACCAGCAGCCCCTGTTGACGTGATTGATGTGTCTTCACTCACCGACACTGCAAAGTTCCAGTTGGAACAACGCAGGGATCCACTGCTGTTGCAGCTGCTGCAATACTTACAGTCTGGCTGGTTAGAGTCTAGCTGGTCTACCTGGTGACGCTAAAGAGTTCAAGAGGGTACAGGACCTAGCTGATGACAGCGAAATGTCGAACAATGGTATCCTTACGTACACGGTCGGTGAACGAGGTCGCCTGGCTTCTCCAACACTTACGAGACATGGCACTGAAAATGGAGCATGACCACCCCCTAAGTGGGCATTTAGGCTTTTTTTAACTTGGAAATTTGTGAAGAGCCGGTTCACATGGCTTGGTATCCGCTCCGATATCTCCCGTTACATCCGGAGCTGCCAGCAGTTCCAGGCTTTCAAACCTCACCGGCGAAAACCAAAAGGAGTGATGGACAGTTCATGGGCCACCCACCCAATGCAGCAGCTAAGTGTGGAGCTTATTGGGTTACTGCCCACAACCTTTCGGCGTCAGAAGTACATCCTGGTGGTGCTGGACAAGTTCACGAAGTTTGTGGAGCTTTTCCCATTACGTGCGCCTACCTCCAAATTGATCATCGATAAAATGATCGATGTTTTTTGCCGGCATGGTGGGCCTAGCTCCATCTCTAGCGACAATGGCAAACCATTCACAAGCAAACTGTGGAAACGCATTCTCCAGCACTGGGGAATCAAGGAGAGCCACACAGTCCCATACACACCAGCAGGACAGACTGTGGAACGCCATAACGCAATGGTTAAACAATGCCTGGTGGGCTACTGCACTTCCCACAGCGACTGGGACAAAAGGCTTCACAAAGTGGCGTTTGCAATGCGCACTTCTGAAAGTGTAGTTACTGGCTTCACGCCTGCCTTCTTGTGCTATGGGCGGGAACTGCGGAACCTGTGGAGCCATCACAATCAGGCAGCTGGCACCGAGGTGCCCCCTTCTGCGCCTCATGCCCTAGCTGCTAAACTTGATGTGTACCTTCGAGATGCTTGGGCCTTTGCACAGGACTGCCAAACTTTGGCAAAAGTCAGTCAAGCAAAGTATTACAACAAAAAGCGCACTCCAGCTACCTTCCAGGTTGGAGACTTCGTTCTCCGGTACGCGCACCCGCTAAGCAAGGCAGCCATATTGGATTCACAGCCAAGTTTGCCCCTCGACGCACAGGGCCATTTAGAGTGACTGCAAACATTGGACGCAATACCTACAGACTCAGAGACCTGGCTACAGGGAACCAGAAAGGCCTCGCTAATGCAGACCAGCTCAGCCCTTATTATGTGCCTTGGAAGCCTTCTTCACAGGATAAAAAAAAAAGGGGGGGGGGGGATCTGTGAGGGTACCGGGCCGACGCCAGGAGGCGTAGAGTCGCAGGTACGAAACGGTAGGAAACTGTGTGGAGTAGCAGGAACGGGACGGTAGGCAATGGTGTGTGGCGGAGAGGGAGAACATGGAAAGCGTGTGTGCGCGGTCGGCATGCGGGGAGCGCGCGACAGCGAACTGAGTGAGTGAAGTAATCGGCGGAGCAAGTTGCGTGCGGTGCGACGGGACAGAACGCAGACTGCGTGTGTGTGCGTGCGCCGATGATTTCCCGAAATAAAGAACGTACATGACACCAGAAATATCACTGAGGCAGTGTCGAAGCCTGAGAAGTTGCGGATACGTGCGCTGTGGCCGAACATAAATATGAAAGTTAGACATAAATGAAATAATTTTTGAGTTGTCAGCCGAACGCAGCAAGCGCCATGGCCTTGATGTGAAGTTCGTTCAGTCCTTCAGTACAATCCATACGATATGCACTTACACCGCTAATTGCACATAAGTGTCGTAGCTTAGTCCAAATGCACCGAATTAAGTGATCGAACTGTACGCCGCCGGCAGAGCACGCAAGACAGCATAATTCGAGCGATTTAAATGCTGATCTTGCTAATACGACGTGCTTTAGTGACCGCGCTTAGCGTCGTGCGCTTCTCACATTGTTCATTTCGGGATACCAGGCTACTGCGGACGGATTTTTTATGACGTCATGAAGTCTTGACTTCTGCGCAACAGGCGCGGAGCGCCTATAAGACTGCCCTCGGCTGGAAGCAAATTCTAGCGCTGGAATTCACAAACGCCTATGTGTTTGAGAGAAGGAAACTATAGCAAGAACATCACACTAAGCGACTGAAAGACGTGAGTGCCGTCATTTCGCCCAGGACTGATGTTAGTCTGGGGTTTAGAGTAAGCGTTACCAGCCAATCATGAGACGACGATGACTGTCGTCTGCTGTCGCTTTTCTTTGTCGTCTGATCTTCCCATGGCCTTTTACCTGTTACTAGCTTTATGCATGCAAAACAAAAATGTTTAGTGGCGTCTTTAGGACCGTTATGCAGCACGCATTTTTACCAAAAACGAAATCGCTCTAGTGGTACTCGTCAATGTGGTTATATATATATATATATATATATATATATATATATATATATATATATATATATATATATATATATATATATATATATATATATATATATATATGCGTGCTGCATAACGCTCCTAAAGACTCCACTAAAGATTTTTGTTTATATATATATATATATATATATATATATATATATATGTGTGTGTGTGTGTGTGTGTGTGTGTGTGTGTGTGTGTGTGTGTGTGTGTGTGTGTGTGTGTGTGTGTGCATGTGTGCGTGTGTGTGTGGACTCATGCTACAATCATTCGCTTCATTCGTGAGGTGTATCTTACTTCACAGCATCACTCTTCTTCTAGCAGTCCACGTGCATTATTTTCGTATCAATGGTGGTACGTGATTGCATTCGCCTTTTCTTTCTTTCTATTTTGTTATATGTAATCGTACTGACGTCCGGCGTCATATCATAGACAGGATTGCCGTCCGTCGTATGCATACGTTCGCGCACACCGTAGGCCGTCGGATGAGCAAAACTGTGGGCACAGACACTACGTCGCTTCGACTTAGTGCTCCATTGAAACTTTGAGCTACATAATAGAAGGCTGAGGCCAGCAGAACGGAGGAGGACAGCAAATTGTGCAACAGCATTAAGTTTTGAGAATTAGAAACTTTTAGGAGCTCTTTCGTAGTTTCATCTCGCATGGAGAATTATAGTCTCAAAAGCTGTGGAGAAAATAATCATCCGCAACCCTACGAGCAAGAGAAAGCTTAAACTAGAAAAAGAAAACGAAAAAGAAAATAGAAGCGCTCGAAACACATCAGTGGCAGACTTGACGGTTGTCCGGGACGGAGACTACAATTTTATTTGCTAGCACAGAATAGAGTGTGATGACGAATGTGAAAATGCAGGCTATTGCTCGCATAAAGAAACACAGTCAAACCAACACTAAGCAGAATTTCGCCGCACAGCATTACTGTGACTGCCTTCCACAGCAGCGCAGGCCCAATAAAATTGTGCACTGAAACTGCTAAATGCACTTTGAGATGACAAATCAGAGTGCGCCACAAATATATAAGCACGCGCCATCCTCGGCTATAAGTTGCACCTCTTGTCAATCGGCCGCAAGTGCACATTGCACTCGAGTGGCGCAGATGGACATTATGTTCGTAAAACTGCTACACTCCTATCGTAGACATTTCTCTTTGTGTCAACTGCGACGGCTGTTTAGGCTTTGTCAATCGACTTACGCTAACTATCGACGCAAAAGGAGAATTTCGCACCTGTGCTACCCTTACTTGCACGCCTTTTATCGACTATAGCGCCCGTCTTTGCAGCGGCGACCCTCGCAAGCTTGCTGATCTTACGAATAGCTATAGCTTTGTGAATACGCCTTTTCGTAAGATTTTTCTTCCGCCAAAGTTTGTTCGTAAGTTCCCTTAATGAATTCCGCCCGACGGGCGCTATCGACAAACCAGCTCTTTCGGCCGCGACATCGCCGTCCAAACCTTCTCGTGGTCACTAAAGGCTAAATGCATTTGATGAAAGCCCTCCATGCCCAAGCTTGCTTTCGCACAAGTATACTAAGAAAACTACACTCGCCAACCTCACCCTTTGGCAATGCCGCAGTCTCTGTCACGGTAACAGACAAGCACAGTTGTGCCAAGAAAGACCTCTGACTCTCGTTTTGTCGATATCACTGAACGTATTCTACGCTGTATAGTCCCCATTATTTACTCTGTAAACACTTTTTTTAAAGGAAGAAGGCGCAGCGTGACCCGTTTTCTGTATGACGGTATCGCCATAAAACAAGGCGTCCTGCGAACAGGAATTTAAG
Organism: Dermacentor andersoni; assembly: GCF_023375885.2. Classification (NCBI taxonomy): domain Eukaryota; kingdom Metazoa; phylum Arthropoda; class Arachnida; order Ixodida; family Ixodidae; genus Dermacentor; species Dermacentor andersoni. Next base: position 311,353,418 of record NC_092814.1, read on the forward strand.
GGGTGGGAGGTGAAATGGCATGCAGCCGCCAGAAAGATGTTGCCCTGCGGAGGCGCACAGAGCGCCTCGCGACGTCCGAGCCGACCTTCCAGATCGGCAGCAGCGCCTCGTTTTATTAGGTCGCGTCCGATGCCCCGGCGCGGTCACCCCTCGGTCTCGTCTCCACCGCTAAGTACACGAACGGCGGCCGAGTCGTTGTCGTGAACAGGCGTTCGCTGCTGCTGCTGCTGCTGCTGCTGCCGTGTACCTCGTCGTTCTTCCCTCGGGCGCTCGCGTGGTGTGCTCCCTCGGCCGGCTCGCTCAGAAGCGGCTGTCGCTCTGGAATGTTTCTCTGGCGAGCGGCTGCCGGCGGTCCCGAGAAGAATAGCCAATCAGGGTTAGAGCCTGCCGTGCCCATTACTCTTCTTTCTCCTGGGGCCCCCCAGCACGAGAGGAAGAAGAAAGAAAGAAACAAAATGTAGACGGCCGACCGCGCGCCCTCCAGTGAGAAGTGCGAGATGGAAACGAAGCAACGGCGACGCGGGACAAAGTGGGGAAAAAAAGGGTGAGAGTAGGGGGGGGGGAGGTGAAAAAGGGGACAGAAGAGGTCGCTCGAGTGGTGTAGGTGCGGATGGTTCGCGAAGCCGAAATGTGTGTGGGGGGAGGGGGGGGAGACCAAAAACAAAGGCGCGCGGACGCGACAAACAAAGCGAGACAAGCGGAGGAAGGAATGGAACGCGAGAAAGGGTAGCCAGTACGTAACAAAGCAGGTTGAAAAGGACGAGGTACTCGCGCGCTCACAGCTGAGTGGCAGGGGTCTTTTCTTCTCCTTCGTCTTCTTCTTCTTCTTCTTCTTCTTCTTCTTTCCTTTTCTGGCCAGGGTGTGGGGGGAAATGGAATGGGACGTGCCAGTGAGCGATAAGCAAGCCAGCGGTGGCGGCGGCGGCAGTGCTGTTCGAAACAGTGCCGAAACAACGCTGGCATAATGATGGACCTGCGAAGGAGACAGCTCGGACGAAAAAAGAGAAAGGTTAAGCGTCTTAAGGAAACGGAGGAAGCGAAAGGCGGACACTCGACGGCGCGAATAATCGATTAGTTTTCTAACCTTTCATTACACACAACCCGTTTTCGTACTCCCCTCCTGCAACCGTCTCGGTGCCACACTAGCCTAGTATTTTCTTTCCCTTCTCCTTCTCCCAACCCCTATGCTTTCGTTTTCTTCGCCAGCATCTTCCTTCTTCTTCTACTTTCTTTTTTATTCCGCACGTGCCCCCTCTCTCTTTTTCGCTCTCTATTTCGACTTCAGCCCAACACGCGAGGCGCTCATTTCCCTTCAAGTCACTTCCTTTCCCCTCATCATTCCGTCCTCCCCTTTGCGCTCCCCTTGTCCTTCTTGAGTTTTGCATTTCGCCGTCCATCTTCCAGAAGCCTAGACAGGATTACGGCTTTAGCACACTCATTTGCATAATAAGACGACCAGTGTATCGTCATGAGTAGCCTTCCCACCGTTAGAACAGTTTTCTTTTTTTCGCGTGTGTGCAGTCTTATGGCGTCGACGCCGCTTCTTGCTTTTATTATATTTTTTTTTCAGCTCGAAAATACCGTACGAGCAAGGTGTTTCAGTAAAGAGGTGACCTTGCTTTTGGAGACAGAAACAAAAGATAGGGTAAAGTAGAGTGTCAACTGCACGAATAGGCGTTCACATTGATAGTGCTTCCAGATCTCAACGAAAAGATCGAGTATGCGAAATAGGCGACTAAATGGACAGCGTTCGTTGTTTTCTTACTTTCAAGTATCATTTGTTCATGCGCGAGAGTATGGATGCAGAAAAATGCATGCCATCTTTGAAAGCACGTGAACCAACTTTTGCTGCCATGGGAAGCGGGAAAAAAAAAATGTGAGAAAGGACGCGAACTAGGAACGATGAGGAACACGAAGATCGGCAGACTGCACTTTTATAAGGGAGTCCCGCTGTACGTGGATGCAACGCAAGTTGCTCTAAAGATAGAACAGCCCCTCAGTGCGAGTCACTCGCCCCATCCACAGTTCAGAGGTTGCGATCACATGACCCTGACAGGCGTCAGCACTCGTAGATGTAGAAATCTGTACGCCCGAAACTGCGTCTCTCTTGGCGTCTTCCCTTATCGCATTTAACCGATCGCAGTCGCTCTCATAGTTGCGAGTGGTGTGTTGTTTTTCCAGGGGTTGTTCTACAGCACGCAGTAGACTACATCGAAAGTACGTTCGGCGATAGTAGTAAGCGATGAGGCTAATCGGCTGAGAGCCAACCTAGTCAGAATTATGACTCACCAGTTCGCCAAAGAACAGTAAAAAACAAAAGCGAGTGAGGTAGTATGAAAGCGAGTTTACCATGGGCAAAGCAAAACTAAACGTCTTTGCGGCTCGTGTTCTTAGCATCACACAAAGACTAAAGCAGGGAAAAACTTGTCGCTCGCGTCTGAGGGGCGAGTTATACCAGTATAATAGCCGAGTCCCCCTCGATTGCTATCTGTGGGTTAACGATCACTCTTGACTTCGGCCTTGTAGCATCTCGTATCAACTTTCGTTGTACTAGCCTGCCATCGCCAGACATCGACCTTCAATGATTTATGTAATTTGAGTGACCTAATTTCGACCATTATATGTCTTTAAAGCTTTCCATAGAATAAATACAGCCTAGAGAACCAAGCATAAGTTCATCATCTTAGGTACGTTATTGTACGAATGTTACCCGAGTTTACCGACCTAATTCCCTATTTATTTATTGATTTTTCAATTTTACAGCTGCATCGAAAATTTTGGAAATGTTCAACGTATTACTGTATCAATTAAGCTTCGCATGTCTAAAAAAAGAAAAAAAAACACTGCAATATAGCCGTTCGATGAATAATCAGAGAAGCCATAACGCACATTCTCAACGAAGCCGTTTGCCAAGACGAGACAAATCGATGTACCACTAATATGATTTATGATGGTGGGCAAACTATTGCAGCCCTAAGCGACCATTCGATATATATGGGAATCCAAATGAAACGTTGCTTTTCACCGATGCAGTGTAGGTCTATAAACCGGTCATCCTTCAAGTCGTTCCAAGCTGCACCAAGAACGAGTAAAAGAAGGTCAACTTATTATTATTATTATTATTTATTTTTTTGTGCATAATGAGTGAAGAAAATGGCGGAACGACTCCACTGAACTGCGCACATGGGACACGTGCCGCAGGCGTATATCTCGGAGATTAGCCGTACTAAATACAGACGACCTTCGCTCAACTCGAAACCTGGGACCGGAAAGCAGCGCTTGAAGGAGCTAGTTAGCTTTAGTTATATTTTGCCTATTTATTCGACATAATGAGGCAGGCCATTGACTTTCGCCCTCGGTAATGACGTCGACTCAAGCGTATATGTAACTTTACGTGCTCTTCTTTTCTCTGGATCTAGTTTCTGTTTATACTTGACGATTCTCTCACGGCTACGCGCCAAGTTAGTGCACGGGTTCGTTTCTCTTTCTGCTGTGAAACTTATAAGCTCCGTGCGCATGTTCTCAAATCGCAAAAGTGAGGAGTCATTAACTTTTTTCTAGATTTCGCTAGAAGTATATTCTCTTCAGTTTACTTTCCACGTTGCGGTACTTTCTAACGCTCCACGTACTTCCTGATTTCAAATTAACATTCGAAGGTACCAGTTTTATTGGGTTTTTTGTGTGTGTGATTACTCGACGTTATGCCGCCACTGGGGCTGTCCTCCGCGTCTGTCACATCGCTCTTTCAATTTTTTTTCCCTCTATGTGACTACTATTGCATGTACTCGACAAGAGCGGGTCGAGTCAGAAGTCGGACACAGACACCCCGACGCGACAGCGTGTACATGAGCTCGTATACCTAACATTTCGAGATTCTTGCGGCAGTCTGGCCAAAATGAAACAACGCATCTTGTTCAAAGTGTCTGGCAAAAATAAAACAGCGCATCTTGTTCAAAGCCAACAGGCTTTGAACAAGATGCGCTGTTCGGGTAGGTGTTTCAAAGTCTGTTGGCTTTGAACCATCCAACCCGACTCGTCCGCGTTCACACGTGGCTTGTATGTCGGTCAGGTTAAGTCAACCTAGCCCATGTAGTCGAGTTCGCGCGGCCTGACTCGACGCTCGCTCAGCCTGCCTGACTAGCGTTCACATGAACACGACAGGTCAAATATCAACCAGACAAGTCGACTCGACCAGTTTTTTTTTTGTCGGGTTCATGTAGACACCTTGTGTATCTCGCTGTCACGATTATTTCTAAGCTCACAAAGAGCTAATGGCATCATCTCAGCACTCCTGGTTTACCTCAATTCGTCAGACAGCCACTCGACACGTACGTGTCGTCACTTCCTCTTTGAGCTCTCTTTGCACGTGCGTATTTCCTCACTCTTGGGGCATAATTTTCTCTTCGTTCTTTTTTTAACTTTTTGCCACCATTTTTCAATTCCATATTTGATGAAAACGTTTCGCGTCAGCGCCAAGAATCGTTCAACTACACACCTCAGACAAATGCTGTATCACTTTCATTCAACGCTATCGCTGCCGTTTATTTCGTTTCCACGTCATCTCCTTTAACACGACACTTTGTTTCGGCGAGTGAACTTTCCCGCCTTCCTGCCGGTCTTCCGCTTTCACTTCCGCCTTCATTTATTTCCTCCCTCGAGCGGCCAGCCGCCCGTCGGGATAAGTCCACTTAGGTGCGGCGCTCCCGTCGTAAAAATTTAATGCCGCAGCATCGTAATAACCTGACTAGCTAAGACGGGGCTTACGGCACGCGCACCAATTATGGCTCGCCACTTTCATTCTTCTCGGCGGCTTTGCCAGCAGTCGTGCAGATCTTGTAGACATCGCGCACAGAAGAAAAGAAAAGAGAAACGGCGAGAAAGCTGCCACCATTCGTTTTCACTTCAGTCTCCCCCCCCCTTTTTTTATGCTTCATCTTTTTCTTCTTCTTAGTGTCGACCAGCGCTGGAGTCATCCCGAAGTAAATTTGGCTACTTTACTCGCGAGGCTGGAAAATGAACGTAAGGTATACCGTTCCCAGAGCAACGGCACTTTTGGGATAGCCTGTGAACGCGCGATGGTTTCATGGGGTACCATCTACGATGCATTTGTGGTTTGTGGAGTTATGACCTTAGTGTGCAAAGAAAAACTTATACGTCGTCTTCTTTTGGTGTGTATATATGTGCGTCTGTGCGTGTGTGCGTGCATGCGCGCGTGCGTGCATGGCGAGATTACACGAGTAGCTAGCTGGCCAACGTTTGTGTTGTCTTCCCCTTCTCATACGAGAGGAAGCGTGTCGGGAGGAACAAAAGTAAATATCGGAAAAACGGGGTCCGGCACCCAGCGGAAGAGTTATCACAAGCTAACATTTATATACTCACACGCACGCGCACACGCCAGTCGATGTCGACAGCAAAGCGTAGGCCAAGAGGTGGCTGGACCATGTCTATCTCGTTGACCGAAGCTCGCCTGGCGTCATTATATATATATACATATATATAATACACCGTACCTCTGTGGCCCGTCAATGCGGTCGTTCCCTGTTATTGCCCCCGGCTCCACTGATGACGTCAAACTCGATCGACCCTGGTACTCTAAGTGAAGAAGAACAGGCGCTGAACGGAGGACGTCGGCCAGCAACGACGGAGGTGCAGACGTGGGGCCTTTTTTGCCTATTATGTTGCGAGGCGGAGTGCAGTGGTGGCAACCGCAGCTTAAACGCGATCTTAGGAGAAGCCGTAAAATGCTCTGCTGCGGTGCTACGCGCAAGTGTTGCGCAAACTCGCGTCTTTATGAGAACTCGCGCTTTGTTAAAATTGTTTTAAGGAAGCACCCGCTTTCTTAAAACTGTTTCGGGAAAACACGAGTTTCCGAAATGTCATGCTACACTTCAGCGTCATTATATTTGGCTATTTTGCTGTTCTGTTGACTTGATAAGCGCGTACTGACTCGAAAAAATATGAGCTGTGGAGCTTCTCTCAAGCTTGGCTGCTCAAGCCAGAGGAAAAGGAATGTCTCCATTGCATTATTCGTGTGTTTATCGACGGCTGCGCATCTGCGCTTTGCGACCTTTATTTCTTTTTTCGCCGTTAATTCTCCCCCCGCTGAGTTGCGAGTTTATTTGTCATTGTTTACGCTGTAAGTACTTTATTTGCGTCCGGCGTTTCCAGGAGAAGACAAGATGCTTCTCAGGCACTTTCAGTGTCTATAATCCAGCTGGCGTTTACGTGGTCTGTCACGCAGACAAAACCATTCAAGCTGAACGGAAAACCATGACGTTACGAGCACCTACAGATCTGTCTGCTACAGTGGACAATATCACTGACTGAAAGCTGCCTGCCGAACTAGGAGAAGTAAATACACGTAAGCAAAGCTTCTCTCAAGCTTGGCTGCTCAAGCCAGAGGAAAAGGAATGTCTCCATTGCATTATTCGTGTGTTTATCGACGGCTGCGCATCTGCGCTTTGCGACCTTTATTTCTTTTTTCGCCGTTAATTCTCATCATGTGTCTATGTGTATTTTGTGCATATTCAAGCTTGTAATGTAGTTGGTTAATGGGTTGGTTTACCTTTGAATATGGTACTATGCAGGAAAGTGGCGCAGAAAATAAAAGGCAAAAGAAGCGAGACACGTTAATACTCATCATGTTCTATATAACACTGGCAGTCGTGATACGACATTCAGATGCAAGAACCGAGGGACATAGGTAGAAAAGTCTATTGCGTTATGACTATTCGGGGTCCACTAAGTAAACGTGGTTCCAAGAGTAGGAACTCGTTCAGAGCTTGTCGGTTTTTCTTTTTTCGAGTCCAGGGTATTTCGGGAAAACACTTGTGTGGTCTATTGCGTTATGGCACCACGTTTACTTAGTGGACCCCGAATTTTCATCTGTACGTTCCAATTACCATATCGTTATTTCATCTAATATTTTACTTTTTATCGCAAATATCCAATTATTGACCCATCCCTTAATTGTGTGTACGGCGCACACAAACGTTCAGAACTGCAGCAACAACAACCACAAGCTTTTCCTGGCTGGACGTCTAGTGTAGAGGAACCGAAAGCACATGACAACCGGCCTTGCACCACACAAGTGTTTTCCCGAAATACCCTGGACTCGAAAAAAGAAAAACCGACAAGCTCTGAACGAGTTCCTACTCTTGGCACCACGTTTACTTAGTGGACCCCGAATAGTCATAACGCAATAGACTTTTCTACCTATGTCCCTCGGTTCTTGCATCTGAATGTCGTATCACGACTGCCAGTGTTATATAGAACATGATGAGCACACAGCCTCCCAATAGCTAGGTGCATTATGTGTATTTTGTGCATATTCAAGCTTGTAATGTAGTTGGTTAATGGGTTGGTTTACCTTTGAATATGGTACTATGCAGGAAAGTGGCGCAGAAAATAAAAGGCAAAAGAAGGCAGTGGGCCGCGCGTTGGCGAAGAGGAGAAACAACGGCCAATCTCATTGGCAAACAAACAAACAAACAAACAAACAAACAAACAAACAAAGAGACAAATAATGGTGAATGATGGTTTTTCGCAAAAACATGACTGGTGGCGTCAGCGATACTCGAGGCTTGGCGTTTCATTATTTTTTTTTTCATCTGTACGTTCCAATTACCATATCGTTATTTCATCTAATATTTTACTTTCTATCGCAAATATCCAATTATTGACCCATCCCTTAATTGTGTGTACGGCGCACACAAACGTTCAGAACTGCAGCAACAACAACCACAAGCTTTTCCTGGCTGGACGTCTAGTGTAGAGGAACCGAAGCCACATGACAACCGGCCTTGCACCACACAACCGTTCCCGTCTAGGTGACCGTTCCAATGCATCTGGCTTGGCGAACCGTATGCTCTTAGGGACGACTGTAGACTTTCTGATAGGTTGGTCCGCCGCTGTACAAGCGGCCAGGGAGCTAATATGGTGCGCTGCCTTGCGTACGAGCGTTACCTATTTGCGGTGGACGCTTGGTCATTGAGACGAGCACGAAGAAACGATGGTTCCTATATCGTGGCGCAGAGTGTCCTGACTATGACATGCCCTGCATTTAACTGTTTTGGCATTCCTTTGGTATTGTGGGCACGACTCAGCTGTCCTAGTAGTTGACCGCAGCCGTAGATGAACGCAGCTGCCACCGAAAGAACGGTAGCCTAGGCTTTGACTTCTCGTTAGTCGCGTCTCCACGCGCATTGAACTCATTATGCTAGATTAACTATGTGGTATCGTTGAATGTCTCTTTTGTCTATATCAATGGTTAACAATTTTTACATTCTGCTATGTGTTTGTGCATCAGCGCCCAGCGTAGGTCTTTCTCGAGCGGTTCTGGGCACAACTACATCGAACTATATCATATCAGTGACGGAAGACTCGGACTCCTCCAAACGTATATATTGAAACACTTATGTCTAATATACGGTAAAGTTAATCTAGGTGTCGTATATAGGGCAGCTTTAATCTAGGACTGGTGTTCTTGGGTTGAAGTCTTTTTTTTTTTCTCCTCCTCGTGGGGCACTCTAAATCAACTTGCTTCCGAGGCCAGCGCTCAACCAACTGCGCCATGAAGGTGGTACTCGCCTCCGAGGAAACGGCGATACGCGTGAGACGTGCAAGGAATGCTAGGCACTGGTGTCAGGCATGTGCAGGTGGTAATGGCCGTCGTTTTAGTCGAGCGGTCGGCATCCATGAGCTGCAAAGCTGTCACCAGTGCAGGTATCTTATCTGCTGAAGAATAGGTTACTCATAAAAAGTGGAGCACTGAAGCCCAGCGTTTACGACGAGCGAGACAGCGCGGAAAAGAGAAGTAGGTGGTTGTCAAAGCACGGCGAGCATGTCGAGCGACGAAGAGCAGGGAAAGAGTGGACAGTGAACGAAGCAAAGCGGCAGTTGACGAGGGCAAAGGGCAAAGGAGCAGCGACGACTGGCGAGGCAACGAGGCGCGCAACCAAAACCTTCCCGGTGAAGAAGACGGCAGCAAGCGGAGTAGTGTTGTATATTCACGTTACACGTTTTTATCTTTTTTGCCAGTGATCCCTTTCACCGAGGTATCATTTTATCGGTCGTTTTGCTTAAATGTGAGACGCACTGGCTGTATCAGAAAGCGTCACTTGTGCTACACCTTGTGAGAGTTGGAGTTAGAGTGACGATCCGATCTAAAGCGCTCGACTAGTACTGCAGTGAGTCCCCGAGTGGACGAAAGCACCATCGACCGCTCTGGAAATATGATGCATGTATGAATAGCTGTCAGCCTGGCTCAGGGTCCTCTGATTCGACGATCCCCGACTAGGCTCGCCAGTATCATCCTCAACTAAACGTTGCTTTACTTCTTGGGCTCAATGTCGCCCAATAATAAACAGGGTTCGTACTGATAAAGAACGTGTCGCGCTAGAACTGTTCGTCAGTCAGAGCAAGTTCGAGGCCAATCGTCATGTTGGACATTTTAGCGGAGGCGACGGGACAATGTCAAACAGTTCTATCATTTCATACTTGCATTTTGTGCTACTGTCTCAGTGCCGTCACTACCTCGTCAGAGGTGGGCTGTCATTGGTACCTCCGCCGCTGGTGGAGGTACCGATGATCAGGACATCTCTGCGTAGCCGGGACACCAGCCCTAGCAACCAGGCGGCGCCAATGCTGAATATGTCACCGTAAAATCCCAGAGCGAAGAAACCTGGCGCCTTCAGGTTTCTTTGGTCTGGGGATTTTACGGTAGCATATACAGCCAGCCGCAGATATCCAGGCATATTCAGCTAAGCCGCAGAAATCCTGCAGCTGCTGTGAGTACCTCCGACCTTTCATGGCTCCATATGCGAAAATACTGAGGAATGGCTACTGAGAAAGGATACTGAGGAATGGCTGAGATACGAGAACGTCGATGTTACTAAATGATCCGACGAGAAGTTGCCAGAAATACGTTCTGCACCGGTGACTCTGCCAGAACCTGTGTTGAAAATCAGGAATCCATCTTGACAACAAGGGACGTCTTCAAGACCCAATTGTATGTGATGTTGACCAACACGTTCTCCTAAAGAAAGAAGCGCAGGCGCTGCTTATATGTTGACAGCACACAAACAATTCGACGGTGATCTACATCGAAGAAGCGCAAAGGCTACTGCGCCACGTAGACATGAACATGGCCGCAGAAAGAAACCTGCTGTACTTGATGCTGGGCATAAAGGAGTGACCTTTCTTCGTACTCATGCGTTACCTATCGAATCGCCAAGTTCATAAGCGAAGCGACGACAATCGAGAAGACACCCAAAAATACGAGTCAGTCAGTAGAACTGCCAGCTGGAAGTGCCAGGGTGCGTCGGTGCAAGCGGCGTCGTCAGCGACAGCCTCTCAGACGTGATCCGCGTCATCGTCCGCAAGGAGCTGCGCACGCTTGTCCCGGCGAATCGCCGCAGCTCAGCAGCATATCGCCGACTTAATCCGTAAAGAGGTGCAGCAGACCCTCGGGACGCCGTTACTTCCTGATGCGGCACCGATACCTGAATCATGGTTACCCGTGCCGCCGCGCACTACACCGGCATTTGTTTTCATTTCAGGTCATTTGTGACCCGCAAGCTAATCGACCTGCGTCGCGCAGTCTGCACATTTCAAAAATAGCAACCAACTATCGAAGCGAACTTCGAACAGCCACGCTGAAGAAAACAGATGCCTGGAGGACGCCTGATTGTCGCCCGTAAGTTATCACTTTGTGGAGCTGGACACCTTCTTTGGTTCTACCCCTATACCGACAAATGAGTCTACGCAGCTTCATCATCAACACCCCACGCCCTCGCCCAGGTCAAAGGCCGCAAGAGGTCACAGCTTACCTGCAGCAGTACGAAATCATGTCAATACACCACTTCTGGTCTCCATCACCAGCCTTCACCGCTACTCTCTCCTCGGCCCTGCTACACTGCGGCTACGCAAGGAGGCACTTCCAGCCTCAACAGGGAAAACTGGAAACAGCTGCCTTCAAAGGTGAGGCCATATGCGAACTAAAAACGATGGAGCCTCCAACGACAAGCACCGATGATGCCACGACGATGATGCCGATTCACAACGCCCCTACAACGCAGCCCAAAGGCGACTCAACGAGACGACGAAGCCGTGATATGGCAAAATTAGTCGCAGCACAATTCACATCCTGTTGCAGTCATATTACAAGGCCAACTATCGATATACAATAGACCTGCACTCCGTAAGTGTGCTTGTGGACAACGAAGCTGGCGCGCATTGCGACTCAGCTGAAGAAGGTGGCAACCGCATGGGACGACCCACAAGTATGCACAACCAACTGAGAACGTCGGTTGGATATGTATCGCAATAGTTAGGGTGCCTGACCACACGTAGACAGTGACGCTTGACGTCCTACAGCAGTGCTCCAACGAATTAACTTGGGAATGGACTTCCTTACCGAGAACAGTGGCGTCTTAGATCTGCAGTCGAAGTCCATCTCACTTTCTATGAACAGAGCGGTACCACTTAGCAGAACCTTCCTTTATCTAGTGACTGTCGCTCCACATGCGAGCATCCTGGTAGCGGTTGGTACCATCCGGGATTTATGCGTCGATGGCGTCCTCAAAGGCAATACACAACAGCTTCTTGAGCGCGGAGTTTGCGTCACACAATGAGCTGTCCATCTCACTAAAGCAGAATCAACGTTCCTGTGACAAACTACACAGAGCACAGGTACTTCAACAAGCGCATGGTGGTTGCGTTGTTAGACGATCCATATAGGTTTACTTTGTAGCTTCGAGCTAGACTCTAAGTGGATGACAATATTTCGCCTTCGCCTTCCGCATTTCCGTAAAACTGATATGCCGTAAAAGATAAGTACGATCCTAAAATTATTCAAAAATGTTCCATCCGCTTCTCTTTAAATCAACTACGATTCAGTTTCATAAGTTTTTATTCATATATAAGTATCCCCAACCTAGAGATACGATAACAGATAGCGAGTTTTTGTATTCACTTGACACACATGCACTCAGTAATATTTGAAGCGCAAGCGCACATGAAAATCTTGTCCTCGTGTCCATCAGGACTTGGCCTTGATCGCACTTTACTGCTTTGATCCGCACATAAAAAATATGTTTGTGTATTCGCACTTTCCGCGCACACCACAGTCCCCGCATGGAATGTGTTGCCACCAGACGTTTTCATAGTTTGACTCTAGAAGCGGACTTAAATCTCCGATTGCCTGAGTTCGCACTGTCTGAATCCCATGGAGTTGGGCAGACCGTTTCATCAGCAGTGCATTTGAATTGTTCCGGATAATGCTCCGGTACGTTCACCGTGCGTAAATTTAGCATTACTTTCGAAAAAATGTCTCGTATTTTAGCGGCCTCACAATTTCAAAGGCTCTTTAAAAGCCTGTATGCCAATCATATATGCAGCCCCCGTGCTTTTTGTACTTGATCGTCAATGGTATCAGGGTCCGTGCCGCGAGCAGGAGAAAAGGTCACGTGCGCGCAGTGTCGCATCTAAGCTGCCGTCTTAGCGAGCAGCACAACCGATAAACGACAGAAACTGAGAACCCAAGGCAAGGTTAGCCATTTTCTACGCGCCGCCTTCCTCCCCACAACAGAAACCCAGCCGCTTACGCGACCGCCGGACGTATACTCTCTCGACTCACATTCTAATGGCGCCGGCATCGAATAATTCTCTCTCGGGTCGTTACTTCCCTTGGCAGTGAGCGGCACAGCGATCTGTCCTGTAGACAGAAGTTGTTTGCTCCCGTTCAGTTTTCAGGTGGCGAGGAGGTAGGCGCGAACGAAAACAAGTGCTCTCTCTCTCTATTTGGTTTGACTTCTTTTTCGTTGCTCCCTCCGAGATATCCGCTATTTTGAATGCACCGCAAATCGCGTCCTTGCTTTCTCGTTTGGAACTTTCACAAACAAACAGCAAGACGCAGAAACGTGACCTAGCACGGTCCCTGAGGTATCGAAGTTTATCGCTTTTTTTTTTTTCTATTACGTGTTGCATATGCGGCGAGATTTTTTGTTACTGCTGTTGTTACAGCTGCTGCTGTTTCTTCCTTTATTCTCTGTCACTTTCCTAGATTTTCTTTGACACCGGACGTGTTGTTGTTGTATCGGGGAAGCCATCGGATTAAATCTTGACTGGAGAAAGGTTCAAGTAGTCTCAAGAGTTGCAAGACGGCGGGATAAGTTGTCGTAGTGGTTTGTTCGACTCAGTGAAATGTCGCGTGCATGTAATCCTCCGCACGGGTCAGTGCCTTCATCGTACTTGCTTTTGTAGCCGTGAGTAGAAATTTTGGAATGACTAGCTCGCCGAGATGTGAATGCCAAGCTGCTGCTTCTGGGTATATGGCAGCTCGAGCTACCGAGCGGCTGCAAACAAAGAAATAGAATAACGGACGACGAAGAAGGAGTCTGTAGCTTGAGGACTTCGAGAATAGTGTATGCTGACTCGTTACGTCGGTGGACCATAAGTACACTCACTGACTCATTCGCACGCACGCACGCACACCGGTGCTTCGAGGCGAAGAAAGCGCTATTCTTGCCGGTCACTGCTTGGTTTGAAAGACTACGCTTGTGAGAGCAACGATGGTAACCTCAACACGTATATCAGGCAGCTTACAGCGCTGTGTTGTGAACCTAATAGTTCCTTGGGTATCACTCTTTTTCTTTCCTTCTTTTCTTTCTTTTCCTTTTTTTCTTTTTCTTTTCTTTTCTTTCTTTCTTTCTGTTTTTTTTTTTTTGCGAGGCGGTGCTCGAGCATTCTAGTCAACAGCGTGGACCTCTGTACATACTCAAAACGCGTGCACGTCTTCTGTAGAAATCTGCAAGATAATTTGGCCCCCGTAATGAAAAAAGCCCTGCGCACGCCCATGTGTACTGTCCCTACAGATTATCCGGTGGCCGGCTCTCTTTCCCACGGAAATACGCACGCAGCGAAACAACAAAGCACCTAAGTATTCTCATTGTAGCAAATATGCACCGTCAAGTGTACCATTCTTTCATTACAGCGAAGCTTTCGCCGTACCTTCTGTGCCTGGCTCTGGCGTGGTTCTCGAGAATGTGCAACGGTAGACTGCGCCCCGTCCTGGACATGGTGTTGAAAACAGTGGGCCTATCCTGGAGACTGTGCAATGCACGGTCACGTGGATCACGTCGGTCACGTCAGTCGCGCGGCGGGGCTTCCCGCGTAATGTCGATTTGCCGAGTAGGCACGCAAATATTATGCTACAAAAGGCCTTGCAGAACACGAACAGTTTTATAGAATTTAATTGACCGCTTCACGAAAGCTTCCATTGACGTAGATTCTCAAATGTGCTTTGGATATGCGCATCTTTTTTGTATTTTCTGTGTGTGAGATGTTTGGCTAAACAGCAGCAGCAGTAGTCAAGTCCGGAACGGTTCGCAAAGCAAGCTTCGCTTTAATAGTGAGCGAATGCATTAATTCGCTTAATTAAGCCGGAAATAGTTTGGAAGTGAAAACGACGAACGAAAGAAAGAGCGCCGTGGCGAAGCACTTCGTGACGATGAGAAGGAAACCGTTGCTGGCGCGACATCTCGAACAATAGAGAGAGGCTAATGACTCGCAACGCAGCGTGTGGTGCCAGTGCTGCACGCTGAACGCTAATGATTATTTATCTTCTTGTCATCCAGTACACTGGAGCGATAAATATACAGGTCGTGGCTGATATATAATCGCGCATGTACGAAGACATTTCTACATTGCGTAGAACAGAATGCAAAATAAATATACTACGCTGCAGCCGACTACACAATTCGACAAAGAATTGTTTTCGAATTTATCCACTTCCGATTAATTGCATTTCATGCTTTAAGTCAGGCTAGCTGCTTTCAGAAGTCTATTCACTCCAATAATTTCTCCTCAAGCGCGTATTTGCAGATATAGGCGCTCTCGGAACTATATCTGCGTTGCACAACATTGTGCCCTATAATTCTGAAACATAAATAGCATGAAACGCCCTCCTTGCAACGTCACAGTAGCTTCAGCAACTTACACCGGCGGCATACGGATAACATGCCTTTGTTTGGCGCCTGCGCAAGATGAGCGTCGAGTCATACAGGTGAAGGCTGATGAAACAACCTTCGCGGACACCGTAAGTGCTGACAATCGACGAACCGAACCTTGCAGTCTCATCGTCGTTGTCGTTGTTGACGTTTTCTGCCTATCCGGTTATTGTTTAACACAAAAGGGCGATTGGCCAAGGATCGGGTGCTTACCACAAACGGATAAAAAGTGTTAGGTCTACTTGATTTCTGAATCAAAATAGGTTACCGGAGAAGCTGCGAGCACCGTTGCACTCTTTGCCGTCGCTGCAGCCATCGCCCTGTCGGAACTCATGCAGGGTTGTCGTTAAGTAAAGTTTCCCCACCGAAAACTCACGCATGTAGTATACGTTAAGGATTCATTAAATATTTAGAAAACCAATTTGATGCGTCCGACCGTTGATGCACGAGCGAGGGGCGCGTATTTCCTGACGTATGCTGTCTGAAGCGTTGCCTTTCCAAGGCAATGGTAAGTGCGTGTAGACTGCGGCAACACTGCTCAAAAGATGCCACTTTCTCTGCAATCGAACGGTGGTGCCATTTGTCATCGGTGGCGGCATTTGTCAAATGCACCGGTGGTGCATTTGCCGTAGCGGTGACAGATGGCACCACTGTTCCGTTGCAGTGACATCGCAAGCTTCTTGCTTGTCAGCATAAGGCGAGGCCTTCATCCTTTGATATCCAGAAGCAAATATCGAGAAGCACCGCTGGGATAACGTCTCAACCTTGCTGCCAAGGGGAGGCGAAGCGTAGCGAAAATCTGCAACACCATTCACTTCCCGTGAATGGGGTAAACGGGCGAGAAGCAGCTACCCATGTGGTCTCAAGTGGGCAGGCCTAGGTAGGCCATGTGCCGCGATGTCAGGCGATGACATAATTTTCATTCAACGAAATTCGACAGGAGACCTCGACAGAAACCGCTGCTGCGGTAACGTCACATAAATTACCGATTTGCACGTTATCGTATAAGCATTAACAAACTGTGGTGTGGGAAAATTAAAAATTTGTAAACAAAATAAAACGCATACACAAACAAATCACAAGCTAATCGACTACTTCTTCACTAAAATGTTTCCAGGCTGCGATATAAACCTCTTGGCGACTAAGCCAAGTAATAGAGGCTCCAAAAGATAGCATTACACGAAGAGATGAGTCCAAACCTAAATTGCGAAGCAGAGTTTGTACTATCTTTTTTTTAGGAACCAACAAGCATCAACAGGGCAAGAACAAGCTTTCAGTTGTGTCACCTTCGCCGCAGAATGAGCATAATGAGGAGGGCACCAGCCCAGACTTGCCTGGATAAAATTTTCTTGTTGGTATACGGCAACGTAGGGCCTTGTGAGGTATTCGCGTCTGGAAAAATTCACTGTGGCAGGGTAATGGAAGGTGCGGGTGATCCACAGAATTAGCCATTGTGGTGCCCGGCAAAGCCTGCATAAGTATACCCCTCAACCACCGAGCCGCGATGACTTACACTGGTGAGTCATCACTAAATGTAGTTCGCGCAAAAAGCACATCTTTTTCATCATAACGTGTTCGGCATATGTATCCTGATTTTTAAAACTCATTTAGTGAAGAAAAGAAAAAAATTACTATATTTTGATAGCCTACAGAAACAGCACCTCAAGAACGAAGCGAGGGAAAAGGAACCTTCTCTTTTTTTCGCATATGAATACACAACAGTTTTATTTAACTGTAAAGCACGTTCCATTATAGCATGTTTTTATCAAATATTTGTTTATTAAATACCTAGGCTGCATTCTCTTAAGTTACATAATATTGCGTTCATCGTAGTTAATATAATGCTGGTCTTGAAATTGCAGAATCCTTGGTTCAATCTCAAGTATACCTGCACAGATCTCTCTCTCTCTCCTTTCCTTTTTTTTCTTCTTTTTTTCGCGTTGCGCTTTGGTACCTGAACCAAAACGTGACTAACGTGCATGATCGACTCATTAACTCAGGACCACTCTCTACAGTAAGAAAAATTCAGAGCCCTTCCACTATGTGAAGACGGAAGACCAGCGAAGCTGTATTGGTCAATAGCTATATTAACTTCAAAATGGTGGTTATGCTAAATTGGCTTAATAAAGGCACAAACACATAACTGCGTTGCAATTGTTTCTTTTTTGTTTTATTTTTATTTTCGACTTTTTTTAGTTTTCTGTGTTTCTATGTTTACTTTTTATTTATTTATTTATTTATTTATTTATTTATTTATTTATTTATTTATTTATTTATATTGACCCTTTTCACAGCGGTTCCTTGGGCGATGCCATGTTTATTCACGTGGTGACGCGTCCATTGCTTACCTCAGCTCCCTCCATTGCATCTTTGTTTACAGTGGATGTACATGACGCCGATGCAGTTCTGCAAGCCTCTGTTTTCGCGAATATCGTAGACAGTGACTGGGCGGAGCTTTGTGTACAGCTTCAAAGGACATGTAAGCGCTTTCGGAGCTCATTACGCTTTGTCCAAACGGCGCGAGCAGCGTATACGGTGCTTGTAATAAAAGTGGGGCTAACGCTGTATTCAAAGCTATCCCAACTTTCCGCTTATAAATTCATTGAGTATCAATGTGTTTAGCTCTTCATTCTTTATTTAGCAAAAGCTTTAAGCAGCGGCTTGTCACGCCTCTGACTAAGTAAAGTTGCCCGCGCAGTCACTATCTGATTGTTTGTTTTCTGCCTGATCGCTCGCGGGTGTGCTCAGTCGCGATAACTTTGTTCTTCCTGGGCACAAGGCTTGTAATGTAGATGTTCTGTATTCTGTAATAGCTTGTAGGAATTACGTATTATCGCTAGTCGCTCGCTTACTGTGTCGACCGTTATGAAATGTTCAGCTTCGAACATTAGTGTGATGTCGGTGTAGTCACCGTCACCCATGCGTGCTTCGGCGCATTGATTAAGCATTGAGTGATTAAGTGTGCGCCCGTTCACTTATTATCGATACGGTGGCGATATAGTGGGCGTAATTTCGCGTGTTAGTTGGGGTGTATGTGTGTAGATAACGTGTAAGAAACTTACTATATGCCAAGAAGCGGTGCCACGCCCTCTGTCAACGTATAACGAGCGGTACTCACTCGTGCAGACGTTCCAGGGCTGCA
The DNA here is from genome assembly GCF_023375885.2 of Dermacentor andersoni. Classification (NCBI taxonomy): domain Eukaryota; kingdom Metazoa; phylum Arthropoda; class Arachnida; order Ixodida; family Ixodidae; genus Dermacentor; species Dermacentor andersoni. The sequence goes on from NC_092814.1 coordinate 311,371,568, forward strand.
GTCCTTTCCTTGGAGGTTAGCGCTACAATGCTGGCGGATCAGTGAACTTTTTTTATCGTCGAGGGCAGACGTGCATGGTGAAGAGCCGGTAACACAGGCAGGCCTTATGTAGCAGCGGTCCGTGAACTTGGTCCTAGGAACAGATTCATTCAATTCGTTAATATGCCAGCCACAATTTTCGCAGCCAACTACTGCATACGTCTTTACTCCACCGCTCCATATTTTGCATCACGAATGGAGCACAGTGCGTTAGCGAAAACCGAGTTGCCTTTCCGACAACTGATCGTACAGAACTAGGGCAGAACAGGTAACGGTTTCGTATTCGTGCGCTTTCTTTGAGGCAACGTGCGGCACGCCGCCGTAAGCGCCATCTCGTTTCTATAGAGCAAACTGCTTAGCGAAAAGGGTCAATAATACACTGACGTTTCGATACGCATCATCATAGACTAGCGTTTGGGCAACAGCGTTCGTCGCACCAGCGATTGTTTTTATCAACAGCATAACTTGTTTGTATGGTCTTCTTTACATATATTTTTATTTTTTCTGTCTTTGTTTTTATTGTTGTTTTATATTTTTACTTTTCTTGCTTTATACATATTGTCGCGGTTCAACGCGAACAAGAGACAACAATACGTTGAGCAAGACGGTGGAACAGCCTGTTGTAGAGCCACCAGAACAAATACGTCTTCTTCGCTGCATTTCCCCAGTCCCACTACCCGGAGTCCGTTAAAGCACTATCCTCTCCGTCTTTTACATTTCTCATTTCATTTCTACATTTCTACATTTCACAAGGCGGCGCCTTGTGCAGTAAGGGCTATCGGGAGCGACCTCGTATGTGACGTCACTTAGCCGTCGCGGCACTTTATAGGGTCCGAAATATCGCCTGAGGAGCTTCTTGGATAGTTCCAGTTTTCGTATAGGCGTCCAGACCCATACTCGGTCACCGGGTTCGTAAGTTACAGGTATATGATGGGCATTATATCGACCTGTGTCGTACTCTTACTGCCGGTGTATTCGCACGTGTGCGAGCTGCCTGGCTTCTTCTGCACGTTGCGCAAACTCATCGGCATCCATGTCACTGTCGTCAGGTTCATGTGGTAGCAAGACATCGAACATCGTCCTTACTTCGCGTCCGTGAACAAGGCTGAATGCAGTCATCTTTGTAGTTTCTTGTTTAGTCGTGTTATAACCAAACGTGATATATGGCAGAATCTCGTCCCAATCTTTGTGCTCTATATTCACGTACACTGAAAGCATGTCTTCGAGTGTTTTGTTCAGGCGCTCTGTAGTCCATTTGTTTGTGGATGGCAGGCTGTTGTCTTTCGATGAGTCGTGCCACTGAGCATAATTGAAGAAAAGAGCGCTGCGAAGACGCGGACTAAAAGAGAAACATGTACGACGGACAAGGCGCTACTTCCAACTAAATGTTTTTGAAGAAACAGGCTTTTAAATAGATACAACCTAGAATGGCCCATCGTGACATCCCGACCTCCCTATCTCATTAGAAATGCTATCTCTTTTTCGGTAAGCGTCACTGAAGGGCAGCTAATGCACATGCCCTCAGCCTTTGCAATGTAGAAAAGCCTTCTGAAGTTCATGAAGTTCATGAACTTCATGCATTCATGAAGTTCACTCAAGTTGTTTGAAGCGCGCGAAGGGGTTTGAGCTCATATTGAAGACAAGGTCTATCTGAGATCGGGGTATCTTGTAACCACTTTAAAGAACGGCCCTTTCTCGCCTCCAGAGTATCGTAGCGAGTCGCAATGGATTCGAAATGTAGGTCTCTACGAGGCAAACAGCGAGAATTAATTGTCGCAGAGTAGGTAAAATTAACGGTAGGGGTGTAATTAGCGTCAATATAGTGGATAATTATTCGCATTACATTATACCCCTGTAAAGAGTGCACTGCCGTAGATATAAGCATGTTGAAGAAAATACGCCGTACGGCGCAGTTTTGGGAAATGGAACGAGTTCGTTTCTACTAAGCAGGGCTCTCGTGAGGCGATGGTGACCCTACGGCGCTTCGGCGGAGCCCACAAGAAGAGAGGCGCAGAGTAGGTAAAATTAACAGTACGGGCGTTATCAGCCCCAATATACGGCATCCGGCCACCTGGCCTCCTGGTCAAAAAAAGAAAAAGTCCACCGAGTGTTGAAGCCAAGGAAGAGAAGGTTGACGTAATTGCGCGTGAATCCGATAGGAATAAAATACGAAATGAGTGAAGCATGAACGTGGAGGAGAAACATAAAGAGGCAGAATAGAGAGATATAATCAACATTTAATCATAAAATCATTTGAACCACCATGTACGTCGACCTTGTCTTGTCTGTCGACCTGGTGGTTGACCCTTACTTTCTTTTCTTTCATGAGATGCCCAGAAATCAGGAGAAATGATGCCCGATTGCCAATCTAGCTGGAGTACATTTGGGCACTAAGGACGGGGTGGACTAAGCTTCGAATGGAAGTCTACTTAAATATCACAACAGCATCTTATGGACTAGGCGCGTAACCACGAAACTGCAAGTAAACTCGCAGTTGCTACAATATTTTATAGCTCATTTATTTCATAAAGATATAAAGAAATCTTACATGTAAGGCATTGTCAAATTATATTTATATGGTGGTCAACTTTCACACGGGCAACACTGACAGCACAGTAGTGGTCTTTTCTAAAGGCTGTATTATGCGCTTGTGTCTCGTCCTTGTTACTTTATGGATGCATGTGTTTGCGCTGTTACAATTTTTAAGTCAAGTATGCACCAACTCGCCCAGAAAGAAGTTTTAATGTTATGCCATTCTATGTTCCAATCACACTGTGTGTACGAGGGCGAATCAGAAAGTATTTGCCCCTATTTTTTTAACCAAATTACAGCTGTAAATGCGAAGTCAACGCATCCATTCCCTGCGGTGGACCTTTCTTGCACCGTCCCGGCCTTAACTGCTGGTAGCTCCGCGGCATGGCGCTGCTGTCAGTTATTGAAGATGGTGGTTGTGCTTCACACGTCCACGGCGTACGGGAAACGAAGTGTGATTTATCCTTTATGGAGCAAGGGACGAAAACCCATCGAAATCCACAGGGAAATGCAGCCCACGTATGGGGAAGGGAAAGATGTCTCGCTTTGAGAAGTGTGAGGTGGTGGTGTTGTGAGTTCGCAAAAGGCCGTGTAAGCTAGTATGACAATGAGCGTTCGGGGAGGCCACGTGTATCGCTGACTGACGATAGGGGCATATCAAGTTTAGTGCCACGATCGGACAAATCTCTGAACCGGTGTGGGGACTATGTGGAGAAATGTGTAATGTGTGTAAGGTCCGCAGAATAGTACGTATATTTGTAATCATCTTTATGTATCTTATTTTGACTAATAAAAAATAGGGGCAATGACTATCTGATTCGCCCTCATCTATGGATGTGTAATAGCACGCTCGTCTGACACAGAGCAGCCCTATACGCCTCGTGCACCGCCTATTGGCCTCGAGCTCCACCACTGGAAAAGCTGGCGCCATCGTCGGCGTGACGTGCTATTGGGGATCACATGGACATAGCAGCCGTGTCGCCTGCTTCGGGAGCGCCGAAGCGAGCTGAAAACGAGTTTAAATTCCCTCGTACGCTGCGGTCCTCATTTAGTGGCGAGATTTTCCCGCTTCGAGTGTCTCCTTTACAAAGCTTGAAAGCACTGCAATAGGTAGTGGCTGCCTTTGAAGGCGCGCAACATGGTAGGCTACTGCTCGGTGCCGCAGTGCTGGACATACGCAACGGAGGACGGTGTCAGCCTTATTCACACGTAGCCGCAAAACAAGAAGCTGCGTGAAGCTTGGCTCGCGAAACATAAAACCGGCAGTCATCGATTACAACTCGGGTATGCAGCAAGCACAGACGCGAGGAAGATTTCTGCCACGGCGCCGGGTCTGCGATGTTCGGAAAACGCGCACTGAGACGCTTGCCCGAGTCCGCTGCCCGACTAATGTCATGACGGTTTGGTCTATGAACTTGTCGATGCTATAGATACTGGCAAGTTCAGTGGAGTGGAAAGGGAGCGGTAACAAGCACATTAAATAAAAAGCATGGCATATGGTCATGTTTGTGTTATGAATTAATGCACTGGATTACAAAAAAGAAGCAGAGGGAACTCGCACGCTGAGAACACCGATAAACATACGGTGCAACGCAACTCGAGAAATAATATTGAAACGTCCAAGAATTTAGAAGAAAAAAAAAAAGATTGAATCGTCGCGACGGCACATCAGTCCCCAATAGGCGCCGAAGTCTCTACAATGAAATTATTTTTGTACAGCTCTGATAGCGCCCACGCAACAATGGTTCCTTGTATACTGTCAAATGCTCATATTCTGCGGCCTAAAGCTCATGGCAGGGTGCGAAAACGCGCACGCGGTGAAAGCGAAACAGTGCGCGGACAAGCATGCAGACGTGCGGTCGGTCGCTGCGAATCTGTTCGATCGCTGCATTGAGGCTTCATTTTATTACGCTCCATTTAGTTATACAAACACTATAAGAACATATTTCACATAGTTTGCTCTCAGCATTTACCTACCTTTCACGCAAGAAGCCGGTTCGGGAGACTCCATCGCGGCGACCGCGGGCAGTGGCGTTCACTGTACGTATTCGGTAAAGAGATAGCGTCTGTAAACGGTTGTGCGTTTTCAGTTTGCCCAAAATTATTATTTAGACAGTAAAAAACTTCTCTCGTTTGGAAAGTACTTACAGAAATGTCCGGGAGAGCTCGCGCGGGGTGTTTTCAGTGAGCGCCGACAGCAAAACTTATGAGGAGCGCGCCGCGTGATCCCTCATACTACGCCAGCGAGGCGCTTCCGATAGATGGCGACTCCGTAACTCCTCGTCGCCAATAGAGGCACCACTGATAGCCACCTAGAGGGCGCTTCCAACAGTACGCGCGGGAGCAGTAGCAGACGACAACCCTTTGCAGCAAGGATGGCTGAAGTTCGCGGCTGCGATTTCTCCTTTGTTCGGGCGCCAGACTGCTTCTTCTGAGGTGACAGCTGTAGGGAAGGCGCTGACCTCTGTTGGAGCGGGTACGAACACGATGTTAGCTGTGTTCAGGACAACATGGTCCACATACGTGCCAGCTGCGTCCCGCAGACAAACGCCATGAACTCCATTTAGCCGATAAATTTTGTTGACTAATGCGATGCCTCGATCGTGATTTTTTTATTCTACCCTTGCCGTAATACTGTTTCTGTACCTCAATAGTAAGCACCCGTCATTAATGCAGACTTATATCAAACAAATCCTCAGCGTGCGATGTCTGCATATGCCGTTGTGATTTTTCTGCCGATGAATACATGTGACATCGCTGAATAAGTGCAGTCAAAGTCGCCTCAAGAAGAGTAATTGCGAATTTAATGATGGAAACGCGTACACTAGTCAACGAAGTCACCAAAAGCACGGGTTAATAAAAACGCGTGTTAGCGCTGTACCTCCAATGAACATGCCGTTCCCGCTGCAGTTTTTGCAATTTTAAATTCATCAAGGGACCTGCTTGGAAACGTACAAAGCTAAAGTCTTGCTAACTTTTCAGTGTTTTTTTTAACTGCTACTAGAGAGAGGTGCCCCATGATATACTTAAAGGCAGATCAGCGCCAGTCAAAGTAGATGAGCGCTGGCGGCAAGGCAGGGTTTAGTCCTCTGCGGCGTAAGCATAATAAGAAAGGCTTCAGTTGAGTACAAAATTCACATGCAAGAAGCGACCCCTACGTTGTGAAACAAACAAATCACTCGGCGTGTTAAGTCTGCTCAGACAGCATCGAGATGTGATGACTTTCCAAACCTGACGCGAACTTTTCAGCGAAATATAGAAGAAAAATACCATATGCAACAACTATTAGCAATTCTCGTCCTGAACTACCTATTTTCTAAACACATTTCCCAAAAGAGAGAGATAGAGAGAGAGAACGAAGAGGAAAGACTGGGAGGTTAACCAGATATGAGTCTCCGGTTTGCTACCCTACACTGGGGATGGGGGATAGGGGTTAGAAAGATGACAGATTTCCCAAAAAAACACAATATCTAAGATGCCCTCGGGCGCAAGGAATAAAGATGTTAAACAAGCACTTGCTTGGTATCATTCCGATAAGACACAGCGTGACTTATACCCTTTAGAAACGAGGCAGGGGGAAAACCTCGCCGGTCAAAAGAATCAATAAGAGTTATGCATGAAGCAACTAGCAACAGTTAAACCTGTGCGAAGCCACGCATAATATAGATGTAAAAACATGAAGTGCGCGACAGCTGGTGCGAGGATTTACCGGGCCACATAAAACTAACAATTTCAGTTCTTGCAAACTTGTGTAGCTTTAACATTCAACACAATGCGCTCGTGCAGTAGTGCTGCCTCGCCAGCCCAACGCGGTAAAGAAGCGGAAAACAATATAAGCGGCAAACGGTATTCCGAACTTTAGTGAAATGCCTTTAAATCGCATGCTGCACTGCAGACGAACTTCGTCGCTTACGCGTATAACTGCGATCGAGTGGGAAAAAAACACCGAAGGGACAAAGGACAGGATGAGAACAAGAAATTTCCCGCCGAAGCGACGATCCATTGCTACCGTTGCTCGCGCTGATGAGGCTTTGCGGGGAATGATTATATAGAACCATATCGCTGGCACGTTTTCGCCGGTATTTGAGCCCCCACCGTGCAACAATTCTTCTTCGACATTCCTTGAAGCTTTGGCAACCCCACACATGCGAAAGGTGTTGCCTATTTTGCTATGAAAACGTGAATAAGACAGAGAAGCATGATCAACGACACAACAAACTACGGCGTGCGGCTGGCTCCTCTGCCGTATGTTCTGCGCAAGGCCGCCACCAGTGGCGCGTCCATCGGCGCGCACTACGCGTATAATCGAATTACTTCACCGGGGTGAGATTTTTTCTGTTCATTCTTCGGCTGATACTGGTCACTTTCAACTTTGCGCATTAATTTGAGCCAGGGAAGAGCACATAACAGCCATCGCTTTAAGTCAGTAGGGTACTGCTGTAAAAATGAAACAACGTCCACTTTGAAATAACGCAACTGCGAATACTGCGGGAGCAACTAGAAAGCAAATCAAGCGGCTGAAAGCACCCACGAGAGGGTCTGGTGCAATGTAGCAGTGCCTAATAGAGCTGGCTATAAAGCGAGAAATTAGAGTCCACTCGCTGCGAGCTCTGTCAGCGCTAAACCTACGCAGCTCTTGCTGTCATCAAGGGGCTTGAAACTGAACTTCCATTATAGAGGATAACGGCGACCATAAAAAGGGCGCTTCAAATTGCCGAGATTTCAGAAAACATGCAACAACTTTATTATGGGCATAATTGTTTTAATTAAATTTTATTTGTCGAGCGTTGCTCTTATGACAGACTTTTTTCCACTCGGCAACCATAGCGTCTATGTTAACGAGGCACAATTTTATGCACAAGTGCATGCATATCTTCATGAACGCACTCAATACGGGTTGCGTCAACGCGCGTTTTATGTGTCTCTTGTTATTGCTGAGATGCCTGGCGATATGTTTTCTTCGAATAGCCAACTGAAATAAAACTAAGTTGTTGTAATTTTATTTTTTATGTACTTCAACATAGAGCGTCTTACGTTTTTCATAATGATTTCAGTATTACGATGACATGTGCTGTCTGCTACCTAACCCTGCCCTTGAAGCCGTTGCTGTGGCAGCTAAAAATTGGATTTTGTTTTTAATGAGTAATGAAGCAATTATTATATTTGGTCCAAAACCCCTATGCCAGCAAAGCCTCGTACATACACCTTGACGGACGCTGAAACATAAATATTTTTGTCCATTGCTACTTTATGCACACGTTGTTTAGGCGGCATGTTTACACGCTATGGCGGGTGTGAACGCAAAACAATACGAGAAGCCGCATTTTCTGAAGAAAAGGAGGTTGAAATTGCCATCTGCAGTCTGTATGAAAACTGATTTCCGGCGTGAATTTTGAGTATGCGTACTGTACAGAATTACGTCGTAATATATACAGTGTGTTTTAGAACACCAATATGTTCATCAAATAATAAAACTCAAAAGAAGACTCGTTATCATTTCACTACTCCACCTCTGTTCTGAATGCCACTCTTCCTTCATCTTGCTGTTCCGCTTGCAAGAGGATGTCTTCTTCACATCACTTAAAGGCAGTCAGTAAAGACACCTTGCAGGTGCCGTGGCTTTGCTGTAGGCAACATCAGGAATTGACTCGCTGTAGCGTAACAGGCAGGAAATGGGGGACTTTAGAGGGAATAAACAACTCGTATATTTCAAACTTCAGGTTTAGCGCACACTTAAAAGAATATACATAGAAAACAAGATTGTTTAAAAGAAAGAGAAGGTAACGTTTAGTTTATGTTTGCTCATTGCACGCTGTTCAACGCGTCTTTTAACTAGTACGTAAACCAGATTGAGCGGCTTACCCGTGCTTCTTTGGTCATCCTCTTGTTTTACTCGGCAAGTCTACAGTGGCTGCGATGTCCTCACTTTTTTTGTTATTTTTCTTTTCTTTTTCTTCTTCGTCTTCGCTGCTTGTTTGTGAGTTATACCGTCCGTTACAGTTCCAGCGCCCATGTGTTGTATGCCAAACGGGTGCTTTCGTTAGAACGCAGAAGATCGTTCGCTTCAATACATACATCTGCAGAGAAAAAGAATGTTGCCAAAATTCTAAACCATCAAGAGTGTGTATTCGCTTGCGATAGCACGTTCACTGAAGTTCCACGATTAAATCTTCCAATCAACCATACTAAAAAATTCGGGACATCGACCTATGTTCTCTTGTTCAGCCACTTCGTGGTCACCGAGACTTTTTCTCGCCTTGAAAGTAGTCAATGCATTCCTTTAATCACTAAATCTATTCTCCTTTGGGGGTACTGATGTCTTCATCTCATGATTTCTCAAAAACATTATTTCACCTCATTAGTTCGCGGCTCCCCCGTATGCATTGGTTTCACTGCAGTGAGTAAGTGCTTTGAACTTCGGTGGCAAGCTTGTGCACATAGGTGCCGACTACCAGGGGTCTAGGGGTTCGAGCGCCGCCCCCCCCCCCCCCCCACTCCCCTGGCAATTTCGACGCAACCCCCCCCCCCCCTCCGTGCCCCTATTTGTCATTGCCCGACTTCCGCCGGCCACATCTGAGGTCTGTTTTAAGTAATGCCTAAATTTTGACTGCTTTAATTTTTCAATTTCCTAAAAGCCTGTTCTAGTACTGTTGGTGCGAGCACACTACGTCTTTCATAAATTTGATATGCTTGCCTCATATAATTTGTGAGAATGCCGATAATAGAAGGGAAGCGCTTGTCTTGCCTGTGTCATCTTCCTTTGGTCCCGTGTATCACGCTTCACCCTAGTCACATCGAAGGAACTGCGCACTCAGGAAGAATTTAGCCAAGTAATCTTAACTTCTATTGTTATGAACACCTTTTCCCTGGCGAATAAATATGTTTTAAAATGTTTACATTGTTTCCAACATTGCTCTGCAACCTACCGTAGCGAAACTGTTATTGTGACTAGGCAAGGAGGAGGAAATAAAGAAGGGAGAAGGCAGAGATGTTAACCAGAAGTGCGTCTGGTTGGCTACTCTACACTGGGAGACGCGAATGCGTGAACAGAAAGATGAAATAGAGAGAGGAATGAGGGTGAAGGAAACACGCAGTAGGTTCGCGCACGCGCGTGGAGGGCCACACCAAGTCAAAGGCGTTCACACAGGCCTAGTCGCCCTCAAGAAATATCAAGAAGATGATCTAGAAGGTGATCTTCCAAATATTGTCTTGTAACTGACTCCTAGCCGCAGCTACCTCTTGGCAGAGATGGACAATAGTAGCTTGCACATATTCCACAGCAATATACGCAGTTTAAGAAGGAACTTGAACTTGCTTCTTGCTTATCTTCTTCAGTACCAAAAACATTACGATGTCATTGCAATATCTGAAACTTGGCTCAAAAAAGGTGAAGATGTTGTTATTCCTGATTACCTCACAATTTCTCATCCACGTGATTCACTTTCGCGCGGTGGTGGTGTAGCCCTTTTTGTTAACAACATTCGCACCTACTCAGCATTGCCCAATGTCTCCTGCAGCACATCTGATATCGAAGTCTTATTTATCAGATGGGACAACTCTGTTATCATAGGTGTCGTGTATCGACGACCTAATTCACCTGTAGCTTTATATCTTCAAAAACTTGAATCTATATTTTTCACTCTAGTGTCACGACACAAAGGTCCGGTTATAATTAGTGGTGACGTTAACATAGACACCAGTCATACAAACCATAGTGACTACACGTATCTACTAGAGTCCTTTAATTTTCAGAATCTGATCACTGTCCCCACTAGAATAACAAGTACATTCGCAACTGTCATTGATCGTGTTTTAACTAATATGACCTCGAATATTAATGCCAAGGTATGCAACCAACTCATCTCAGACCATCTCCCCACCTATGTAACGGTCAAAGACGTCATAAAACCGAAATTAACGCACGCCAAAGCAAGTACGAGGATTGACTACGCTTTGCTGAGATCGAATATCCAGTTAATCGACAATAGTATCATATACCATGATGACGTCGACATAGAATTCTCCAATCTAATCGACATCCTGACTTGCGTTAAAACTAGCAGCAGTATTAAAACATCTGTTCGCTCATATAAGTTGCCTGTCTCACCCTGGATGACGGAGCAGATTTTAGCAGTATTGCAGCAGAAGGACTTTTGGTATCATAAATGGAAACAGCATAAGGATAACAGCTATTACTTGGGTCAGTACAAAAAGGTACGCAATAAATCTGTGGCAGTTATGCGTACACGAAAAAAAGAATACTATGCACGTTTAATCGAACAGAGCTCCGGTAACTCTAAAAAACTGTGGGAAATCGTGAATAGTGTTATAGGCAAGCCACACAAACAAACGTTTCCAGACGTGGTTGATCAGAATGTTGTAAACAGCTTTAATTCATATTTTATTACTGTTGGAATTTCTTCAGGTACCAATGTAAATAATACAGATATACACTCTTTGTTACCAAGCCCACTCCCAAACTCCTTTCGTATGGATGACATTGAACTTAACGAGATACACTCAACATTAGCAACCATGGATAGTAATAAAGCTGCAGGTATAGATGAAATTACAGTACGTATGTTACAAGAAAGTATTTATATTCTGGGTCCAATGTTATGCCACGCCTTCAATCACTCACTTGAAACCGCCACGTACCCAACGTCACTAGAAACAGCCAATATACAAGGACGGCGATCGCTCAAGCCCTTCTAGTTACCGACCAATATCCATGCTCAGCGCCATCAATGTACTTTTCGAGAAAATCCTTGCGAATCGAATCAATAGCTTTACACACAAATACAACATAATTTGCCCACAGCAACATGGTTTTCGGCCAAACCATTCAACCTCATCAGCGATGCAGTCTTAAGCCCACATTATAAACAGTGCTTTAAATGTCAACAAACTTGTAGCTGTAGTCTTTCTAGATTTAAAGAAGGCTTTCGATACGGTCAACCATTCCAACCTTTTGTACAAGCTAAAGCACTACGGTTTTCGGGAACGGATTTTCGATTTGTTTTCTAGTTGCCTCAATGAACGTCATCAGATAGTCGTCATAAATAATGCCTCATCGTCACCACAACGTATTCATGCAGGCGTGCTCCAAGGGTCTGTTTTGGGACTCATGCTTTTTTCTATATACGTTTCTGACCTTCCACTTGTCTTAAAATTCGGAGAAATGCTGATGTATGCAGATGACACTGCTATAATAATTACAGGCAATAGCATCGAGGAAATACCGTCCAAAGCAAACGTAGATTTGGCAAACGTCTCTAAATGGTTTTCAGCCAACAAGCTTACTGTATATGTCAAGAAAACGAAATATGCTATATTTCACTCCCGCAGAAAACAAGTAGATGCCAACTTTGTAAACATTAGTTTACGTCAAACATTAGTATTGACAACTCTCTACTAGAATATACTCCGTGTTTTAAATATCTTGGCGTAATCTTTGATAGAAACCTGCATTGGCAAGACAATTTATTAGCAGTTGGGGCGAAGGTGGCATCGGGGTGATATAAACTGCTTCAAGCGCGTGACTTTTTTGGCACAAGCACATTACGTATTGTATATTTCTCCTTTATCCACAGTCATCTCTCATACTGTCTGGAATCATGGGGATGGACCTACAATAGTTATCTCCAGCCAATCAGAAAATTGCAGGAACGATTATTACGAATCATAACGCAATCTAAGCAGGATCGCCCCAGCAACCCATTATTCCACGATCTACGGATATTACCCTTCGATTCACTGCGCCTCCTAAAAACAGCAACTGTCGTAAACAGTATCGTAAGAAACACCCACCCCTTCCATATGTCCCTCTTCCATACATCATCGCGTACTACCAGAAATGTATTATTAGGCAACTTTAATCTACCTCCCACGCACAACGTTTATGGAGAACGATGGCTCTCTTTCATAGGTGTTCAGATATGGAACACTTTTCCACAAGAAATAAAATACGCTCAGAATTTTGCACTTACAGCTAAAAAATTATTTCAGCGCATGCATTAAACATGTTAAAAGACATCTATCTGCTGTTTGCATCTCATTTATTATAATATAACATGCACGATGTTTTTGAATTCAATCAACTGTTTCTTGTTATGCTTTATTTTTGTCATATGTATTATGTGTATATCCCCGTCTCCACTTTTCCAAGTTTTTATTGTTTATATGACGAAGTGTCTGCATTACAGAATTTCATTTCTTGGACCCATAACTAGCCTACGGCTACGGGTCCAAACAGTACTGGACACACTTTTATTGTGTTCTCGTGGAAAAATAAAGAATTTGAATTTGAAAGTGCCTTCACATCTTTGTACGCCAACGAGCGATTTGTACGGACTTCAAGTGGCGCCTGCACGGACAACGGTCGATCGTCCAGTCGTCGCAATGCCATAGATAATGTTTGTCTATCCAAATGAAATTGCCTACAGTGGCACAATAAATGTTCGGTGTTCTCTTTGCTGCCGCAGACGTCACACGCAGCACTGTCGCTCGTTCCAATCAATGTAGTGTAAGCTTTCGTGTTAGCAACTCCCAACACAGCCAGTAAGGAGCATGCCTCACGTCGGTGAACTCCGGTTGGAGGTCGGAACTGGAGCGACGGGTTCAGTTAGTGTAACCTGGTGCGACTTATATTTGGGGTGTTCCACTCTGTTAAAGAGAGCTTGCGTGCCAGGTAATGAAGCTGCCTTCCAGCGTCTGTCTTGAATGGAGAAATGATTACCCTGTGTAATTCTTGATGTGACTCTCGGGCAGCTTTGTCTGCATGATAATTTCCACTGATCTCGCAATGGCCGGGTACTAATTTCCTGGCCGTTTTGCTTGACGTCGTGGTGAAGTTTGACAATTTCGCACGTTAGCTGTTTGTGAGCTCCGCTTCGGAGAACTGACTGCATGCTGTGTAAAGCCGGTCTCGAGTCGGAAAACACGGCCCGTGTACCAGAACTCTGTGTCAATAAACTGAAGTGCACTGCGCAGAGCCGTGAATTCTGCAGGCGTAGACGTCGTGACATGTGATGTTTTGAATCGCAGTGTTACTCCTCTTATCGGTATAAGCCCAGCACCACCAGAACTAGTCGAAGTAGTCGATCCGTCACTGTAGATGTGCCCGTTGCTACTGTATTTCTCGCACAACAGGAGTAAACTCAGTCGTTTTAGTGCAGACTGTGATGGATCTGACTTTCTCTGGAGTCCTGTAATTCTGAAGTGTACTTCAGGACGGCACAAACGTCACGGAGGAGACACCGGCGTGGACGCAGGTGTGTACTCCGATGTCAGTGAGACACGATATGCATTGACAGTTACACTATATGACGTGCGGGGTCTTTCTGCGGTGAGTTCGGCGAGGTGATGGGAAGGGGTCCGGGCAATGTGTCTGATGTGTGCGCCCATTGTTTCGATGGCGATGTAGATCGGGATTGAATAATCTTGAGCAATGACAATAGCGTCAGCTGTTGACGCATTAAGTGCAATTTCAAGGTATATCCTAAGAGCTTGGACCTGAATCCTTTGAATTGTACGCAAATTAGTTTTGCAGGTGTTGGATATAACAGGCAGGCTGTACCGGAGGAATTCGATGAACACCCTGTACAGCATGTAACATGGATTGTGTGGACACCCCCCAGTTCTTTCCTGCAAGGAGCTTGAACAGATGACAGTCCCTTTTTCACGTTGTTCACGTGAGGAGACCAGGACAGGTCTCTGTCAATCACAACTCCCAAAAACCTGTGACTTCTGCTGGACGCTATCACTTGTCCGTTGATTGATATGATGCACTCAGACATTGGTTTCCGAGTAAATGCCACCACTGCGCACTTTTCCAACGTCACCTCTAGTTCTTGTTTACGAAGATGGCATGATGTCAATGAGGCCACCTTCTGAAGTCGAGCGCGAAGCTGAAGCCGTGTCACCTCCGACGTCCAGATCCAGTCGAACGGTAGTTGGTAGGTTCTCAATTAGTACAATGAGGGCCAAAATGAAAAGCGTTGCGCTTGGCACTCTGCCCTGACGGACTCCGCGGCTACTGTAATACTGAGGTATCGGGCCATCCCCGGTGAGCACATAGAATGATATATATTTTGCCACCAAGTCCTATTACTTCTAATGCTTAAGGATGGCTTCGTGGGTGACATTATAGTAGGCCTTTTTAACGTCTAGAAAAAAGGTAGCAAGCAAGCGTTTACAGGCCTTCTGGAATTCGATGCGCGTTGCCAAGACAACAACGTTGTTTATAGATGAACGACCGCGCCTGAGTCCTGTCATCGTGTATGGATAAATTCTGTAGTGATGTTGGTTCCACTCTAGACGCGTTAGAAGCATCCGTATTACTACTTTTCCTACACAACTACCAAGCGCGATCAGGCTATATGACACTATGTCCAAAGGCGACTTGCCAGCTTCGAGGAGCGGGATCAGGCGACTTGACTTCCATTTGTGGGGAACCGTGCCAGTCTGCCAGGAGTCGTTGTGCAGGAGCAGGAGTGTCTTTCGAGCTCGTTCACCAAGGTTACAGAGTTAAACTTTGATTTGGGTCAGTTCGTTCATAGCTATTCAAACGGCGCAGCGCGACTGTGGTTTGCGT
Organism: Dermacentor andersoni; assembly: GCF_023375885.2. Classification (NCBI taxonomy): domain Eukaryota; kingdom Metazoa; phylum Arthropoda; class Arachnida; order Ixodida; family Ixodidae; genus Dermacentor; species Dermacentor andersoni. The sequence goes on from NC_092814.1 coordinate 311,386,734, forward strand.
GGTTTGTGTTTCTTTTCCTCCGTTCCAGTCGCGCTGCGCCGTTTGAATAGTTACACAGAGTGCGGTATGTAATTACATCTGGTGCTGGCACTGAGGAACGCTTGCATAAAGCAAGCGTAACTTCTAGGTCGTCCAGAGAAAAAGAGCACTCCCTACGGGGATCACGTGAGAACGGTTAGCGGCCGGGATACCGCGTTCCAGTGGAACTTGCTCCACCGGCAATCCTACAGAGGGATTCTGCTACTTCAATCTCTTTGCACATTAGCTAAAGAGCCAGGGAATTAAATGGGTGGCGCTGTCCAGGGGTTGCACGGAGGCCACGAACAGTTATCCGTGTAAGAGACCAAGACATGGCACGAAGTTTCTCTAGCTAGATGTTGTTACGACTTTGCATCGGTGCCACCACTATTTCGACTTTGAGGTGGTCCCGTAGCGCTCGTCACCCGTTTCGTGACAGAGCGTTGGTAGCGAAGACTCCGAGTCAGGCGTCGGTGAGAATAACAAAAGGGACTTTATACACTATATACAGGTCATTATACAGGACATGATCGGATCGGCACTGGGGCCGAGAGCTCACAGCAAACGCGACTGTTCCCGCACGGCGACGTCCGGCAAAAACGCGTGACACATCTCACTCCAGTCGAGAGCGGCACTGGCTCCCGGTGGGTCGGCGGATCCGGTTTTCCAGGCGGCGGCGGGGGCCCTTATAATCCCCGAGAAACCATTGTCACTCAAACGGTCCAATACAAAGCCAGCACTCGACGGTCGTCCGAGAGGTCCAACCAGCGACCGCGCTGGCCCCCCCCGGTTCAAAGTTGGCGGGCGCGGTGACCTCCAGGCAAGGGAAGGTGCGGCGCCGGGCTGTCTGGCACTTGGTTGCACGTTTGAACATGTTGCCCGCCGATGCTTCTCCGCAGGACACCGCTGCCTGACGGCTCAGCATCTTGACTTGTCAAGGGAGAATTAGGGCGCTGTGCCTTTCGGCGCAGCCCCGGGTTTGTCCAAAGGGCGCTCGCAGGATAAATTCTGCATCTTGCAGATTCGGAATCCGGGCTGGTGGTAATGGCACAACAGCATCCCCGCCCAGAGATAAGGCGCCGGGAAGACGAGCTGCCTCCACGTGGCTCGGATGCCAGGCGCGCACGTTCGTCAGGCTCGTCCAAGTTCACGTCCAGTGTCGGGACGCCAGGTAACTCCACGTGCCCAGGTCCGACTCGCCAGGACAGGAGCTCCGCTCACCGCGTTGTCGCCAAGGCACCTCAACCAGCTCCGCTCGGGTCGTTCCTAAGCCCTTGCTTCTCGCCACTGGTCCCGGTTGGTCGTTCTGCAGCTTGCAAAACCGACCGGCAAAAGGCAACACCCAACACGAACAAGTGCCCTCTGTCCCCCGTCAAACACCAGACAAGGCCATAATCCAAATCAACCTAACTGAATTGCTATCCCCCTTTTTGCTCCCGCTGCAACAAGAGGCAGGTGTACGATCTAGTACACAAGGCTCAAACAACCATTTTTCAAATGAACAACACACCAAAATATCAGGAACAATTAATAATCAGCAATAATAATGACAAATAGAATGGTCCCCTTGAAATCACTTGGACCGAAAACACACTGCTGTTTACCCTTTTTGAATATACCTGCCGTACGCTACTATAATGCTACTAGTAAGACATATGCAAGTATTTCACACACTGCCCTGTTTACCCCCTCAGCATCCCTTGGTTTTCAAAACACTCTAACTAGGCTTGAAACACACAAGGTTAACACAATGCAACACCAAATTTTTCCCTGAGCTACTATAACCTGTGTCAGAGAAAGTCTGGTGTTTGAGGTAAACTTCAGGCACTCACCGCGCCGAGGTAGCCGATGCCGGTCAATCCCGTAGCTGCCATCCACTGTTACGACTTTGCATCGGTGCCACCACTATTTCGACTTTGAGGTGGTCCCGTAGCGCTCGTCACCCGTTTCGTGACAGAGCGTTGGTAGCGAAGACTCCGAGTCAGGCGTCGGTGAGAATAACAAAAGGGACTTTATACACTATATACAGGTCATTATACATGACATGATCGGATCGGCACTGGGGCCGAGAGCTCACAGCAAACGCGACTGTTCCCGCACGGCGACGTCCGGCGAAAACGCGTGACACATCTCACTCCAGTCGAGAGCGGCACTGGCTCCCGGTGGGTCGGCGGATCCGGTTTTCCAGGCGGCGGCGGCGGCCCTTATAATCCCCGAGAAACCATTGTCACTCAAACGGCCCAATACAAAGCCAGCACTCGACGGTCGTCCGAGAGGTCCAACCAGCGACCGCGCTGGCCCCCCCGGTTCAAAGTTGGCGGGAGCGGTGCCCTCCAGGCAAGGGGAGGTGCGGCGCCGGGCTGTCTGGCACTTGGTTGCACGTTTGAACATGTTGCCCGCCGATGCTTCTCCGCAGGACACCGCTGCCTGATGGCTCAGCATCTTGACTTGTCAAGGGAGAATTAGGGCGCTGTGCCTTTCGGCGCAGCCCCAGGTTTGTCCAAAGGGCGCTCGCAGGATAAATTCTGCATCTTGCAGATTCGGAATCCGGGCTGGTGGTGATGGCACAACAATGTATAAGTCGGTGCGTGCGGCCCTCTTCAAGATCTAATGTGTGAAAACCTGTAAGGCACCTTTTATTGCGTCCTCTAGGTTGGATGGCAAGTCGTCTCGACAGCAGTCTTGCAGGAATTATTTAAATTTTGACCAGTCGATGCAGTGGACGGCTCCGAAGAACTTGAACCTAGCCAGCCCCTCAGTCGTCAGATAAGTTGGGATGAGGTCACTGTTCCGCGTTTCCAAGTCCGATAACCATTGAACCTTTCTGTTAAAGAAGCGCGAAAAAAAAAAGAAAGGTAAGGTCTATGCAGCTACTATACGCTGTTCCTTGCGGATAGGAGGGGCTTCCATCATTTATTGAACAAATTTCTCGTTCAGAGGTAATGGACACCAATCTTTTGCCCCTCCAGTTAATCTTGGAGCTTCCTCAAAGATAATGGTGGGCGTTGAAATCCCCAGTGATCATACACGGCTATGGAGTCGTTGTCAAAGTCTCCCTTAAGCTCTCGTAGTTTCGATGACTTGATGGTGATAAGTAGGCCCCCAGTATTATGAAAGTCACCTTTCTGTTCTTCACAATTAAACGCACGTATTGATTTTTATTGTCAGGTGAGATTGGGTGATAAACGTGTGTCAAGTCACGGCGTATGAAAACAATAATAATGTTGGATTGCTCGTGGCTGAAGGACATAATGCACGCATACCCGGACAGTCTTATGGGAGGTAACAGGTTTGGCTCACAAATGACAATGGGAAACTGATTTACAAATACAAACTGTCGAAAGTCGGACATGAGGGAGTTAAGTCCTCTGGCGTTGCATTGAAAGACAGATGCATTCTGAACCTCCTCTCGAAACGATGTCCCCCCCCCCCCCCATCTGGCGCTCCATTGCTATACTCTAGAGCCGCAAGCACTGGACTAAGGGTGCCCACCACCTGCAGCACGCTCTTCGACGACGGAGTTTTCATGCATGTTGCTGAGTGGAACACGCATAGCATTCATCAGTGACCACAACATGATTATGACCTGGCGATCATCAGTCGTCGTTGCGTCAGCAGTTGGTGAGGGTATCGATGGTGGTGATATTCGAGGTGTCTCCGTGACAGGTTGTGCGCCTGGAAGTGAGGGCCACTTTTCAGGATGATCGGGTCTTGCTACTTTCTTCATTTTCACAGTATGATGGCTCTCCGCGTTGATGTAGCAGCCGGTTTGGCGGAACAGGGCGTGTCACTTAGTGCGGTTTTTCGTTGCGCTCTTGGTGGCGATATCGTCGCCGCCTAAGTATAGCGGGAGCCTCCCTGTGTGTTGAATGATCCCGAACCATACTCTTTAGAAGCGTGAATTCCTTCCGGACCCGCGGGCATCCCTTCGATGAGGCTTCGTGAGAACCACGTCAGTTATGGCACTTAGGACAGTCGCGCGGCAGGCGCCTTGTTAATGGGATTCAGCGCACCACGGACAGACGACGTTGTTCACACAGGCGCGTTTTGCGGGGCCAGGCTTGAAGCACTTGTGGCACTGTAGGGGCTTCGGTATGTGAGGTGTAACTAGATGGCGGACATAGCCTACTTTGACGTGAGAGGGAAGGCAGCATCCCTCAAAGAAAAACTTCACGCAGCGCGTGTTTCCGAGTCTTCGAGGTGAGATGCGTGGTGAGAGTGCCTTAATTCTGTTGTTGGCTTTATTAATAGTGGCAAGGCGTCGGTCTAAATACAAATGCCGAGGTTGTAAATGACGCCAACAGTGCCGTTGCCCCCAGTAGGGATCATTCATCGCACTTTTACTTTATCGATTTCCGTAACATTCAGAAGGCTTTGTAGTGCGCTTCGATGTAAAACGACTGCAGCCGGGACAGTCTCCTGTGAGTTTATTCTCGCCTCTTTAATCTCATTCGGCGCGATTCCCGCGAGTAAGAAGGAGAGAACCTGCTTGTTCAGGAGCCGCAAATTGGTCGTAGGGTCCAGGGGCAAGAAGAGCACAGTGTGCGGCCAGCGCTGTGGTATTATACCCTTCACGGTTGAAACACTCGCCGGCGATGACGCCCGCAGCAGTGTTTCTGCCGCTCGGCTCATGACAAGCTTGAAGTCGTCGTCCGAGGAGTCGAAGTTGTCAGAGTACAACTCGAGGGCCTCTTTATCTGTGTCGCTCGGCTCGCCCCTACGTTTCCTGGACGCAAGCCGACCTGACGGCTCCGTGCCAGAAAGGTCCTCGGAAGTATCTCCATCCACTGCCGCAACGAAGGAGCGGCAGCTCCCAGAGTTTGCAAAGAAGCAAAGCAAAAACGCAGAGAAAATTGTGCAAGCGTTCAACTAGAAGCGCTCGGAAACGTTATATGCCTGTTTTAACGGTGCCTCGGGAGAACTAGATAATCCAAGGAGTTCATAATTAGAGCTTAAGACGTGCTCATGAGCTAGCTGTTAATTCATCACTTTGTATTTAGCAGCGCATCGGTATGGCCAATAATCATGAGAAGTTAAATGTGTTTTCTAAATTATAGGATTACTTCAGCAAGTGCTTAAAAGCGTGCGTCGTGTCGGCCGGCACTCGCTGTGTTTTCATGTGCCCTAGATTAATTGTGCATGACAGCAGGTTCAGATTCAGTGGATATGGTTGCCACATTAGGCGGGATGTGTCAGAAAGTTTAACATTTTCTGCTTGATTACACTAATTAGAAGAAATTACGGAATACTTCCTTTCTGCGTATTTTCATGCTTTCCACGAGGCAACATAGGTTTCCACGATTACCTCGGTGAACTAAACGACGACTTTGTTCTTATTTGATTAAAATAGGGGAAGGGGGTGATGCGTAGGCAAACATGTTCACAGTGTGAGAGTCAACTGCGGCCTTTTGAGTAAATTACGTATGTACGTACGTACATACGTAATTACGTAATTACGTACGTTACTCCGGAACGTTATCAGTATGCTTCAAAAAGGGCGCAGAATTTAGCCCGCAGTCCTATAGTAAATCTATAACTGGCCATCGAGACAAAATTCCTTATAAAGTGTAGTAACGTTATAGCAAAACGCGCATACAGGGTTAAATGTGCGTGCATAAATTATAGTCTTTGGAAAAAAATAATTTTACCAAGTGCGCTGGAAGGCGTTAGTTATACCCCAGAAGCTTGCATTTTTATACTTTTCTTTTTTTGTAATTCATAGGGGGAAGGGGGCGTAAGAAGCGTATTTCTTTTTCTAAGAGGAATTCTAAACCATGAAAAAATCTGTTTGGCAGCCAGGCGTTCGGATTTTCTGGTAACTTTCACCAATTATTAACACCAGCATTGTCGGTTCTTGGATACAAACGTATTTAAACAAGAAAAATAATCGTTTACACAAGGAAAAATTCACCAACCATTGCGATATACTCCCTAAGGCGAAATTTGAGCGCATTTCTATGCATGCTTTCATTTCACGATATATTGAGGCAAAGAATTTGAGAGAGATATGGAGCAGAGTCGGCAATCTCGAAAGTCTGATTTGTGGTGAAGTCTGGTGAAGAACACCAGTACAACGTGAAAAAAAAAGTGTCCGGCCATCAAGGAATCCACTGCCGGAATGGGGGCTGCGTCCCAGTCTACAAAGACACAACTATTCTCAGTAGGGCCCGAGGCAGAATGACACGTGAGATAATTGAAGCTGATGAAATCGACAAAATCAAAGAAAAATGTGCGAGCTTTACCATCTTTGGCCTCATCGGAGTAAGAAAAGAGGTATCTAAATCATCGCGTTAAAAATGACCAGATGCGATGTGATTACAGTGACGACACGTGTTGGTTCAGTACTGTATCTTTATATGTTCGTCTCCTTGGTTTTATTTTCGAACCCCTAACAATGTATCAAAAAACACGTTAGCGCTGTGTACTTGTCTTCTCATTATTGGTCCCTGTCGTATCGCGCTGCTCCGTATCTACTATGAGACATATCTAGAGACAGCACGAGCGTTGAAGTCCGCCCGATACGATGTCAAAACAATGAATGCAACCATTCCGTGAACGTCAACTGCCTTATATCGCAAATACATTAAGGGGGCTTAATTGTTGCATATTCCGTAAGACAGGATCGACTTTCGTTCGGTCCGGTCCCTCTCAGTTATAATTCATATTTCCCGAAATGCAATGTGACAATCGTTCGTTTCGCCCCATAGAGAAAAATGAAGAGTGTTCTTTTTTTTTTTTTTTTTCGCACTACCGTGTAGCGAATCGACAAGCGGCAGCCAACAGCCGATCTCGCACGCTCACCAATGCCGAATGCAATGATTGGCTTTTAATAGAAACGCTAAGCAGCATTAATCTCGATCAGCCACATGGAGGAAGGCATCCAAGTTCGCAGAAAGCGCCGGCAAATCAAGCGCGCCAAATACAGAGCGTCCCGCGTGACGTTGTTCTCCAGTCGGCGCACGTATGCGCGCTCGCCTTGCTTCGGAACCACAAGCCCTGCGCGCTCGCTCTTGGGAACGTATCCGCACAAATACGCGGGTATTGTAACTTCACACGCACAAAGCAGTCCACAAAATCACTCCCACTGCTCTGCTTGTCTAGACGAGTGTACAAGTCGCACACGTATGCGGCTACTCTCACAATGCGCTTGGCACGACTAACTGTCTCTGCGACGTCATCTAGCCAGCTTCGCACCATGTTCCTCTTCTTGCGCTGGCTTCTTTAGTTCTTTGCGCCTTTGCAACGTGCTTTCTCCCTTTTTCTTTCTTCACTAGCTGTTATTCCCGGCCTCCACTGGTGCGCGCCCACATGCTCTGGCTCAATGTCGTCAGATTTCTTTTCTCGAAATAGTCCAGCTACAGTCCCAACTATTGTTCTAAACTATTGTGCTACAGGATCGCCTTCAGCTTGTTTATATTTACGAGCTTTTGCTCTTCTGCTAAGCAGAAACTGCAGTCATGGAAAAGAAAATCTTTGTATTAGGTTACCAAACCGTCTATCAGGCCGGCGTAGGCGAAAGTGGGTCTGCACTACGCCACAGCTGCGTAGCTGTCACGGCTGCTGCACCGAACCCTCTCGTCGACAAGACGCTCGGAGAGCCGCGTTAAAAAGTACTTTAACCACACCTCCTGCGCCTGCCGAGAGCGACGCGTTGCTACAGCTTCGCCAGGCTCGGGCATTGCACGCAGAAAAAGAAAACGCGGTGCGTACACCAAGCGGTGGCGATCCTGTCTGCAAATTATTGCGCCTATGCATGCCGCGAAAGACTCGGCCCAGCCTACCGCAATCCTTGAAAGAAAGAAAAAGAAGTCAGCAGTCATTGCATTCTGCCGGTACTAACATATGGGGCAGAAACTTGTAGTTCAACAAAGAAGCTTGAGAAGTTAATGACCGCGCAACAAGCGATGGAACGAATAATGATAGGCGTTACGTTAAGTGACAGGAAGAAGGGGGTATAGATTAGAGATCAAATAGGGGTAGCCGATATTCTAGTTGACATGATAAAAGGAAAAAATGGAGCTAGGCAGGTGGGTGGATAAACGGTGGGCAGTTAGAGTTACAGCTTGAATGCCAAGAGAAGGGAAGCGTACTCGAGGGCGGCAGACAATTAGGTGGTGCAATGCAAATTGCAAGTTCGCATGCACAAGATAGGATCAGTTGGCGCAAGATAGGGTGAATTGGAAATCGCTGCCTTCGTCATGCAGTGGACATAAAAATAGGCTGACGATGATAATGCCGCGAAAACACCTCAAAATTTAAACAAAATCCGGCGCATGCTTCTCGAAGGAGCGACTCATCACGCCAGTGAAATGACGACACGCGCATTGCGCCTCTAGCGAATAACCGCAAGCAGCAGCGGCGGCGGCGGCGGCCGCGGCGGCGCGAACTCTTCGTGGATTCCCAGTGCAAACCCCGCAAAACGGCCTCTGGAAAAGCCCCGCGCAGCGCGAGCGAAAACAAAACAAACAAACAAAAAAGAGCGGAGGTTTTCGAGAGCCAGATTCGTCACAAGGACGTGGGCCCACGGCTACAACACGGGAGAAGGCAGGAGAAGACTGTCGTTTTTGGGCGCTAGTGGACGCAACTGTGGCAGAGACCAACATCTACTGCGAGCAGAGCGGCCCGCACGACATTTCAATTGCGTCTGTTTCGGCTGCAAACGAAACCCTTTCTGAAAATTCTAGCGGTGGAACACTTCCTCGGCGGCACTTTAGAACTAGTGTATAACCACAATTTCTAACGGGGCCTGGTAAGGCATCCTACCATTTACCGCACAACTTTTATTGCGACAGGAATTATATGTACACTCCAGGCGCATATATGCCATCGGCGTCGCCATCCCCCGTGAGGTTCCGTATAAAGTCCAAGGGCGATAGCATCCTCGCCGCGCGCCGTATGCTGTATGTGCGAGTGAAAGCGTGCGAGGGTGAGCCGGCGATTGCGGCTCAATCGCGCGCACGCAAGGGAGCGATAGGGAATTGAACTTTCTTGGAGGCGTGAATTAGTAGTTGAGACCCTGGCAGAAGAGCTAGCACGGAGGCCATGTGGCGGCGACACGGTTAGCCCACCCTACCAGCATCATTTGGCATTCTGAGTCATCCGTCTTGATCGCACACTCCGAGACCTCGAGCGTGGAGGCTTGACGAAGAATTGTCCTTGGCGGGGGGTTGGATGGGCACCCCCAAAGTATGGGATCTTGGCCTGCGGTTGGTGCTTCACATTGCCTACAGTTAGGTTTGATTCTTGCTTGGAATTTCGGCCAATCTTTTGGGGCTTAGCACGGATCGAGTCTGTACCCGCCGTAGAGTCGTGGCCTGATCCCGGGAGAGAATCGTGCTCGGGAAGGGTGGAAAGCGTGGAGGAAGCGCGTCGTCTTCCGTCACCCGCAAGGTACCGGGGGGCGGGGGGGGGGGGAGCGTTATACTCCGGGCCGCCCGGGCCGCTGTATATTAAACGCCACCTGCGACGGGGACAGAGTCCGCCGGGCGCTGTGTTTTCGCCGCTTAGTTCGCGTTGGTGCGAGAGGCAGCACGAAGGTCAATTCGCTCGCTGCTGCCGCCGCGCTTCCTCATTCCAGCGTTTTGACAGCGAGTTCCCGCGGTCATCGAGTAAGATGTGCTGATGCTTGCTTGTGTGCACGTGACACCATCCTTATTAATTTAGTTAGCGTGTCTGCGTTTAGAAGTTTATTTTGCCTAGAAAATTACTATCCTTACTACTGTCCACTAATTTACTATCACAAGCGATGATTCGCCTTCCGGACGAAACTGCGATTTTTTTTTTAATATTATTTCTGTTGAAGTGAAAAACCGTAACATTCATCCAACTAGGCTGGAAATTTTGTTCTGAGGTTGGCTGGAATTAACTTAGCATGAAAGAAATACAACAAAATACACACATGTATGTTGGAAATTTGCAAGAACACACAATACGGCTCAAATTTCTAGAAGAGTATGGAGAAATGCGATTTATATTAAACTTCTATTTACTGACGATCGAGTGGAAAACACATTCTTCTTTTTAGCGTGATAAATGATCTTGCTCGATGAACAAAGCTAGGCCGCACGCTTCAACAACTCAGAGAATTGCAGAAAGCTTAGATCGCTCCAGCGTTTGTCCTCATGGCGCCCAGTTGCACTTGAACATGGGAAAATGGGTGCTGACTTGTTACTGCGATTTAAGGGGAACGAATTGTTCTTGTTTGCAGAACAAACATGGCTTTCAGACTTCGAATAGTAACTCATGCAGATTAGGTGCATCCGGGAAACGTTTGCCGTTGCCACATTGGCCCTAGAGCACCTTCATTTCCAACATTTATTAGGGGAAAAATATATTCAATCTGGATCAAAACAAAGCTTGAAAATTGAGAACTATTTTCTGATCTGCCCTGACGGCCTAAATGGACTCGGTTGGTTAGACGATTGTTCCTGAGGGAAATGGTGCAAGCCACTCTGAGGAATGGGCTATAAATCGGGTGGTACAAGTGTTTACTGAAGGGCCCCTTTTCTTCTTCATTTGGATAAATGCCTCTACTGTTGTTGTTGTCATCGTTGTTGTTGTTGTTGTTGTTGTTGTTTGTTGTTGTTGTTGTTGTTGTTTAAGTATAGCAGCTGCCCACGAGGGGAATGAGTCAAAGTTCGCTGTGGAAACAATATGCAAGAGAGAACGATTCATCGCTCCTCCTTCCTGTGTGTGTTTCTTTAGTTGCTTCCTTCCAGCCTTACACAGTGATCTTCCAAGGTTTACATTGCACTCTGCTTGGGGGTGGAGCTTCTGTATAGGTTAAATTAAAATTAAATTATGTGGTTTTACGCGCCAAAACCACTTTCTGATTATGAGGCACGCCGTAGTGGAGGACCCCCGTAATTTCGACCACCTGAGGTTCTTTAACGTGCACCTAAATCTAAGTACACGGGTGTTTTCGCATTTCGCCCCCATCGGAATGCGGCCGCCGTGACCGGGATTCGATCCCGCGACCTCGTGCTCAGCAGCCCAACACCATAGCCACTGAACAACCACGGCGGGTTCTGTGTAGGTTCAACGCAGCTCTTTAGTGTATGTTTAACTTTGCATATAAGCTCTCACTCAAAATACCTTTCACCAATATGTATATTCTATTTCATCGCTCTAGAAATCCTGGTTCCAACAAAAGGAACATATGTATAGTCAAGGTCATCGTCACTCCCGGACAAGTCACTGTTTGTCGGAGAAAATACTGCGGGGATAAAGTGCTTAGGGTTCATTTCGCCCCTTCTGCGAAAAATACAAAGACATCGTGGTACACGTTGTTGCACCAATGCAGCATATCAACTTTCCGTCACAACAAACAAATTATTTTATCGATCCTGACCTGCAGGCCAAGGTCATGAACAGAGTTGAAGAAGCCGCCCGGGCCCAGGCTTGGGTGGCCGCCTGACCACAAGGTCATATGTCAAAGCCTTGTTTTTCAATAAAGTCTTTACTCACTCACTTGTTCATGGAAATGAACTGCTTGCGTCAACTCAGTCAAAATAATGTAGACAACAACCGAAGACATTTTGTTCGACTGCACTGTATTCGAAAATAACTTACAGCTTTAACACCTACCTGAATCATTGATGGATTATTCGTGAGGCGTCTGCCATCTTTGTCTAAGCTTTACTTTCGCCGCTGAAGGGTAGATGGCAGCACAGGGGTGAACGATAATCAAAGTACGTGTTGAAGAAATACAACGTCGTGCAGGAGAAAGCTGCAAATGTCGAAAGAAGTTGTTTCTGTAATTTTTTTACCATGTTACAAAAAATGCAACATTATGCACTAAAGAGTTAAAATTGGTAGAACAGATTTTATCAACGATATGTTAGAGCACTTTCTCTACACTTACAACAACGCTGGCCGTTCTTCTCCATCCTGCAGTGCAAAAAATAGAGAACAAAAGTAGACATTCCTGTGCAAATGCTGTGACGACATATTTTCTGGAATTTTTTTCACCGCATCGGAAACTGACAGACCTCTTTTTGGTCACTGTTATAAGGTGCTGCCATCATGTCTATTATTATGCACACTCCCTGCTCTTGATATACGATCCGGATCATACTCAAAGCGACCTCTTAATTATTTCTCCTTCACATACCGCAGCACTTATCAAAATTGAGGGCCTGCAGACTGGTCTTTCCTTCGTTAGAGGCCAACCTAACGTGATATTTCGCCCAAGTTCTGTACGACGAGACGGCCCAAGTGATGAACTCTATTTTGCTAAAATATTAATTACTTGCGTCTCTCAGAGATGTCCTGACATGACATTTTCGGCTTGTCATTTCATTACGTTGAATAAGTTCCCATACCTCTGAACCTTAGACAAAAAATAAAATACTTGCAATGGGCAGAGCATCCTAAATAATTTAAGTTGTTTGTATGCAGCATATAACCAGTTGCGTTTACGTTTTCGTCAACCAGGACGTAGACGCCTCACGACGTATTACAAGATTGATTGTTTCGTTCCTGCGATCGCTGCGACTGGCATACGCAAGAGTAGCACAGCAGTATGGTCTTTATTATTATTATTATTATTATTATTATTATTATTATTATTATTAATATTATTATTATTATTATTATTATTATTATTATTATTATTATTATTATTATTATTATTATTATTATTATTATTATTATTATTATTATTATTAGCAACGCCATCGTACCTAGACCTTCCGCGGTAGCTTAGTGCGCTGTGGCGTTGCGCTGCTCAGCACGGAGGCAGCATTATGACGGGGGCCTATTGCAAGAATGCTCGTGTGCGTACATTTAGACGCACGTTAAATAACCCCGTTGTGGTGAAAATTAATCTGGAGCTCCCCACTATAGGGCATGCCTCATAATCATATTGTGGTTTTGGCCCTCAAAGCTGCAGAATCTAGTCTACCGTCGTACCTATAGCCTTATTGCAAGGCGGCGTCAACGAACTGTCCTCTGGGTCATGACGTCGCGATAACGTCGATGATGCTATGTTCGGTTATTTCGAGGCGTCGTTAGTATTCAATTAATATATCTCAATAAATACTTCCCAACATTGACACTTGCTGAATGTGATCCATTTAGGTGCGATGAGCGTGTGGTAAAACTTTTACGACCTCACACACAAAAAAAAAATCTGTCAGTACTTCTTTAAGCCATCCTCGAATATGGCTGCGTTGTATGGAACCTATACAAACACTATGACGTCAAAAAACTAGAGTCATTGCAAAAAAAAGGCAGTGCGTTTTGTTTGTGGGAGATAATGCAAGGAATTTTCGCCGTCTCCCTCTCTTCCCCTACTTGGTCTTACTCCTCTTGCAGAGCGTCGCAAACTTAAATGCCTAAAATTCCTTCACACGTTAATCAATTCTCCTCGCCTCTCCTCTCTAGATAACTACTTGACTTTTTCGAAACCATCGTGTACGAGGAGTCACCGTGGTCTAAATATCTCAAACCTTTTTGTAAACACTGATTCCTTTAAACACAGTTTTTTTTTCCATCAACGATTGAAGTCTGACGTTCATTACCGTGCAACATCCGTTCACTACCACTGAAACCATTCGCGCAAGCTTGTTTATAAATGTTGTATGTTTCTTGCTCATCCCACTCCTGCAATAGCCTCATGCAGGCTGCAGTATGTATGTATGTATGTATGTGTGTATGTATGTATGTATGTATGTATGTATGTATGTATGTACGTACGTATGTATGTATGTATGTATGTATGTATGTATGTATGTATGTATGTATGTATGTATGTATGTATGTATGTATGTATGTATGTATGTATGTATGTATGTATGTATGAATAAATAAGCGTTGCCAGTGCGTAGTGTGTATGCGGTAGGGCAAGTGTAGAGGAGAGCGCCCACACCCCGCCTGTTTCAAGCTGCGCATTTGTTGTAACAAATAACGCAGCTATTTCTTGATGACATCGTTAGCTTTATGATCGTTGTTTCGCGAACAGCGGATAGCAGCAAGAGCGACATCAGGCATAGCACTAAAACAAGTTCTAGAGGCATGGCACCTCAGTTTTGCTGACTCATGTTCAAAGCGCTCTTCGTTTAGCTTCGATCGAGTGAAGTAATTCCCAAGTGCGAGGTAAGTTCCCGAGTTCGAGTTAAGTGTTAAGTTCTGTAGCCATGACTCTTCGAGCACTATTGATACAATTAGGTCTGACAGACGCACCAGCACACCGATGACCAGGACGTGGTATTTATTACTCTCTTGGCGTTATTAAAACGCACTTGAAGCTGTAAAAAACCACGGCATTGTTTAACATGCAAGAGATACAGCATATACAAGGTTGTCGGCGCGAGCAGGGCCGCTGTAGCCTGCTACTCTTCACTAAAGAGGGAAGGCGAGCAATAAGGATTGTGACGACGAGGAGTGAAAAAAGGAGATGTGCGTTTGCGTGACTCTTTTTGTTTTTTAGCGATCTCGGCGAGTTGAAGCCTTCAATAGGGGGGGGGGGGCAGGCCATTTCGGTCAACTTTTTGCGGCCGTGCATAATCCACGTGATCTAATTGTACTAAAAGTGCGAACAGTAATCCTTTCATGATGCATTTATTTGCTCGCGCATGCACATCATGCCCCTAGTGTCCGTCTCAGGCCCGGTTCGGCAGCCCACTCGTGCATACAGTCGTTCCTAGTGCCATGCGTGACATTATAGGCATGCCTGTCCTTTGAGGCTTCAACGTTTGAGTACCGCCAACGGAATTATTGGAATGTGATAAAAGACTTAATACTTGACTGGCGTCTTCTGCCTTCCTAGAAAGTAAATTATTATTATTTTAATGCTTTTTTATTCACTCCAGTGAGACGACCATTCCACTTTTAACACCATGCAATAGCATGTACTTCCCTCAGTAACACCGCTTTTATTCTCTAAAGTTCTACTCATTTTGTGCAAACCGTCCAATTCTTCGCCGATTAACCATGGTGGGTAGGTGCCACATGTGCAGAAGAAACAACAGCAGCGACTGCAGTAAGGCAAAGAAAAAGAAGAAGCTTGTCAACCAACTTCACACGGCGCCATGGATTCCGGTCTGGCTTCCCCAAAATCGGTGAAGTCTCAGAGATTCGCCAAGTCTCCTAAGGCTCAAAAAGCGTCGAGATCGCACAAGCAGTCCAAAAGGGAGAAGCAGCCGCCGGAAGTGGTCGCTGAAGTAGATGATGACCATTTGAAGCAGCAAGTTGAATCTCCAAAGTTGATGCGCAGTTCCAAGCGCACAAAGTCTCCAAAATCACCGCTAGACCCGGTCGCCGCAAAGCGAGAAGGAAGAGCTTTTGCCGAGCATTTCGGCAATCTATCGTCACGTTCCAGCGTGGAGTTGAGTCAGCCGAAAGAGGCGCTGTCAGCCGACGATAACGGGTGTGCATCAAAGACTCCGGTTGCCGCCGTCGACGAAGTGAAACCGCCTCCTGTGCCTACGGACTCCACCAACTCACCAAGACCCGGCCACAAAAGCCCGTCACAAGCAGCAGGTGTTCAAACCCCACGCAGTCAACATAAGCCGGTCGTCCGTGGAACCAACGCTCCTCGTGAAGTAGTCGTCAGCAACCAAGGTTCAAGCGGAGCTATTGATCAAGCACGTGAGAAGCCCGCGAAAGAGGAACACGAAGCAGTTGAACCAGGAAGGAAAGGCAAAGATGTCATCAATTGTCAGGTCGATGACAAAGGCCACCAGAAAGATGGCGTTCAGGGGCCCCTTGATCAACATGATGGCCCTCTTAACAAGGTAAGCAAGATAACCGAGGAAAAACCCAAGGGCGCGGAAAAGGCACTTAATTAGAAGCTTTCATGGGCGAATGGTTCCATGAGCAGGTCGCAAAGCACGGGATAAGAGCCCAAAAAGAAAGTCGGACGGCACTAATGATGTAGTCCCGTCTCGCTCGTGTTTTGCTTCCAAATTTTCGCAGTGTGTTCAAGTGGCATGTCCAAATGTTTCAAGCAATGGCACAGTTTCCTGCAGGGTTGGGGAATTCGAGTCTTGATAGTTGTGTTTTGTATCGCAAAGTAGCAGGTACGTTAACTTAGATCGGAGAAAGAAATTATGAAATCGCCCTCTATATTCGCATGTATGGTTAAAAAAACTGAGAGCTGATTCTCACTGTACATGCGACCAGAAACTCTGTTGCTTTCGAAAAACAACCCCACGTCCTATTAAAAACGCGCTTTGCTCAGTGACCTCTGGCAAGAACTGAGCGTTTTCGCCGAACATGTTAGTTTTCGGGATGATGCCCCGTTCATGTGAGGGACAATTTAACTCTTGGGACCTTTTACAGAGACCACGAATGTTGATCCCGAAGCCACTCAAGGACGACTAGAAGTGGAGCGAGACTCTTGAAGTGGCAACAAACGGATTAGGGCGGCACAACGCCATTCTCAGCGACGTTATCTGTGCAGCACATCGAGATATTTAGTTTGTCCGTATAACGTATTAGCTCTAGCAGAATACCGTTGACGTAGACGTGGGCCGCCTCCCTGGCGATTGCATCCCGTAGCGCTGCCTATTTTTATTTTCCCTCCTTGAGAACACTCACGCAACGCAAGAATGTTTCTAACACGTTTTATTTGAACAAACCATCACAGAATATTTGTACAAGCGTTGCTGCTGCTGATCAGGTCTCCGGTGTTTCGTTAACCGTAAAACGTCGTAAATTGTACGAGCAACTTAACAATCTCTAATATCACCGGGTATATAGTCTATCTGAACTAAAGTTCACGAATCTACTCCTCGGCATTATTTGTGTGATATGTATACTGTGGTCTACTTGAGATACGCGACTACGAGGCAGCCTACCATCGCTTTAATTGCCCACTTGATTTTTGTCAAGCGCTCCATTGATATGTTTAGCGGCGTGTCTGGTTCCTTGATCCTGGCTGCCGAAAACTGAAGCAAGACTACAGACTATAGATGAAAAATTTTTCTTTCCCTGACTCTCGCGTTCAACGCTACGCGCCGCGGTTGCTTTGTGGCTATGGTGTCGGCTGCTAAGCACGAGGTCGCGGGATCAAATCCCGGCCACGGAGGCCGCATTTCGATGGGGGCGAAATGCGAAAACGCCCATGCGCTAACATTTAGGTGCACGTTAAAGAACCCCAGGTGGTCCAAATTTCCGGAGTGCCTAACAGCGGCATGCCTCATAATCAGATCGTGGTTTTGTCAAGTAAAACCCCATACTTTTTGTGCTGAATGTTCGATGAAACTGTCCACGCGACAGTTCCGTTAGGCTTTTTTACATCATTCATGGCACCTTCGGTACTACGACTTTTTATGCGTGCGTGCCAAGTGTATGCATTGATCCGTGATATATCGGCAATAACATTTTTAACGTAATTACTTACTGGTCAAAATGTAGCATACTTAACGCCGTGTATCTGCCAAACGTAGAATGCCTCAATGCGTAGAAAACATAACAAATGTTCTGTTAGAGTTAAGAATGGAGGCAGGGAAGGGTAATGCATTCAAGGATGGAAGAGGCTTAAGTGGTGCGATGAAATTAGGAAATTTTCGGGCATATATGATGGGAGCCAGCTGATGCAAGAAAGGGCTAACTTGAGATCACTGGAAGAGGGCTTCGCCTTGGAGTGGACATGTTACGGCGGCGATGATGATGATGATGATGATGATGATGATGATGATGATGATGATGATGTGCTAAAGTTTCCTCCGAATCCTCCCTGCTAGGTGCACGAACCCACGAGCAAGGGAGCTAAGATGCATAAACCAGGTGACAAAATGGCGCCCTTACAATGTGGCTCCAGTTCACACGAGAGAGACGGCGAGGCTGGACAGCAAGACCAGGCGCCGGGCCTTGGAACTGCAGCTCATTCACCTGCACTGGGAATACCGCGCATGTCCCGTCACATTCCTGAATATTATGCCAGGCTGGCAAATGGTAGGCATATTGTCCCCGTATGTTCGCCACTAAAGCTAAGCACGAGTAAAGCTTTGGAAAAAGTAAGTAACTGTAACCACTCTTAATAACCCGTTTGAGTGACCATAAGCGGCGTATGTTTGCTGGCGATTACTTTATGAATTTTCCAAGCCGTATTCACAAAGCTCTTCGTTCGCAAGAATTTGTTTCGTTAGATGCATTCGCTAACATAATGCCTGCTGCCGCGATTTGCCGCCGCCCGTTCTTTCGAACCGCTCATGCATACAAAGTGCTTAGTGAATACGGGCCTTCATCTTTTGCAAATGATGCTGACATTGCGTACTGAGCGCGAATGCAACATCACATCGACGTGTTGTGTTCCGCGAATGAGTGCAATCCTGAACTCGCCCCACCTCTGCAAGTCAGGTCCCTTGAAACCATTTGCCGTGGTGTTCCTTCTTTAAGATTATTTATCCCTAACTTACTAAGTTGCTCGAATTCGCAGGCCCCTGAACGTCGCCGAGAAATGTTTCATTTGTTTCAAATTTAAGCAGAGGCAGCTGGGACGCATTTGTCTTCATGTTGCTGTACGCTGTAAAACAAAACAAAACAGGCACAGCTACCTTGGTTTAATGAAGGCTGTGCCGAGAGAGTTATGGAAATACTAAAGGAGAAATCCCAAACCAGTTTACGCTGCTGCAAGGTAATATTACGGCATTTTGACTATTTGTATGGCGTCAAAAAAGGTCACCGTCACCGCCATTTACAAGATCAAGAAAAGGTAACACTAGCGCCACGTACACGCTCGTCATAGATCGTATTCATATAGAAGGTTCGGCCTTCTGTAAGTGGCGAGGTCCGTGGCTTAAGCTTGCAGTGACTGCACAAAGGGCTCGCTCGTCTTTGGCAATTCATCGGACCTGGCGCACCAATGAACCCATCAGGCGGAACGGCTACTTGCGTGGCAAATGCAATCAGCCGCACGCATGGTTATGCTATAAAAAATATAATAAACGGTGTCACGCTTAGTCAGACGAGATGGGTAGGCAATGGCACGTAGACAAGCGTGTACAGGCTGTTTCACATGATGCGATTGGGGCGAAAAGGATCGTTCTGCCACACACGTCGCAGAGCAATTTTCGCTAACAGCTTTCACATGCGACTGCGACAGCGCGATTTCCGTCGCAGAGACGCCCAAGGTTGCTCCCTGCTCACGAAGTATCCATTCCTGCATCGTTAAATAAAAACGTAATGGAAACTAGTGAAATATTAGAATTTTCTTATTATTATTTGAAAATTGAATAAGTACACCATTTTGCAACGTTTAAAAGCGCTGAGATTTTACGATCGCTTAGTCTGCAGCCGCGGTGAGTGAAACGCTGCACAACCTCGCAAGTGTGAGCGCTGGGCTAGTGCGGCGGGGCTGGGGTGGTTTCGTTTAGTACACTCTAGTTTCGTTGATGCGCTACTATGGAAGCGACAGCTCTTCTTCTGGAGGAGTACTTGCTTCCGGAGAAGAAGAAGAGAGAGAGAAAACATCTTTAATGACCCTAACGATGGCTTGACTTGCAGGAGTGGTTCCCTCTTCACGGGAATCCATGCGCCGTCTTGGCTGCGACCGCCCTCTCAACCAACATGACCTGATGGTCCGAGAGGCGGGAGCTGGACAGCAGCGTCTCCCACTGCTCTGGGGGGTGGGGGGTAGGGGGTAGAGGAAGCGAGACTGGATTTTGTTTGCAATCTATGGCAATGTGCCGGAGAGTTCCTAGCTGTTCGCAGCATTTACATTGTTAGCCACATTGAGTAGGGAACAAGCCTCCTTGGGCGCGGAGACGTGTTGGTTTGCAACAACCTGAGTGTTGTCTCTTGCACCTTCGTGAGCTGTGGATGCGGTGCTGGGAGTATTGTGCGGTTGAGTGCGTAATACTGAGTGATTTCTTCGTATGTTGTCAGTCTAATGAGCTCTTCTGTGTCCTCCAGGGCCTGGTCGATAAGTTAGCTACTACTGATCGAGTGTGCACGCAAGCATCTGGCACAATTTGTAGTGATGAAGAGGTTGACGATGGTGACGATCAAGCAAGTATACATGCCGTATGTCAAAGGCGGCGTCTGCTCCCCACCTGGATAGCGTGCAGCTTCTCCTCTTAAGTGAATTTTGTGAGCTGGAGAAAAAGAAATTGTTCATAAAGCTTCTATGCCACTGGCACTAGTGGGTACGCCCTATTACATATCGTTGAAACTGACGCGGGACATTGCTCCACTGAACTTCCAACATGCGGTAAAACAGGGAAGCACCTATTTCGATGACGGTTGCTGTTACGTCACAAGTCGCCCCAGCCTCATGGCGCCGATCGCTGCGACTCGGCGACGGCGCGACCAACTTGTTGGAATCCAGTCGCGGAGAGCCTTCGGCGTCGCGGCGGTCGCTGAGCGACGGAATTCGTCGTTTCGCTGAGTGAAAATCACGCCATGTAAAACAGCCTTGTCGCATAACTCGCATAAAGCAACTGATGCGTGCAAAGCCCAGTTATGCGCTGAAATCGCAATGCCGTCAGTCTTTTCGTCCAGCAAAATCGGAACATGTATATGCGACAGCAGCCATTGTTCGGAAATTCCGTCGCATTAGGTAAAAAAAAAATAAAAAATCTGGTAGGCTGTATCAAGGACGCAGCCGCAGGGGCACGTGAAACGTCTCGTATCGTGAAACGTCGTGTGTATGGACACTATGGGCTAAAAATGATGTAACCAAATACACATGGTGCACTTATAATCACGAATTAGAAAGAATACACCCAACTTATGTGAAAGCTAAGGGGGTCGTATACAGTCTAATTTCGCAATCTTGCTCGTTCCATATTCGTAGTGGGTCCGCTTGTTTTGCAGAAAGTGTTTGGGTGCTAGAGTATAAAAATTACCTTTCCCCCCTACTGGGGCGCCTGAGAGTGCACTCTAATTGTGACTCCTGCACTTAGGGCCTCAACCTCTTGTGGTAACTCTCCCTATGGAGACGGACACGTTCCGCCGTGATCAAAGGAGTTGGATAACCCTCTATCTTGACGCTCGGGTCTCTTCACGGCATTTTTTTTTTTTCAACTCTGCGCGTCCAACGCGGGGCTGCTATAGCCGAGAATGATTAAGATGTGTGCAACGAAATTGCACACTTGTAGGCCTTTTAACTCCTGATGAGTGTCAGTTTAAGTTTGAATTATACCTACTATGGCATAATGAATTCTTATAAACGCGACCACTCCTGCCCGGATGGAGAAACTGCCGAGATACGCCTCTCTGAACGCCGCGCTAAAGTTAGCTCCGATTGCGTCACGCGCGGTGCGACAAGGGCGCCATCTTCAGGCGCACGCGACGCATGCACGATCCTGTAATAGCTTATTTTTCTCTACACAACGACATCAAAGTAACGCGCGGGATATTTATTCGCGCATCAGAAGGCTTACATTCTTAGCTTATGATACAGCTACCGGGGATCCCAAGGTGTAATGATGCAATAGTGATCGCTCGCTATGCGAAGTGGGCCCGCCGTTGTCAAAGGTGATGGGCGTGAATTGGCATCCGTCTGTCTTGCTGCCCGAGCCCCTCCACGCCGTTTCTGGACCCTACGTGCCGAATGCGGCAGCGCCATGAATTTTCGGCAAAAAAATTGCACACTTGCAGGTCTTATAACTCTTGATGAGCACAGGTTTTAGTTCGATGGATTACACCAATTATGACCGAGTGCGCTCTCTCAAGTGCGAGCCCTCCCCCTCGGATGGGCAAACGAACTGCCGAGCTATGCTTCTGCGAACGCCGAGCGAGAGGCTAAATTTAGCCCCGATTGCGTCATGCGCGGCGCGACAACAGCACCATCTGTGCGCGCGACCTATGCATAGTCAAATGATGCCTTCTTCACCCTACACCAACGTTACCAAAGTAGGGCGCGCGGGTAGTCTGATTGCAAATATATAAGCGATAATAGTACTACATACTTTTGTTCCATGCGGTTTTGGCAAGCCTGACCGATTTTAAAGACATTTCACGTCAAAAAACAAAACAAAAAACGAGCAACGCTTGTCCTGCTCATCGGGACAACGCCAAGTCCGTTGTTAGATTACAGTAATGGGAAATGTATACCATCGGAAATCCACATGTGCTGCTATGGTATTGGCCATTGGTCTCTCTTTGTGGGGTGACAATATTGTCGTGGAATGCATCAAAAAGTGCTGTTCGTCGTGCGTTTCTCGCGCACGTTCCAGATGAGTCGGAACGCCTCCTATGGCTGAGTGAAATGTAGCATTCGCCCACGTAAGCAGTAATGTGATCCCGGAACACAGTGTTAGGGACCGGATTATGCCGCAAAGTTAGCAAAGTACCATACTTTTACATTATCATAGTTTTCTAACAATGAACAGGGGCAATAATGTGGCTACGAGAAGAGTAAGTTCATGACCTGATAAAATAATACATTGATACATAAACGATACACATTGACACTCAATGATACTGAATTATGTACAATGATACACATTGATACATACATGATACATAAATGATACAGTGCATGTTTATACAGCACATAACAAGCTCGTGCCGAATGACGGTAAGAAACCATACATTCTTATTGTTGCTATAAGAAGGAAGCTTTGTAAGATACCCAGTAACCTGCAAATACTCTTTAAAGCAGTGACACGAAATCGAGTTTCGTTTCTGCGTGCATGTACTAACCACGTGCTTTCATGAACCGTAACGAAACGAAACGAGTGAGTGAGTGAAACTTCATACATAAAAATATCCTCGGGGATTGGAATAGCGCCCCTGGAGGTACGCGGCGTTTGTAAAATTTCAAAGAGACAGCAAAACACAGCGGACGTCCCCACACGGTAAAGGAGTGTTGCGGCTCGAAGTGGAACTTGGGCCAGGAATCCACCAAGCCCATTGATGAGTAGTAGGAACGAAGAAAAAAGGGTTTATTTTACATTATTTACACTCGCTCCAGATACGGCTGCCCACTCCACGTAGGAGAATATTAAACGTCTGAGTTCACATCAGGACACGGCAGCACACCTCTCTCACTGCACCAAAAGTATCCGTTTTTAAAACCGTCGTCTTCCCTAGGAGATCAGACTAGGGAATCTGATTGTACCTCGGCCAATCACGATTGTCGAATCGGTCGCAAAATCCCTCCCATGATGTCGCACAGTTCCGCCGTACTCCGCCTCCTTCGCCCCCGCTTATGGCGCAACTACGTAGTAATCCGGGAAACCGACGACGACATTCTCACGGTAGCCTTCGACGTTGGCCCCTTTCATCAACTAGTTCAGCTTGTTAGGATCAGGTTGACGTAGAGTGATCTTCGAGGTAGTTTTCACCTCGAGGTGAGCTCCTTTGTTTGCGCGTCACAGTCTATGTCGGGCGCCGGCGTCTAATGGCACGCTAATGAAAGGAGTGCCTCGTGAGAAACGTCCAAGGAATGCTTATCGCCGAATCGAGACGTAACAGGACGCGTTTATTCTTCATATACCACGTTCTTTTCTTTTTTTTTTAGCTGCACCAAATTTCTTAAAATTGCCTGTTGCAGATAGCACAATTCTAGCCCTTGAGCGATAAGGCGGCCACTACTTCTACGAGAAATCAAAATGCATAACTGAATAATTAACGCAATTAACTAATTAACCATTTGATTAAATATTTTACGGCGCATATTTCAATCTACGAGCTATAGCCGGTGAATTCGCAAGGCGTATTCACTTGGAACGAATTCTCAGGAATGCAACACTTTCAACATATTAAAGATATTAATTTTCAAAGTTTCCGATGAAATGCATTGGAGTGTCAGTTGCTTTTGTACTTCAATGCATGAAACAGCGTTTTCTTAAAAAATACGTGGAACAACAGTGCATTTTTATCGCAAATATTGCGGCGCATATTTCGAAACCGGTGCGATCCTCAGTTTTCACTGCTCCCAATAAGCTAGGTAAAATATGCGCTGCCGTGCAGAGGAAAAAGGAGCAAGTGAAAGGCAAGAAAAGAAGAGATATTTGTCCAGTGAAGCACATCAAGAACAACAATATTACTGACTGTCGTATGAGTGTGGTATATAAGGTTCCCTTTAGCTGTGGCCATTTCTACGTAATAGGACAAACGGGGCGGTGTATTAATGAGAGGTTAACGGAACATGCCGTTAACCGGTGGATCGCCTTCTATTTTTTCCTTACATTGCCATGATTGTAACTGCACGTCTGAGTTAGATGAATGCGCTACATTAGGAGGCACAGGCATAGGAATGAAGATACGCGTCTTATTGTCGAGGCATGGCATATCAGCAATGGTGGAAGTGCGTGCGGGAGTCAGCCTTCGATTACCTTACATAAGGAAGATATCAAATGCCTTAACAGTTACCTCTCACGTAGACCGGCGCGTGTACTCGATTGACACGTGGTGCTACCTTTCCAGAGCATGCGCAGATGAGTTTTGTGTTTTCTTTCTTATTTCGCCTCAGTGCTTCCTTCAGCTGATAGTAGGCGCTCGTGTTGTCCACTTCTCTTGTGTCCATGTCTGCACGCCTTACCCCTTCTTTGCATTATGAATCCTTACCAACTAGCTCAGCTTTCTGTCGCTTTATATCATCTCCTACTTACATTTCCTCTCGCATTGATTATAGCCATAAGGTCGGAATAATTCAATGCCACACCAGAACCTATTCTATTCCTAGGACTTATTCCTAGGACCTCTCAGGAATGGAACCACCTACCCAGCGCAGTTGTCGCAATCAAGGACAACCCAAAGTTTTGTTCGGCCTTATCAGACATAATCACTCCCGGATACAATTTACTAACCAATTTTGCTGTAATAACTAAGCACGTTTTGCTGCTTTGTTATTTACTTATGTATATGTGTCTTACCCACTCCCCTTGTATTGCTTCGGTCTTTGAGGGCAAAATAAGATAAATAAATAAATAAATAGAGGAGATCAAATTGATGCTATCTTTCTGGATCTCTCCAAAGCTTTTCATGTTGTTGCCCACGCTGACTTCATTACTAAACTTCATGCTTTCGGCATTCATTAAACTGTTGTATGCTGGATTTTATGTTACCTTATCTAATAGGAAACAAAGGGTGACTGAATTCTTGTTCCTCTGAGGAACACTACTAAAATAATATACATTTCATTCACTAACAAAAAACGCACGCTTGACATACACCTAAGACAATACCCCACTAACCAGACCATCGCGCATAAAATATCTGGGGGTAACTATGACAAATAACCTGAGTTGGGAAACCCACATTAATAAAGTTTCTCACTAAGCCCAGAATAAATTGTCACGGTTGAAAAGTACACTGCGCGGAGCAACGGTGCCTGTCAAATTGAAAGCCTACAAAAGTCTAGTAAGACCTACCTTAGAGTATGCCGATACAATTTGTAGCCCGCATCATAAATGTTTCGTTGACCAACCGGCACGAATACAAATATTAGCGGTTCCGTTTACGTTCTCAGATTATTCTAGATGAAGTAGTGATGGCCAGTTCATTATGAAAGCCAATCTTCAGTCACTAGCCCATCCTGGAGTCCTATCAAGGTTGAAATTTATGTATGAGTTCTATCATGGCCACTTGAAGATCAGCCGCTCTGCCTACTTACCTGACCTCACGAAACATTCACTTCGCACGGGTCACAGTAAAATGGTCATCGCAAACAAGCCATAAGTCACGCAAAGTCACACAAGTATTCTTTGTTTCCAGCCGCCATTGCCATGTTGGAACAAACTATCAGTAGTAGCTGTTTCCTCTACCTCGGTAGAATATTTTGTTAATAATAATGCAATGCAATAATGTAATGTAACGTGCTCATTATGCAACACTGTCCGACTCACGATTTGTATTTATACTTGTTTCTTTCTTCCCCCTGCCACATTGTATTTTTGATACGCTTAACAGGCCGTTCATGTATCATGTCTCGTTCTTCACTCCTGCTTGGGTCCGACTGCGGCCCGCAGTCTGTATGAATAAATTTAAGGAAAATACCTGCCAACGCATCCCGCATGAATCGGCGTTGTTGCGTCGGCGCAGTTGGCCAAGCAGGCCCCTCTGCCAGGGTCCCGCTCACGAGGACCAATTCCCCCAGTGCACGCGGTGGTGCCACACCGGGTGCCAGCAGCATAACGAGCAGGCCCACGGGCGCCGCCACGCCCGTCATCAGCAGCGTCCAGGAAGACCTGTCGGAGAGGGAGAGCAAGGTGTGTGCATAGGCATATCGTGAGTGAAGGACTACACATAATATGGTGCGTGGCGGGTGAGGGAGGAATCACGCACACGTTGACCCCCGTCTGTTGCCGCGATATAGCAAAATACGTAAGAAATAGTTGTGCATTCCTCGGCGGACGGGTTTTTGTTCGAAGGTTGAAAAAAAAGAGGGAGAACGCGTCCAGAGATGCCCTCAGAAATCGCGGGACTGTACTGAGGCCATTTTCTAGCCTTTAGCTATCTGCATGCGCTCAATAGTGTTCTAGCACCCTTTCGTAGGCACGTTGGACAATGAATAACATAAATCCATCGACGAAAGCTTTAGTATTGGATGCTACACAAAGCTGAATGGACAGAGCAGTTCAACGCAACTTTATGCAGCCGACTATAGTCGGGTAAAACTTTAGAGAAAAGGGGAGGCCCCGCCCAGATGACCGAAGCGCGACAGCCGATTGCCTCCGCGACTAAAATAGCCCCGTTCAAAAAATCGTGCTCCTGAAACGCGTAATTCTCGGTATAAGGAAATATTTTTGTATTTTTATCCTTGGTTTGGTAGAGCTCTCGTGATTGGAATGCTACAGCACATGCCGGATCGCGGGATAAAAATAATCCCATGACTTCTACAACGCTGCGCGTCGTCTGCTTTCTAACTTCGTTGCAAGCTAGGGACAAAAGTAGAAAGAGCAGCTTTGCATGGCTTTTGCGCTTGTTTATATATACACGGCGCATTTACTACTCGTTTTCCGAGCATAAATTGAATCAGTTGCTATTTAACAAGTGCTTAAAAAAACAATGCATTTATCGAGACCATTCCAAACCTGGGACTAGAAGACGATCGAGGCAGGGAGGGTACAAAAATGCTTCATTCATCGCTTTAAATAAATACTCTTGGTTTAAATAACATAAAATTTGTAATTTTTTGGTTTAGTGTTGTCACAAACCTATTTCCAAGAATGTGATAGGTTTTTTTTTTTCGTTTTTTTTTTTTCGCCTTTCTTATTGTACAGCGACACAGTAACGAACACACCCGCTGCTAACATTAGGCGCCAGACTTTGGCAAGCTTTCCTTGTCGTAACTTCACTTTGTAGCAAAACAAAACACCGTGGAACAAACACGCAGGATGTTTGTAACGCTGTGTCGCCGCGTGGTCCTGTTTTCAGACGAAGCGTAGCGCAGCGTCAGCGATACTCGTTGCAATTTTTCGTCGCCGAATCACTGCTCAGTATAAACGCACCAGACACAAATGATGCATTGTAGGCTCGCGATATTTCCGGCACGGTAGACCACCACAAACAGTTTGGGAGTACACCCTGACGAGGGGCAGGCGCACACGGCTGACGCGACTCGGCCCAGTTCGAAGCGCGGGCGGCCATCTTCTCCATCGGCATCCTCATCGGCCGTCCAGCTCGTGACGTCAGTCTAGAGAGCGCGCCCATTGGTAGAGAGGCTCGTGTGCATCCGCCTTGGAGGACTAAACGCCCCTTTTGTTCTAAAGCTGTACCCGGCTATAAACTACTCAGTCAGATAAAATTCGAACTAGATCATGAAGTGAATTCCGGTATAAGACAAAATCTCCCTCAACGAAGCTTTAAGCTGCGCAGAAAAGTTTCTTTGTATACCTGGGACAGCTCACCGTGATTGCACGTACGGAAATGCGAAGCACCACACGGTGCTTTGCATTTTCGCACGTGCAATCACGGTGCATCGGTAATGTCCCCGCATGATATACCTTCAATGGTGTGCATGCGCGTGAAGCAGCCAATGGCCGAGGAGGTGGCCATGGAGCGCGTGGCGCTGCGCTCTACGATCGTGAGCTGTCTGGTGCTGGTGACGCTGTCGCTGTCGCTGACGCTCTACATGCTGACGTCTCGGGCAGTGGCGCCCCCGGGCGGCCGCCGCAAGCAAGGCCTGTGCGTGTCACAGGAGTGCCGCCTGCACGCCCACCTGGTCACCACGCTGGTGGACCCTTCGCGCGACCCCTGCGACGACCTGGAGGCGTTCGCTTGTTCCAAGTGGGCGCCCAGTGTCACCCACAGGTTGGGAAAGTGGTTCGCCTACAGTCCGGCCCTCAGGGCGCACACGCTCGCCGAGTGGTTCGACACCTTCAAGGTGAGCCGACGCAAAAAACTTGGATCCGGCGCAGAGTCCTGTCTGGCAAGCCTATAGTAATGACACAAGTGAGCCGCCGCCACCCGCGGGTCGGTTGGCAGTGGCATCAGTGGCGTCGGCGTTATACCAGCAGTCGTGTCGGTTCAGTAACGCCAGTGTAGAAACAGTATTGGAGAAGGAGGAGAAAATGAGGTAAAGCTCGAAGGATGTTTAACTAAAACTTGCCTTAAAAGAAAGTATAACTAGAATGTGTAACCGCTATACCCCACGATATAGCAATAATGAATGAAATCACAAAGGAGTGTGTCAACTTTGAATATAATAACATAAGTGCGGATTTTTATATGTAATGTATATAATATAAATGTTATAATAACGTATATAGCTTATATATATATATATATATATATATATATATATATATATATATATATATATATATATATATATATATATATATATATATATATAAGGAGCAAAAAGTGGCAAGGAAGAAAAAAAAAGCAAATGAATCGAACCACTTAGGCCACACATGAGCACAGCGCGGAAAACATGGAAACTCAAAGAGAATGAGTCACAAACACGGCGCTGACTTTTTAGCAGCGTTTGTTGGCAAAGTACGTGCTGGTAACATGCAGGCATGCGCAAAAGAGTAGTTAAGCACTGCAAAGTATCATGTCAACTCAGTGAAGGTGCATGTCGCTGTCCAAAAAACACGTGCTTGCTTTTGCACACGCGTCACACGCACACACACAAAAAAGAAGACAACGTCGCATCCGAGAAAGATGTACAATCACATGCGATGAACTCTCATTTGAACAACCACTAACGCACTATGTACTTTCGAGTATCAGCGGCCTCGATAAATTGTTTTGTCACCACAGGTTGTGCTTAGTAAAGACTGCGCAGCTTTCAAAGAAGGTCGTGCAGCCGAAGTCATAACGGTGTATTATGAACATGATTGGCATTTATTATTTTACCAGACTTTTTTTTTTTTAGCTGCACCAAATTTTTAAAAATTGCCTGTGGCAGACAGCACGATTCTATCCTTTGAGCTAAACGACTCGATGAAGCAGCCATTACTTCTACGAGAAATCAAAATGACTAACTGAATAATTAACATAATTAACTACTATTCCTTTTTAGTTGCGGAGCTCATTTCTATTTACGAATTTCTCAAGGCGTATCCACTTGGAACGAATTCTCAGAACTATATTCAGGATATTAATTTTAAATGTGCCCGACGAAGTGCATTGGCTTTCCAGATACCTTTGTGCTTCACTGCATAAAACAGTGTTTCCTTTAAAGAGTAAGTCAAACAAGAGTGCGTTATTATCGCAGGTTTGACGGCGCATATCTCGAAACCGGCGCGATCCTCAGAATTCGTTCCAAGTTACAATTACAACTAGTCACAATTCGATAATGGAAATATGAGCCGTAAATTAATGGATTAATCAAGTTAATCAGTGTAATTATGTTAAGTATTCAAATGAGCTTTCTGATTTCTCGTAGAAGTAGTGGTCACCTCACCGAGTGATCTAGCTCAAGTTAGAATTCTGCCATCTGCCACTAGCAATTTTTGAAAGTTTAGTGGAGCTAAATAAAATGTACCCTATATAGTAGCAAATGGCTTTGCAAGACACTTGCGCGCGCCCTTTTGTTGTTTCAGCTTTCCAACAGGTACAGAAATAGAAGCTATCACGTGCCTCTGCATTGAAAATAGAAAGGAGAAACTTAAATGGGAAGCTTCCTGGGGCAACACGTGGTCGCACCTCCTTGAGGTCCCGGATCCATGATTTAAACCGCGTTCACTACATTGCAATGTATATATATATATATATATATATATATATATATATATATATATATATATATATATATATATATATATATATATATATATATATACGCGCCTGCTTTTCGAAGTTCACATGTCTTGTGACGCCATCGGGCATAAAAGAATGTTCCACATCTCCGCCCACCATGGCTCTGAGTTGCCCTGGCTAACACTGCCCCAGTGCTAGGTCTAGTAGACATAAATACCCAAGTTAGTGGCCGGATTGATAGCCGTCGCCGTAGCACAATTGGTAGAGAAACGCACGCGTAATGCAAAGGTTGTGGGCTCAGCTCCCACCGGCGGCAAGTTATCTTTTCGTCCACTTCCCCCCCTTCATTATTTTCTACATTTCAGGTTCAAGGACAGCTAATTTCCCTGATGCTTTCCTTGACTTCGTGCTCTGTTGGCTTTATATAGTCATAAGTAACAAAATCGAGCCCCTCTGTTTCCCTTCTACTCTCGTTTATTGCTATATATATATATATATATATATATATATATATATATATATATATATATATATATATATATATATATAAAGTGCGCGTGTGTGACGCGAGCAGGCGGCTGCGGACTCAGACAAACATAGTCGCCCGAACACGGCCCTTATTCTTCGTCTAATTCCTTCTTCCCCACTAGTGCCCCTTACCGTCCTTGTGCGGTTCGTCACACGCTTCACCCTCCCCCCGAGATAGTGCGAGCAACAAGCAACATACGAGGGAACTAGGAGATGCTGATAAACGAAAAATAAAGATGTGCAGGGTATACTTCAAATCGACTCGTCATCTCTTCCTTGATTTTCTCCCACGATTCATCGTTATCAAATATGTGCGTTAGACAGAAGGGAAATCCCTCACCGGTGACGTAATCTTCGAATTTCAATTCAGCTCTACTCGACATCTGCCAGATGTTTGGAGCGCGGACAAAAAGCCTGAAAAGGCCTGACTGGGTCCGTGCGCCCCAGCATGGCATGCTGTGGCATCAATTCCATACATGTAGAGGAGAAAATCAATTTGCAGGAAATGCAAAAACTTCAGAAAAATACAAAGACAATGCAAACAACAGGCAAATATATGAATAAAGAAAATTCATAAATATACACAAACATTGTGGAAAATTCACTGGATCAGAAACGAGAAACAAATATAGAGAATACAAGTAATGTTTCAACAAAAAATAAAACAATGGAGAGTTATGCATATATATTGCGTAGCTGATTCAAAGACATCAATTCTATGTCCGTGCCATTTTTTGCAAACTCATTTAACAAGGTTGGTAATGTGTACCTTAGCATTTGCTTACCGTAGATTCTGCGACATCTATCAACTTTCCATGTTTCGAGATAGCGTATGTTGTATGCAGGGGAATTTTTTTGGAACCTCGCCAGTGATTTCCGAAGGTAATTTTTCCTTGTTTGTTTCAGGCTTATGTTGTCGAAGTAGTCTGAAATTGTACGTACATTGTACGTTAACAAGCTTAAGCTTGTTGAACATGTCCTCTGTGTGACTTAGGTAAGAAGCCTTGAAGTGAAAGAAGTTTCTTAATATTTTCTTTAGTTGTTCTCCAAACTAGTGGGCCATAGCTTAGCGTAGAAGAAAATAGAGCATTGTGCAAAGTATTGTTGATAGTAAGATGGAACGTAAAGCAATGTCGACGCATGAGACGAATTACTTTGGACAGTCTTTTCGTCAGGTAATTGATGTGAGTATCCCAGGACTAGTTATTGGAGAAAATCGCGTCAAGCGTTTTAAACTTTCTACAACTTCTGTTTCGAAATCGTTTAGCAATAGTCGGGGGATATCGCCGGATTTATTTTGTGGGTGAAACAAAACTGCCTTGGTTTTAATGATGTTTAAGTTTAATGCATTATTTGTAGCCCACAATTGAATGGGATGAAGTGTTTCATTTGCGCGAAAAGATAGGCATGCGAAATCCGAGCCGGTAACAAATAGGCTAGTATCGTCAGCGTACAATATATACTTGGCGGTATGATCAATGTTAGCTATATCGTTAATGTAAAGGACAAAGGGGAAAGGACCCAAAATGCTTCCCTGTGGAACACCTAAATTAACTGGTTTTCCAAAATAAGAGTGACCATTAATCATGACAAACTGCGACCGATGTTGTAGGTACGATGAAATAAGTGACAGAGCTTTCCCTGGAATGCCACAGCTCTACAATTTTTCCAGAAGTGTGTTGTGATTAATATGATCGAATGGCTTTTGTGAAATCCAGAAAGATGCCAATGACCAAGCTCTGACTTTCAAGCATTTCAAGTATTATTTCTTTTTGCATGAGCAATGCCAGCTAGGTAGATTTATCTTTCCTGAAGCCATACTGCGAGTCAGCATGTTGTAGCGATCAGTAAATAAAATTAAACGCCTTAAATTTTTTTTCAATACCTCTTGAAAAGCCTGATAGAATGTAGATTGGACAGTAGTTTGTAAGACATTCCTATCACCTTTTTTTGTAAATTGCTGTAATTTTTGCGCATTTTACGAGGAATACCGCACACGAAAGGCAATTGTTAATTATTTGCGTTAAGCAATGTGCGATCAGGTCAATAACAAATTTTACCCGTTTTATCTGCAGATCCATCATAT
This sequence comes from Dermacentor andersoni, assembly GCF_023375885.2. Classification (NCBI taxonomy): domain Eukaryota; kingdom Metazoa; phylum Arthropoda; class Arachnida; order Ixodida; family Ixodidae; genus Dermacentor; species Dermacentor andersoni. The sequence goes on from NC_092814.1 coordinate 311,419,417, forward strand.
CTGTGGCTGTTCTGTATTTTTTTTTAACTTGTGTACGTTGTAACAACTTCAGATTCAGATACTGGCCGCAGAAACATTGTATGCTCGCAGCGCGGCTGCATGTAAGACAGGCTGTCACCTCCAGATGATGATGATGGGAGATTAGAAAGAAAGGAATCATTAACTGCGTTTGCTAGCCCTGCTCCAGAAATTTCCACGTTGTCTTCCAGTATCATTGTAATAGGTTCAGTGCTTTTCCCAAACATCGTATATAGTTTCTCCCCAGAGCGTTGGCTCGAAGAAATAAAGCGGTTTTAATGGTACCTGTTTTTAGCAGCACGAAGTTCTTTAGTGACATAATTTCTATGTTCTTTGAAGCACTAAGCATAAGCACTAAGTCCTCAAGATTACACAATCATTTTAGCTACAAGCGCATTTTCGTTAAAACCACCGCTTTAAATTTATCTGCTGTATCTCGTGCCATATCCCACTGCAATGGTATTCCCGATGATATCGTCTCGACAACTGATCGTAAAATATTTCGTGAACGCCTGTGCGCCCTTTTTACATAATCTCCTTCCTCTTATTTTGCTGTTATGCTTGAGCATGCTGTGCTTTGTTTTGTTCTTTAGTTCAGCCATTGTACAATTCTCTTAGATTTATTTTTCAGTTTTTTCCATTGTACTTAACAGCTCTTTGTTACATTGCCCCCCTTACTCAATGCCCGACAGGGCCTGTAAGGTGTTTTCTAAATAAAAATAAGTAAAATATATAAAAACATCTAATTTGAATGAATGTTCTCTATAGCTGCCCTCGTTTTCTTATTAGATGCAAAATGTCAGTAGTTATCCGTGGCTTCCGAGCTTTCTTTGGTCGGGTAAATGTTTTTTGTGGAAAGCACGAATTGTAGATAGATGTGAACTTATGTTCACTCAGAACATCATCCCAGCTTACATGTGCTATAGATTCACGAAAAGTGGTTAATGTGAGAGAGTTAATTGGTCTGTAAGAAATGTGTGCTATTGGTGTAGAGTGGTCAATAATTTTGTAAGATTCATTTACAGAAGTAAATATTGGAAGATGATCGCTGAGGCAGTAGTTAATGAGACCAGAGTGCACACGGTGCAAATCAACATTTGTAATGAAGAGATCAAGAAGAGTTTCTGTTTTGTTGTCAGCCTGGTTGGTGAAGTTAATGCATTTTGGCAATTGTGTATATCTAAGAGAGACTAAAAGGCAGCTTTATTATGGTTATCTGCAAGTAAATTGATATTAAGATCGTTGCCTAAAATTATTTGATATTTATGATAGTTAACAAATTCCAGGAGTGAATCGAAAAAGCAAGAAAGGAGGAAACGTCACCGCGAGTGGGCGATAACAGGCACAGAATAAAAATTTCCGTGATTTGAGAACAAGTGCTTCATAGTGAGGAGTAGAACAACAAAATTCAGATAGTAATTCGCAATGCATTTCATTTGAGGTCAAAATAAACACGCCTCCACCACGCTCCTGATAGTGGTTTACAAAGCAAGACTTATATCCGTGCATTTCAAACACATCCTCTTCGCAAGTAAACCACGTTTCCGTGAACATTACAATATCGAGAATAATTTTCACCTCGCTAAAGAAACATTAAACGTCTTCGTACTTATTGCGACCGGATCTCAAGTTCTAATGGACACAGGTACAGTATTGCTGAAATTCAGTCACCGTTAGGTCACTTAGTTACCAGTTTTGCAGCTTCCTTTGCCGACGAAGCCATCACAGACGAGAAAAACAACACTTTTGCTCTAGCATTTGGTCAGATTAGATTATGGGGTTTTACGTGCCAAAACCACTTTCTGATTATGAGGCACGCCGTAGTGGAGGACTCCGGAAATTTCGACCACCTGGGGTTCTTTAACGTGCACCTAAATCTAAGTACACGGGTGTTTTCGCATTTCGCCCCCATCGAAATGCGGCCGCCGTGGCCGGGATTCGATCCCGCGACCTCGTGCTCAGCAGCCCAACACCATAGCCAAGCATTTGCTCAAGGAAAACACATATTGACCAGAATGTCCCGGCCGCTATAACGCGCATGAACGACCAGGCCATGTCGGCCGATTCATGAAAAAGGTTATCTGCATTCTCGTCACCAAAACGATAACGAAACATCGGATTTTATCTGACGTCACAGTGTACTGACCCTTTCATTTCATTGATTGTACTCGATATCAGAAACATTGCAGCTTGTGAAACTGTCCTCGTGTTTCAATGCATCCACGATAACAGTCGTTGCCAAGTGCCGATTTCATATCCATTAGAGGATGTTTCTACAAATCAAAATGAAAAAATATTGCGAGTGATTACGTCTCGGTCTGTGCCTTCGTGTTTGATTTAATACTGCCTGACTGGTTTCAACCCTTTCTGTTGCAACTTTGCTTTTGTTTCTGATGTTGCGCCGTAATCCGTTGTCTTCGCATTGCTCCATTTTGAAGTGTACTGGATAAGTTTGTAGAGCTTTTCATTAGATCTTTTCCAAATCGTGTTCCTGCCTTATGGCAAAAGTCTCCAATCCGTCCGAGTTTTTCGCAGAGATCTTCTCATTTCGGCACCATACGTATTTCCACCCGTTCTCGCGCTTTTTAGACGAAGCCATTCCGAGGAGACGTTTTAGTGTTGGACATAAGTGGTCATTCACGTAGACAGGCGACGCTGATTCATTTCCAAAGTCGCTGTTCTTAAGACGCAGCTTTCTCCCCTTCTCAAGCAGGGCATTCCGCTTCTGTCGTCGCGTGAACTGTACAATAATGCAGCCTGGCTTCTTTCTAGCATGAACACGGTGACAATAAACCTCAATGTCATCTGGTTCAATGCTCAACCCTGAAAGCTGTCCAAGTTTGCAAACATCAGTTTCGTTCTCGTTGGGGCTTTCCTCGATAGACTTAATTTCGATGTTTTTGTTCCTCGAATATTGTTCTTAGTGTTGTCGAATATTGTTCGGAACGTATCCACATCCCTTTCCGACCATGATGCAGCGGAGACGTGGAGCTCAAAGAGACGAAACCAGTCTTCCACGGGCCCATCGTCCGCTCATCCGGTGTACTTGGGTATGTGCAAGGCTTGCGTTGATACGGTCATGATGCTGGTCGATGTCGGTGGTGGAGCTGTGCGCTCCGGGTTCACGGCGTGGTGTTGAGTACTTGCATCGTGGTGTGAGGCCGATGAGGTGGCTGCCAGGTCTTTATCCTGTCGACTTGTATGACGCGAGCAGGACGTTGCGGGCGGAGACAAACATGATTGCCCGAACACTGTCTTTATTCTTCGTTTACTTCCTTCTTCACCACTAGTGCACCGTACTGTCGTTGTGAGGTTCGGCGCACACACACACAAACACTCGCGCGCACGCACACACACACACACACACACACACACACACACACACACACACACACACACACACACACACACACACACACACACACACACACACACACACACACACACACACATACACACACACACACACACACACACACACACACACACACACACACACACACACACACACACGCACGCACATAGAAACATTTTTCTCCTTGGACACTCCTATATGTCCCCACCATGTTAATGCTAACAGCACGGGAAGGCAAGTATGCGGCAGCTTCTCTTGACACCGCTATTTGATGCTGTTTAAACATGCCTGAATGCATGTCGCTTTTATTGTAGCGTAATAGAACGTAAAGCATTATGAAGAAATGACAGGACAGAAAAGTGCGTGGCCAAACTCAATGCTTAAAGAGCATTGGCCAAACAGGCAACTGCATTAATGACAGGGGAAGGCAGCATAAGCTTCCTGTCGATAAGATGCTGGACATTTGTGCATTGTGGTTCCGGCATGTGTGAGCCAAGTTTCTTTAACATCTACATACTCGACAGAAGCATAGATGTCTTGGCCCGTGAGCTAATGAAGGCATATTACGTAAAAAAGAAACAGGACATTTCTGTCAGCGATACGTCTGTGGCTATGCGCAGTACTGAACACATTTTTTTTTTTTACTTTATGTTAGAATAGGCATGCATCTTTGCAATTTTATCTCAGTGGCCTTACTGTACAGAGCAAATGTGTTTGCGCACGTTGGCACTTTCCCTATAAAAGGTGAACCTGTATTTACTCAATAAACTTAGTTGCGAGTGACGTTCTTCTATCGTTCTTACTTCACATTGTTTCTTAGCCGATAACAACATAATAAGTATAGACCAACTAGCCCGGAAACAACTATAGTGACACATTGCACGGTGCATTACAGGAAAAGCAGCGTTTAGACGAGTTTTGTGTCACACTGCGTGCTCGTCTGCCCACGGTGCTCATTCTGTGCCCTCTTGCAGAGCGTAGTTTCCGCGGGAGCTGCGAGACTGGCTGCGGGTCGGCATGCACTGGCTGCTTTCAAAGCTTGCATCGACGACAACATGCACGGCGAACACAAAAAGAGATTGGATATTCTGCGACAGTTTATGAAAGAGCGAAGGATACTGTGGCCCGAGCCTCCCACCGAAGGTGTGCATCCGCTCGGAGTGCTGTTGGACCTTGCCTACAACTGGCGCCTCAACCTCTGGTTCGAAGCACGGCCTCTGCTCAGCTCAAAGACGACCAGTTCAAAGACTGACCTGCTGGTTAACTACGGGGAAGTGGTGCCTTTCTGGTTCATCTACCAGCAAGATATTCGCAGGCAGAACTACGTGAAATATTGGGAAATGTTCTACGCTTTATTTAGTGGGGGCGCACAATCCGACCTTAGTGTGACCGAAATCTCAAAAATTGCCACCGTCGAGGAAGACATCTTCCGTGAGCTCACGCTCGTCTTCCAGCACCCTGACAAACGTCCCGCAAGGATCCCTGTCGGAAACATGGGTCAGAACACGCCCGCGATACCATCGCAGGAGTGGAAAGAGCAGCTGGACGCAACAGTCGCTGCTGGAGCGCATGGTGCCACTGGATACGACACCTTCGAAAGCGTGGCAGTCTCCGACAAGGCGCTCCTTGAGGCCATCGACAAGCTATTTGGCAAATACACCAGAAGGGAAATGCTGCAACAAATCTCCTGGTTTTTCGTCCAGCTGTTCGCGCCGCTCGTCAACGGCGACATTTTCCTAGCCGTATACAGTATCAAAGCCACCGCCGCTCTCCAACAGCGCATGTTCTGTGCACAAGAGGTCGAAGAGATGTACGGGCCGCTCGTCCCCTCCCTTTACGTGGCCGTAAACTTCGACGAGGAAGACCGAAAGAGCGTCGACAAGGACTTGGCCGACGTGGCGCTCGCTGCGCTCGATAAGGTTGCCAATATATCGTCGCTTACTAATGCTACTCGCAATTTGATCGCGAACAAGCTCGACACGTTCACGGCAGTCCTGTGGCCACCGGATGACTTCCTCACCAGCGATGTTTTAACAGCCATCTACGCTAACTTCTCCTCTGCTAAGGACACTTTCATCCAATACTGGATCGACGCACGCCAAAACATGATGCGCTTGTATCGAGGCGGGCCCACGCACGACCCAGTGCCGCGACTTCCGCGGAATCACGGGCTTCCGTACTTCACCTACGACTACCTGACGAACAGCGTGCTTATGTCGGTGGCTGCGCTAAGCAAGCACGTGGTCACCTCGCCCAACGGCACCGCCGCCATGCGCTTGGGAACCATCGGCTTCGATTTTGCGCGACAGTTGGTGCGCGTCTTCGACAACGCCGGTCTGCGGGTAGACGCCGAAGGCAACTTACTCGACGAACCAGTGCCCTTCCCGGCTATGAACCGCAGCGAGTGCACCGTCCAAGAGGAGGGCGACGGCATCCGGGAGCTGCCGGCGCTCGAGGTGGCGCACGCAGCCTTCGAGCAGAGAGCGCGTAGCTCGTCCCAGCGCGTCATGGAGGCGTACTCGGAGGAGCAGGTTTTCTTCATCACGGTCTGTTTCAGCTTGTGTCGCCAGCCGAGGACACTGCGCGGTGTGTTCGCCAGCGGGTGCAATGAGGTGGCCGCAAATTTCGAGCCTTTCTCCGTCGCCTTCAATTGTTCCAGCGGCGCCAGAATGAACCCTGTGCGCAAGTGCACTTACTTTAAGTAGGCGACCCTAAGCCTTTTAATCCTTAGTTTAATAAGCAGAAGCGTTAGCTTCAATTAGGGCATACTGAAGAGTCTACATTTCATGGTTTTGCGTAAACGCGTCGATGTGGGCCCTTTCTTTGGACAAACGTGGTCGCGTTTAGAACATTTATTCTCATGAACTAACCACGCTTTATAATATGCTATAATAAATAATATTTTGTGATTATATTTTAGATATCAGTAAATAACTTTCGTTTACGAGATTTATGTCCTTGAGAAACGGATGACTTTACACTCCGATGAGGAATAAAAAAAAGCTTTCTTTCATTCTTTTTTTTTTCTTTTTTGATGACGGCAGAAGATTCTTTTCGTCCTAAGTAAGGCTACCATCGTACTGTACTTCGCGTGTGCCCAGCGTTTATAGGTTCTTTTAAAGCCTAACATCAGCTTATGCGCAGAGACTCGCAGTGGCTTGCTATTCTTTCCGCCGACTCGGAGCCGCATTATTTATAATTACGACTCTAACGGCACTGAAAGTTGCTTGTAGCTTATTATAAAGTGATGTTCTCAATGGAACAACCCACTCTTCATGTATTCAGACATTCTCCGGGGCCACCCAGTGTGATCTTGTTGACTATTGGAGTGCGCGGCACTCATCTGCCTTGATGTGGGCACCGGTTGGCATGCCTCAGCAGCCAACCTCCTGCGCGCTGTCTCAAAAATATGGAAAGGCGCCGACATCTCTTGCGGCTGCTTTCAGAGTCACGAAAAGCTGTCACAGCTGACTGAAATCGAAGCGTCCGCTTGTCGACGCACAAGATCGATAGGACCTAGACGGCGCAGAAATAACGCGCTGTTCTACTCGAAAGGATAAAAAACAAATCGAAAGTGACAAGCAAGGAGAGGTAAGAGCGTGAAATTCACAACTGGACATCTGACCTAAAGCAAAAATAGTAAGAACACTTCCCGATTTTTACCTTTCCAACACGTGGACCCACGTCACTGCGTAATCCGCAGACCAACGGTAACAGTGAAACACTACCGCTGTTACACGTCCCCTCTAGGCGATGGTTTTGCCCATAAAAGCTAAATTGGGGTAACTTATAATGACAGACAGTACTAATGCATTGTTCTGGTTGCCCTAGGAACAGACAATGCCCCCTGAGAACAGCGTCAACTAACACAGCGGATGTCCTGCCTGTAACTTTTATCTTCCTTCATCCGGGTTGTTTCGTGTTGCTATTTCGTCATCACTCTGTGCATGCCTCCCCCCCCCCCCCCCTTACCCATATTTCAGTTCAACTGCAGCTTGATAGCTCTTTCGCATGCTGCATACCTGTACCAGCAGTGGCGGATGTAGACCCTGGCATGTTTCCCCCTGCTACTTTGCTCTAAGAACCGATGCGGGGTAGTGCTGAAGCATAATCACTGGCACCCATTACGCTTAAGTTGCGTCCTGTTCAGCATGCTGCTCTCTGCAAGTTATCCGCTGTGCCCTCCGCAGCCCTTGACGGGTCTGCGATGTGACTGCAATTACCTGCATGGCACTCTGGCACAACAGCGTTGTCGATGCGTGTCCATGGATCAAAACCAACCCGTTGAAGTCTGCATCAGGGTCAGAAGAAATTAGTACAAAAATAGAAACAACAGTAGCCCCCCCCCCCCCCCGCCCGAGCATCGTACGTTATTCACAATACGAGTTTTCAACATAATCTGCAAGTTTTGCTCTTCGCAGCAAGCCATCAGAAAGACTTATCGTTTTTTTATGCCTTATGTCTATAGCTTTTAAACCAAAAGTGTTGCGCTTGCTTTTAATAACTCTATAGGGAGAACAAAGTTTTGTTTCTCGGAATCTCATTCCCATACGCAAGCGTTAGCTAGTATCTAAGGTCCTCGTTTTTGAGCACAACATTAAAATTATGTCATGATAATCCCGCTAACATTAAACGTGGCTGCTGCAAACTGCTGAGCGATGTTTTATATTTCTTGCTTTTGCTAACCGTACTGCCAGTCCCACGAGGAATTGTTACAGGAGAGATACGAATGTTACAAATTTAATATGAAAGGAACCGGCGAAAATTGATAATCGCACCGTCTTAGATCACTTAGAAAAAAGCGAATCATACTATACAGAACACAAATAGAGAATAACAGTAGCGCAGTAAGGTGGTAGAGTGGAGGACAAAGCGAGCTAGTGCAGTTTCACCGGTAACACGTGCGGTACGGAAGGGACCAAAAGGACAACACATATCTAGGCAGCACAACTTTCCTCATGCCTACCTTTACAAATGGGTGTCGTTAGCAGCGCTTTGTGCACCACGAAATTTTAGACAAAGCGATAAAGCCGAATGGGAAAAAGGAGAAGCTAAAGAAGAGCCATTCGCTGATGTCGCCTTTGCAATCACAAAGAAGATGACATCGACATAAACTAAACCTACTGTTCGCATAATGAATACTGCAACACAAGGATGGTTGAGGTCCTGACAAAATTATGTTGCCGCATTCCCTCCCTGACCTTCACCTACACAGGTCAGGTTTGGGTAATTATCTTCCCTGTACGCTCTTTTATTGCGACATCAACTATATCGACACTCCAGGCGGATTTCCGTCGTCGGTGCCGGCGTCGCTGTGACATGCCGTGTAAAGTCTAAGTGCGATAAGATGGCGGCCGCGCTCCGTACGCTGCAAGCGCGAAGGAAAGCATGGGAGGGTGAGCCGAGAAGGATGCATGGTTGCTTGGTGCGGTGACTTCTCTCCGCGCACCCAAGGGAGAAAGGTGGGGAGGGTGCACGCCCACTTTTCGCGCTTTTGCAAGGGAAGAGCGGGAGTTGTGCGCACACTACAATGAGGGTGTAAAGGGGGGCAGAGTAGCGCGCGTCTCTGCTTCTACTCCGGCCGCGGTTGCGTAAACGCAGCTGAGCGCGACAGCGTGCGTCCTATTTTGGAGGTAATCTCTGGTGGGTTCGAAGGCTAGCTGACGGCTTCGTGTCCGCGTGTTCTTGCGCACCTGGTTCACGTTGAAGCGAGAGGCAGCCACGAATGGGAATTCGCTCGCCGCTGCTGCCGCTCTTCATCCCGCCAGCGTTCTGACAGCGAGTGTCCGCGGTCATCGAGTGAGATGTGTTCATGTTTGCTAATGCGCGCGTGACACCATGCTTGTTAGTCTAGTTAGTAAGCGAGTGTATGTAGCAGTTCGTACAGCGAATAAAACTACTAACCTTACAACGTAAGCTGTATAATAATTTGCTATCGCAATCAATGATTCGCCTTTCGGGCGAAGCAGCGACATTTTTGTAGTGGCGAAGAGCCAATTCACTTCCTTCTCTCTTTCCACCGCTTGAATGTTCACAAGCACTTAGGCAAAATTGGAGAAGGGACATGAGATTCTCCGAGGACAACCCGGTTGCATTCTAAGTGCAACTTTCATATGGTTCGAAAGTGAGCTATTTATTTAGAAAAATGGTGTGTGTATTGGTTCATGTGTGGCACCTGCTCTTTGTAATATTCTTTTATCGTTTGTCGACCGCGCTCCTAAGAGTGCTTCAAACAATGACTTGGTTCAAATCTTTAGATATGTTGACGATTTTCTTGTTGTGATCAAACAGACTAACAACGAATGCTCCGTTACGGTAGATTACATTTTAACTCTATTCAATGACAATGGCAAAGTTTAACTTACGCACATGAGCGATCTAGGGACGGTAAACTCCAGTTTTTAAGTTTGCAGCTATCCTTACAAACAGGTCACGCCTGTTGGATGTACTCGCCACGTGCACGTAAGGAACTTTTATCTTATGCGTCCGCGCACTCAAAAATTGTGAAACGCGCCGTTGCTTTGCATTTTGCATTGCAGTTTCATTGCAGAGTTAAATAGGCTGCAGGCTGCGGGTTACCCAAGTGTGGTGGTGACGTCAGTCTCTGAGGTATTGCTTCAAAAACTGACAGGGAAGCGGCACAAATGTAACTGTGTTACACAAAAGAAGAGGCCTGAAGTTGTGCCGTATTGCCATAGAGTGGCTCACAATCTAAAGAATGTCGCCACTCGATATCAAATCCCAATAGTGCTTTCTGCTCCTCAGAAACTGTCAATGTTGTGCAGCCGTATTTCTAAAACAAGTAAAAAACCAGATTGTGAAAAATAACCACGCGAAGTTTGTAGATTTCAGCGTCAGTGTGGTATATAAGATTCCGTTGTCATGTGGCAAAGTGTATGTAGGGCAGTCAGGCCGCTGCGTTAACGAGCGCCTTACAGAACATGAGCGAACCATACCGACAGGCACAGGTTCCCATTTGGCTCAACATTGTAAGATATGCAAGTGCAAAGCCATGCTTTGCTACGATTTTGATACTACGATACTACGATTTTGTACCATGACACTACGATTTTGAAAAAGAGCCTTGATACCACCGCCCGAGAGTTATGGGAAGCTTTCTTCATACAGTCATTGGGGTCACAGTGCATTAGTGTGCATTCTTTAACCTTGTACAGTGCTGAATGTGTTTCTTTTTTTTATTCTGTCGCATGAGTGCGCTCTGGTGATAGGATGTTGGTGGTTCCTGCACATGGTGTTCACTGCGCATGTTCTTCTAGATTCTGCTCTCTATAAAGGAGTGAAGCAATAAAACGTCAGTTGACAGTAGCGCTTTGTCCTGTCGTCTTTCTTGTGTCCGTTGTTTTGCGCTAAACAGAGTAATTATAGATCCAATGAGAAGGCAAATTCGATATACAGGGTGTCCCACATAACTTGAGCCAAGAATTTAAAAATGAAAAGCGCGTCGGAAGCGAATTAAACCGAACGCATACTATTCGCAATAGCCTATAGTAACTGAGACACTTTTTTTTGTTTTCCCCATAACTAACTAATTAATTAAGTTAAATTACCCAACTTGTTAAGTACTAGCTTAGGACCCCAAGTATATGATACGCAGATTTGTAGAGCACCTTCAGAAACCACCGATCGAGTTGTTTCCTTTACGATACGTCTCATGTAGTCCTTCTTCCTCGTTTCACAGAAAGTCACGTGACGGAGCGCTTGCGCAGTGGTGCGTGCGTTCGGTGAACAAGGTCGGCTCCCGTCGGATGACGGCGAAAATGCATGCTGCTGCCCGAGCACTGCCGTGAGAAATAACGCCGTGTCGCTTCAAAGCCGCCTCCTCGACTCCAGTCACGATGCAGCCGACCTTGTTCACCGAACGCACACTTGAGAGCAGCACAATACCAGGGCGCAAACGCTCCTATAAACAATATAAACGCGCCTTTAGAGCCGCCCGAGCCCAGGCAATTCGACGAGAAGATCCCGAGCTGAGGGAACGGAAGGCCGAAGCAATCTGGCACCTGGTTAAAACACGCTGGCGAGCAAGTTGGTTTGGATCCATGATAGAGTGTGTAAGCGCGACTGAGAAACAGATACACAACTATCTTCAACTATAGATTTTATTCTCGCACACCTTTCTGTTTCTTCTACGTCTGTATCTGTTTCTTTCTACGTCCCCGTTCAGTCGCGCTTACACACTCTAGCATGGAATCTGGCACCGTTACCTGTGGGTTACTTAACCGTGATGAAGGTCAGGTGCACGCAGGACAAGCTTCGCTTACCCCCATCTTCCGGTAGCGGAAAGGTTGGTCATTTTTTTTGCTCCAACAAGGCCAATCTTACCTTACACTGCAATCTAAACGGACTATTTCAAAATCATTTAACGTCGATTTCCACAAACATTGTCACTGGCAAATCAGGTCTGCGGAAGCCCGCAAGGTGGAGGAAAACTAATGAAAGCAAAACTCGCGGACCCCAACAAATTTTTCTTCAGCGATTTTGCTGATAAACCCATACGTGTTTTCTTTGTACCTTCGTGCTACATGACGGGTGGATGTCAATATTTTCTTTTCACAAATATTACAGTTGCAACTGACGCGCCACTGTGTGAATAAGAAGCAGGCGTTGGAACGTTTAGTCTCGAACTTGACTGGTCTTTCTTTTTTTGCCAGATTTTATACCCTTTCTTCGACAGAGTCCATAGCAGTATAGTTCTCGCCATGCGTAAATTAAGCCCTTCAAGCGCTACATCTGCTATTGTTACAGATTATCAATCTCTGTTCAACTGTTTCCGCGTCCAGGAACTCTCCTCTTTCACTATTCTTTTCTCTACTCCATGCTCTTTACCAAAATATTCATGTAATTTCGATGCCTGGTCATAATGGCCTGTTTTTGAACAATACAGTGGATTCAATGGCCAAGGAGTCTCTTTACATATATACAGCCCTGTCCTTCCTGCAGTACTGGTACCATTATCAATGTACTTCACTGCGGTGAGATACCGCACGCGTACTTTAAACAAGTGTTGTCTAACCCCATATTAACTGCTTCACCTCAGTATCGACACCTCTTATATCACTGGCGTTATAAATTTTGCAATACAGGCAGGTTTGAAGTATCCCTCACATAATTACGCTATCGGATTCCTTCTCTAAATGTTTACTTACACAATTCTCTTGTGGTGCATTCCTCCCTGTGCATATTCTGTAATGATGAGGAGGCAGTAGATTACTTATTTCTATCATGCCGCTGTGTAACCACAATGAGAACAAAATCTTATTTAGTTTCGCGAATTTCGTCTGGAACTGACAATTCCCGTTATCATCTAATTTGAAGCCTCCACTCTCGGGTGCAGTCGCAAGAATATTTGCGCTGCCTTCCAGGACTTCTTTATTGATTCCAAATGGTACGTTGCCCAGTTATAGCTATTTCCTTTTCTTTATTTATTGATTTATTTACGTCTTTCTTTCTTTGATCTTTGCAGCATCTTTTCAATTCATGCTACGTCATCTATTCCTCACATCTGTAACATGAATTTATCCTTTTTCGCAAAGTTGCAAGTGAAATTTAGTTTCTCTGGTCATTAGCTTGATAAATCCGAGGCTACTTGGACAATCCCTCGTGGTGAGTATGGGTAGAGCTCAACGTCCTCTCTATTTATTTGCGCAAAATTCGGCATGCTTTTTTTGTTTGTCTGCACACCGGAAAATTATTTTTTTTTCTTTTCTATCGGTGAATGTTTTTTTTTTTTTTTTTGTCTAGATGACCCTTCACCGCCATTTTTCAACGGATAACTTTTCACCTTGAGCTTGTCCGTTTCTTTTTCCTTTCTCATGTGCATGAATATGTGGTTCATTAATTTTATTAACACTGAAAAGTATTCTATGACTGCACGTTCTGCTCTTCGACACTGTAGTTGCATCCCCTACACACAACAAAGTTTTGACGTGGCATTGCATGTGGCTCGCGGCTGCGCACCGATCGCCGTCGCAGCATTTCGGTAACTTTCAGTGTTTTTTTTTTTTTTTCGGCTAAAACCGCATTCCTGGAAAAAGTTGTGGCGTACATTTCTTGATATTTCATGTTTTATTGCGACAATAATTATATGCACACTCCAGGCGCCTTGCTGCCGTCGTCGACGGCGTCGCCGTTATGTTCCGTATAAAGTCCGAGGGCGATGACATCGTATCCGCGTGCAGTGTGCTGTATGTGCGAGTGAAAGCTTGCGAGGGTAAACCGACGATTGCGGCGCAATATCGCGTGTGCAAGGGAGGAAAGCTGGAAGCGCGCTATCTTCCGTCGCGCGCAAGGAACCGGGGACGAGACGGGAGGGCGTGTTCTACTCCGGCGGCGGCTGCATATGGCGCGGCCGCGCGCGTCCGACCGGGCCATATTTTGAAACGATCTGCGATGAGTACAGGAGTCTAGGTGAACCGAGGGCTAATAATAACTTCGTGTGCGCTCTGTTCTCGCCGCTCAGTTTGCGTTGAAGCGTTAAGTAGCACGAAGGTCGCTTCGCTCGCTGCTGCTACCTCACTTCCTCACTCCAGCGTTTTGGCAGCGAGTTTCCGCGGTCATCGAGTGAGATATGTTCATGTTTGCTTATGCGGGCGTGACATTATGCTTCCGAATTTAGTTAGTAACTGAATGTTTACAAGTCCATACGGTCGACAAAACTACTATCCTTACTTCGTATAGCTGTCCATTAATTTGCTATCGCAGTCAATGCTTCGCTCTTCGGGCGAAACTTGGAGTTTTTTGAAATATGAGAAGGGGGTGAACAGAAAAAAACTACGACGACAAGAACTATATAAATCTGACTGACAGTTTGGTCATGTTGACGTATGCTTATACCGTACGCCACGATGGAAAGGTTATCGAAAGTGCATAGAACGATCTAGCAGTCATGCAGTTGAAACGCGCTTTCAACTTCAACACCCGCACAAATCTGCTACACAAGCTTAATCATTAGCAGTTTTAGACGCTAAAGCTAGATTTCTATCAGGTGCCCTACCTTCAATGCTTGTCAGTAGCCCGAGGAAGTTTTCGAAAAATGTAACAAATACCAGCTACAGTGCAATTGTACTTGTTGACACTGATGGCCTTCCCTTATCTGACGACGGAAAGTGTGCAACACTTTTGAATGAAACATTTGTACGCAATTTTTCGGTTTCGTCTACTAGCACGTCTGTTTCTTTGTCAATACACAATTATTTACCTACATCTCCAATACACATCGAAGCTCCTGGCATTGTAAAATTGATTGAATCACCCCGAATGTCCTCTGCTTGTGTTGACAATATTAACTTCAGATGGCGCGAGGGGCGGAGGTATTTTGCCCCCTCGCAGACTTTTTACACGCACATGCGTGGGTTAGCGGCAAATACAATGAAGCGGTACCTTTTGGATGTCGCTACGTTACGATTCTACATTTCAAAGGACCAAAAAATCCTTTACTCAATTTTCCGAACTTCCCGATTTAACCAAATAATTCGAGTGCGGTCATCACTTCGTTAAATCGAGTTTCAACTGTATATTAATGACAGACCCGATTGTGCAACCTCTTCAGTTCACCTTTTCGCAGATGACTGTGTTGTTTACCGCGAAATTTCAAGTAACCTAGACGTTACAGAATACGGCCCCAGGGGCCGTATTCTGTAACGGTTCGCTGTTAGGTCTGGGTGACGTCACTCAGAGAAACAGTGGAATGTCGCGGTGCGAAAGAGACCAATGAACGTGCGGCGTTCTGTCGCAAGGTCCCGTCATCATTTTTGTTCGTACTTTGGGGACGATATAGTAACTTAAGGGTGTAAAAAAAATTAAATTGTGGGGTTTTACGTGCCAAAACCACTTTCTGATTATGAGGCACGTCGAGTGGGAGACTCCGGAAATTTCGACCACCTGGGGTTCTTTAACGTGCACCTAAATCTAAGTACACGGGTGTTTTTCGCATTTCGCCCCCATCTAAATGCGGCCGCCGTGGCCGGGATTCGATCCCGCGACCTCGTGCTCAGCAGCCCAACACACTGAAGGGTGTAGCTCGTTTCTTTAAAAAAATATTGGCTTGTATACAACACTTGCACATTTAATTTCCAGTAATAACAGAGCATCCGACGGGGACAGCTAGTGGTTTAATTCTATCTGCGTTGTTTTATTTATTTTTGTTGCTAGATGGAGCACCACCAGTTAAGCAATCAAAGCGGTACTCTGCGTGTAGGCCGCGGCTCTTATAGGATTTCGTTTAGCCGTGGCTGAGCTTCTTAGGGTCCACGATTGCGATGAGAGTTCCGTTCACACATCCACAAGTTCGAGAATCTTGCCGCTGTCAAAGAAGCGTTCTTGACTTCGGCTTTCTCCGGCAGCGTGGAGTGAAATCTCACATCCCTTTTCCTTTTCGCTCAACCGTAATGACCCTAGCGACGGTGGTAACGATGCGACTGACTGACGGTTGCGACGACTCAATAGATTCTACATTCCAGACGCACTGCTGCAAACAACTCATAGCAAAAAAAGAAAAAAAAAAGACGTAGCGCGCACTGCACTTACATCGCACTGTCAACGCTACTAAACCTTGTGGTCCGCGATATTCTAGCTCGTCGCAAACCCATCGCATTCTGTTTTTGGGGCGCCTAAAATGCCTTCGGAACTCGTCTTCGCTCATGTCGAACGCGTCGCGCCGTTGGGTCTCGTCATGTCGTTGTCTTTGGCCAACGCTCGCCAGCAACACAACCAAAGAAGCCACTATCGGCGTCCCTCTCGTCGCGCCGACCAGCGCGAGACTAGCAGACGGCCACGGTTGCCCCAGCAAGCCTCAAGATCATGCTCGCCACCACGCGCGACCCTCGAGCGAACCACTTCTCCGCGGTTCCTCTCGTAGCAGACGACGGGTTCCTTTCCAGATGATTGACAACCTGTGAGACGACAACAGAATTTGTTGTCACGCCCACCAGGGATGACGACAATAAAGCGCTGACCAATTGCGTTCGTGAGAGCGAACCGGTGCCAAAGCGAACAGTTACGGAATACGGACCCTGAGATATCTCTAATATTGCTCGTTGGTGCTGAACTTGGAACATGAAACTAAACACTAACAAATGCAAAGTTTAACGCGTTCCACGTACTAACGCACCTCCTGTTATCTGTACCCTAAATAACGCTACTCTAGAATCTGTTACTTCTTATCAATATTTAAGAATTCATATAACATCTGATCTAAGCTGGAAACATCACATTAACTCTATGCGTTATTAACTATGGTAACCGCATGCTAGGATGTCTACAACACAACTTTAGTCGTGCTCCTGTAAGTGTGATACCAACAATTTATAAAACATTAGTGCGCCCAAAACTTGAATAGGCATGCTCCATTTGGGACCCCTTTCAATCGCCCTTATTCTCTTGAAATTATACAGAATAACGCAGCACGTTTCATATTATATAACTACCATCGCACTAGCAGTATCACGTCGATGAAACGCACCCTTTCCAAGGTAAATATACCCGACAGCGAAGCTTCCATAGGAACCCATACGTTCAAGACATGGCGGTTCATCGGCGGTTCATGGGGCTTAGGGCCATCTGTATGAGGAGGGAACACTTCCGGCGGAAGAAGAAACAATGTGACGCCATATCCGTTAAAAACAGAAGTGACGTTGTTTTGCTCTCAAAGGCGCGAAATTTGTTTTGGTGGCCAGCCATTAGAGCTGTATATTCAGATGGCCCGTCATTCGACTCGATGGGCGTTTCGAGCTTTCGGCGCAGAAAGCGATGCAAGAAAAGATCAGTCGTACGGGTGTCGAAATCGCACCCGTGACCCCCATACTTTCTTTGGAGGCCGACGAAAGCTTTAGGTGTAGAGTGCTGGTTCTATCGTCGGACGCCAGGCCCGCAGGGCCTTCGCAGTCACGCGAAAACAACTAACGCACTTATCTAGTGGTCGTAACTCACTACTTTAGACTGAACAAGTTGAGAAACGATGAAGCTACCCGCGTGACCAAATTCAGACAAACGTCGACAAATTCTAACAGGTGAACTTTACAAACGCGCCTTTCTGCTCACTTCAAGAGCTATACATTGCTCTGCAAGCGATAGCGACGTCAACAGCGGCGCTGACAAAAGGTATTTATTGATAATGATAAAATAAAATAGAGTTGTTTTTCTTTACTCGTCACGCATATATAACATGGAATAGAAATTCCCTTTTCGTTGAATGAATCTGACTATGTGTCTCGCTTTAATTAAAAAACGCTTTTTTTTTCTTTCCTAATGTTTCTTTCCTCCAAACAAAGTCGCGCTTCAATAGCTGCTCGCATAACCACCCTTGCTGATGTCGGTGACAATTTGTTATGAACCGCTTTTCGCCCGAAGCTACGCGACCTATTTGGATCGACCTTGCCCTTTCCTTGCAGTCATTTGTTTCACGTCGCGAAGCATGGCGTGTTACGCTTTTCCATAAGCTAAACCATCATTCAGTTTTGAAAGCTTAGTTTTTTTACGATCCCATATTATAGTTCAGTGCGATTAAATCATCACCACAAGGTACATGTTACTATTTGCCGCACTAATTCTTTTTTTATTCTTGCATCCCACGCACGTCCAATGACTGGAACCCTTCAATATCGTTTGAATTTTGGACCATAACCCATTTTGTGCAACCATACACAATTACTTATTTGATGACGCGTGAAGTGTTTTTATTGCGATGGCAATTATATGGACACTCCAAGCGCATTTCTGCCGTCGCCGTGAGGTTCCGTGTAAGATCCAAAGGCGATACGGAGACGGCGATCGCGGCTCAATCTCGCCTACGCGAAATGGACGGAAGCGAAGAGGAAGCGTGCTGTCTTCCGTGGCACGCGAGGCACCCGGGGGAGGGGAGGGCAGGGGGGGGGGGGGGGCGTTTTGCTCCAGCTGCAACTGCGCATGTGGCGGCTGCGCGCTTTCGGGTGGCCGTATCTTAAAAGCGATCTGCGTTGGGGCAGAGCCCAGGTGCATCGGCGGCTCGTAGCTTTGAGCGTAATCTGTGTTCTCGGCGCTCACTTTGCGTCGAAACGATAGAAAGAAGGAAGATCACTTCGCTCGCTGCTGCTGCCGCGCATCCTCACGCCAACGTTTTAGCAGCTGGTGTTCGCGTTTATCGAGTGTGATGTGTTCATGTTTGCTGTGCGCGTTCACACCATGTTTGTTCATTTAGTTAACAATTAAGCGAATGTTTACAAGTTGATACGGGCGCTAAAAGTAGTATCCTTACTTCTTATGGCTGTCGGATAATTTGCTATCGCAATCGATGCTTCGCCTTTCGGGCGAAACAGCTACTTTTTTTTCTTTTTTATACGCTGTTCTTCGCATTGTACCTATATTCGAACTTTCTGTTGTGTTTAGCCTATTATTGCCTCCTCATATGTATTGTAGATGCTATTACGTTTGATATTTTGCTTAGTTACTTTATGTACCCCACTTCCATCTGTAAAGCTCTGTGCGCTTGAGGGTAAAATAAATAAATGAATAACTGATCCGACGTTGACCAGTATTCACTGGTCTGGGGATACTTATTTGAAGACATCATCTGAAATGGCACACGAAGGAGGAAGAAGAACGAATACTCTTGATCTCTGCCTTGCAGACAGCGTCCTGCGAAGGTTGCATCTTTCGGCAGGCGTTCGCGCGCAGTGTTGCCAATTCTTCCTGCAAATATTCAATTAAAAAATCATTGTAAACCCTCTAGAATCGCCTGAATATTTCTGCAATCTACTAAAAATAAGAAAGAAAATTTCAACAAAGAGACATACGGTGAAATTCGATGCGGTTGTGACGATTCAGAAGCATGTCAAGGCCCCCGGTATTCTTGAGAACCCATGCTCAATCGCCCTTGCCACGACGTCATACAATGCTTTGATTCTTAATCGAGGAGCGCCTGCACGCCAACATTTATGGATATGCATATATATATACAGCGGGGAAAGCTGCTCGAATATTTGAAAGAATCACCTAAACCGCATGGTCGCGATGCGCTTCAGCTGGCGGCTCGAATATTTCAGTTCGTGTCATCCAACAGATTAGATTTTGACACCAATAGTGACTCCAGGATGGTTTGTGCATCTTTCTTTTGCAATTATTTCCTGTGCTCACTCCCATCGGGTAGGCACGCTGTTTGCCATGGATATACAGCAAGCGTATGACAATGTGTCGTACGCATGCTGTATATCTATACGACAATGTGTCGATGAGAAGGCTATGCTTGAGATCTTTCGGTGGCTTCACCTGCTCCCTGGTCGTGTTCACCCCTCCATGCAATGTTTTCTTCATCAGCTCCCCTTCCCTGTAAGCCTTGTGGGAAACCGATATGGGCATCAACGAAGCGATGAGGGCCCAAAAGATCCCTTCTAGCGTCACTGGATTTCAAGTTCGCGCTACTGCCGATATCGTTGGAGCTATCAAACATTCCGAGTGTAACATTTTTGAAGCGAAGCCTTCTTTAGCTATCTCCCATTTTCGTATGGATGATCTAATAAGGTTAGACCACAGCCGCAACACATCAGCGCAAGCCCATCACCACGAGCATCGACGTCATATCAGAGTGCGTGGTGTGACGTCACCAAATATATCACGCCATCTGCGCTCGACATAACGCCAGCGGCATTTGCCAGATACGCGCTCATACTCGCATCGAATCCACCTGTATAATACACACTGTAAATGCCGCCGCGTATCCGCACGCTCGAGGAGGCAGAAGAGAAAAAAACGACCTCGCTTAGAAGCGGCACGTGTCCTCTATTCTGCCAAAAAGGGCGCGCGAATGGCGACTGGAACAGATGAAAGAGGTCCGCAAACAACGTGAAGCCCCATGACGGCAATGAAGAAGGAAGAGGGGCTACGCCCGACACGTGAAGCTCATTGTCAACGTGCCCCAGAAAGGCCTTTGACCGCTATATCCGATAAGTGCCTCACCAGACCGTTCGTTGAAGACTCACTCGGAGTTGCGTGCAGTGTGTACGAACATTTGTGCTTCGCATCGCACATATTCAAAGGGATTGAAAAGCCAGCGAGAGATAGCAACTTTATTTCTGAACAGCTCTTAGGGCGAGTCGCCCCTGTCAGAGTACAGCTGCCACCGAACTTGGCGCAGAGTCAACTTTTCTGGACCCATTGACTTGTTTTATGTGAGCCACTAGCATTTGGTCGTAGTGTGAGGCGTTGCTCTTGCGGTGGAGCGGTCGAGCTCTCCCAGGTGTAGGAAGCGGAGGGTGAAATGTTTCACCGAATTAAAAAGTGTCGAGAAGACATTTTTTAACTCTGTGGCATTCCCAGTAAATATCGAATGCGTTGGGCTATTGGCCACATACTTGACCCGCCGGTTTGCCAGGTCTGTTCTCAATATCGTGATGAATAGCATCGTTGGGTCGTGAAAGTGTTTGTACCTGGCGGATTAGTACATCATCACTAGTGTGTGTTTTTAATGGGGATGGTAAATGGAGCCTCTTGGTTTGGGTTTCTTGGGCTGATTCAAGCTGTTTTCAATGTTCAGTTCCGACAGCTATTGGGCATTAAGTCTCAGGCCACTCCATTATTCTTGTTGGTGTTATGGAATCACCAGTTAAAGCATGAGCTCGTTCATAGAACTCTTGGGAGTACTGTGAGTGTGGCATTGGTTGCGCTCGAGTTGGCGGCGAGGTTGAGTTGAACTTTACAATAAGATATGCTCTGGAGTACCATCAAGGCAAGCATTGTGATTGGTGGCGAGGTTGAGTAGGATATTACACTAACATATATTAAGAGACTGGCATCATACTTAGCATAGGGGTTCTAAGTGATGTTGAGTAGGACATTACACCAAGGTATACTATGTGAATGACATCAGGTTTTGGCATTGGAGTCGGCAACGAGGTTGCGCCTTAGTGTGTCTGTTGATATGCCCATAAGGTTTGCCGTGCATCACGAGATTGCATGGAGATGGGCAGGAAGGTCACACAAGAAAGCTATCGCTGATTTTGACAGTCATCTACAATCGTTTCTGCCATAATTTATAAGCATTCGGAAACTTGACCGTATGGAACACTCACCCCTTTCTGGAGCATCGCGCACGAAGATCTCAGGCGGCACTTGATAGCAAACTTGCTCGGTGTGCTTCGCGATATCAATGGGGTTTACTCTGTCAACTAAGACACCTTACGTATACGCATTGCTTACAGCAGGGGCTGCCCCCAACTTGACTAGGGTCCTCTTCGACTTGAAGTCGATGCTCGCGCCCTGATGGAGATGTCCACAGTCTACGGACTTTAAGTGCTCTTTGCTGCTCCCGGATTGGCATCGCCCTTGTTATGCTCTCCATAGATTTGTTTCACACGCTGCATCTCCTTCGCCATATCTGGTAGGTGTGGGAGTAAATGCCGCGGGGAGAGGATAGCAGAAAGGATAGTATAGGAGGAACTGGAAAATATTATTTATGAAACTGCATACCTGGTTCGTGGCTAAGCCAAGTGGTTCACCTTAGTTTACGCCTATAGCAATTCAGTTTTTCGGTTTTTAGACGGCCCCGCACGCCGCCACAGCAATAATTGTTTGTATAGTAGCTGGGTTGCCCGTTCAGGCAGCTCTACGAAGTCACGGAGAGTTCTCTGAACTTCTTCCCAAACTCTTGAAGAGCCGCACGGCCAGATGACCACCTCAGCACTGTTGGCTGACAGCCAATGCGCGCGGTAACAATGCAGAAGTATTTTCCCCGGTGTAACGAAAGCGGTTCATTGCAAGAAGTGCTCAAGTGTATACGCTGCTTCTGACGCTTCAAACAGAAGCTTAAGTGAAAAAAATTTACTTGGGGAGCTTATTCATCAACGATGAGAAGAAAGGGCTTTGAAGCACATCTGCGGCCTTGAGGCTGCGGCCTAGGCGACTAACATGGATCTATTTGCTCTTCAGTGGATTTCCCTGTATTGCCACTGCCCCAATGAAGCCACTATAAAGCAAACCACTTGGGCACATTTGCCAGGAAGCTAATCGAAGCCCAATTCTCGGGGGCACCACAGTGCGCCTGCCTTCCCGTACTGCTACTAAGAAACCAGGATTAAGGGCCTAAGTGTATTGCAGACTAATTTGACAATACTTCACGCTGACCTAATCTGCCCGTTTTGCCGCAGATGTGAACCAGGCGAGCCACCTTAGGTGCACCCTTTGACTTGGTATTGGAAAAGCTAGTTGCCCTCTGTGATGGCCTCGCCGTTCTTTGCTGCTCGTCGAGGTGCATTGTTTTCCCAGCGTCATTCTGCATACCCACTAGACGCGAGCTGTTGCCTTTCTTCTTCGCGTCGACCGAGAGAGCCTCGGTGTAGCGATTGACTTTGAACACCTTGCGCCAGCCTGAACTTTGCATGTCCTGTTCGAACCTGCTAAATTCGACGTTCTACTGTTTCCACTCATGCTGCTGCATGCTGCCTGTCACCCTTGTTACGATGGGTCAGCGGGGGTAGTGACCTTCTAGCCTGTCCTGCCCCGGTGCGACAAATCGCTTCGTGAAGCCAACAATGTGTCCCTTCGGACAGGCGTGCGGCGGCAGTAAGGCGAGACACGTTTGGCGGACCGACTACTATTTGTTGGTTCAATGTCGCCTTCACGGACCATGGGGAGCAAGAAAACTGCTGGAAAAGGGGGTTCTAAGGCGTTTCCTCAAGGACCCCGGTAACCACCACAGTTGTTTGACAAACTTGTCTTGCTTTAGCGCAACTCAGTTTGAGTATACGAAGGGACAGGGACAGATGACAGGATGAGCGGTAACTTCCAAATGGTTTTATTCCATGAGCCACCGCTCATAGCACACGTGATAAAACAATCTAAATAACAAGCTTAAATAATACACACGACTGCAGTTCACTGAACACGTGCCTACCATCTTAGAAAACCAAGTTCTTTGCCTGATAAGGATAAGGAGGGTGTACTCAAGCACACCTTACCGCATTTGGTGATTGCATCACCAAATGCACTCGAGCTGTGGTGTACAGCTTTCCCTTGACATGCAACGGTGTCTGCATTTGACAGACCGGAAGATATATTAATGATCGCTTGCGCGAGCATAGTTACCATGTTAACAACAAAATTTCATCAAGTGCGTTCCTTGTCATGCATCGTAAGACTTGTGGATGCAAACCAGTTTTTGAAGAATGCGTGATCATAGGACTCAGTCACAATCTCACAATCAACTAACGCACGAGATTACTGAGGCTGATGCCATAACCAAATGCGGTAAGGTCTGCGTGAGTACACCCTCCTTATCTTTATCAGGCGAGGAACTTGATTTTCTAGCATGGTGGGCACGTGTTCAGTGAATTGCAGTCGTGTGTTCCTTTTAAGCTTGTTGTTTAGATTTTTTTGTCATGTGTGCTACGAGCTGCCATATAATTTGCAACAGGGTCATGGAATAAAACCAGTTGGAAGTTAGCGCTCATCCTGTCACCTGTCCCTCTCTCTTCATATACTCAAACTGAGTTGCGCTAAAGCGAGACAAGAATATGATGCATCAACCCGCCCAATCAGCAGTACTCGTTTGCCAAACGCTCCAACTAACTGTGGGGTCATCCGAGGAACCAAGACAGGATAGATTGAGCCAAGCGTGACGACTCCTCTCTACGAGGCTCCCTCCTTTCTGTGTGCTCAGTGAACAAAGGTGCGGGAGTGAGTGTGTGAACCCTCAACGCGGGTCCTTCGACGACTTTGGACGTTCAGATTGGATGAAGGTTGGACGGCAGTTTCGCTGGTCTAGGGATCTAATGGAGGACAGAGGGGTTTTAAGCATACGTTTTCGGCTCCTCGGTGTGTGCTTCACTTCAGTCATGCTAGACTGATGAGATGTAACGTTCTCCACTCTTCATGTAGATACTGTAAATAAACCCATTACTCCTCGTTTTCGATGAGTACACGTTCCTCCTTTCAACAACGTCCTTAGCGTTGATGAGTCGGACGGCGGCATGGGCTAGCTACCCCTTTTGACATGCCGGACCACAGCTCTTACACTCTTCGGCTGTTTTATCAGTTGCCTTTTCCTCAAGTTGTCACATGTTGAAACAATCGACATTCTCAACGAAATACTTCTGTCAACCAACGCGAGCTCTCATACTTCCTCAGTTCTGACCTCCCATGTGGTCGTGCGCTCCAAACCGAGGTATCGCTGCGAAGAGTTCATCGAAATGCACGTATAACATCGGCCAACCGCGCACAATAAGGATACATTAACCCTTCTTTGAGCTTGCCATTCTGCCCTGCGCCAGTGCGGGAGGCACAAATACACCACCTCCTTTACATGCTCCGGCCTGCAAATGTCCCGTGAACACCACCTCCGGTGTATGTTTTTTTGCCTTGCAGTTCACATGGTTGTCTGCTCCTCTTCTCTTTTTTTTTTTTTTTGTGCATAGTGCACTTCATACAACTTTTGTAATGATGCATTGCTTAAGGCACTTTTTTGCCCAAACCATGTCTTTAGGGGATAGAGAACCTTTCTTTATGACCCTCTAGAGCTCGTTATTCACAGTACAAAACCTAAATTCACTGAACGTCGACAAATGATTAGGCTATATTAAAAAGTAACCGTTTCAAACTTTGAAACAAGGCAGTGCGGCTTCGAGCTTGAAGCAAGCCTCCTTGTGACATCTCGAGAATCTGAGGTGGTGAGCGTGTGGTAACACAGACGCGCGCATCAATCTGTGCAGTAGTCAGCACTGTTACCATGTCACCGGAACCTTCTGTACTAGACATTTGACAAGTGATAAGGGAGAGAAGGTAAAAAGTAGCCTCTGTATTTGAGATAAGTGAGAGCGGAGAGCAAGATTTAACCATTGTCAACCGGAGAAGGGCAGTGAAGTCGAGAAAAAAAGTGCCAATGTAGCAGGGAATGCTCAGGTTTGAGCTGCACTGTCAGGGTGTGGCTTGCAACTACTGCGCTGGGCCGATTGTTATACAATTCAGCAGTTTCCTATACCACAACATCACCACCTTAACTTTCTGTTATATATAAAGGAGACCAGCTTCCAGCCTGAAGCCAGTCGTGCACTTGGGACGCATATTGAACTTGCCACGTTAAAAGCGTAATGGTTTGTTGTATGTTTCAGAAATTGAGCTCTCATATACTGTGAATAGGGATTCGGCATCTAATAAAGCAACAAATTCTATTGTTTTAATGCTAGTATATTTAAGCAACTCTTTTTCCATCCTTCACAACGCGGTTTCCGTAAAGGATTATCATGCGAAACACAGCATTTTGTCCACTACTTACACGCTAATCTGGACCATAATGCACAAACTGACTCTGTTTTTTTTTTTTTTTTTTAATTTACCAAAGCATTTGACAAAGTACCTCACCAACGCTTACTACTATAACTATCCAAACTGAACTTGCACCCTGACATCCTAAAATGGACAGCACAGTTCCTTACTAATCGCTCTCAGTCAGTCCCCATCAATAACCACTCCTCCAGTTTCCTCCCAGTAACATCGAGCGTTCCCCAAGGATGCTTTCTCGGGCCGCTACCCTTCTTAATTTATATTAATTACCTTCCACTACAGGTGTCTTCAAAAATACGAATGTTTGCAGACGACTGCATCATTTACCGTACAATCCACAATAGTACCGACCAACAGCAGCTACAGCTCGACCTTAACAACGTACGAGATTGGTGTGACAACTGGCTTATGATCCTTAGCCCTACTAAATGTAAAACAATTACTTTCTCTCACCTCCAGAACCCCTATTCCTTACGGTATTACTAACACATTCCTTGAATCATTCGAGTCACCCGCCGTGGTTGCTTAGTGGCTATGTTGTTGGGCTGTTAAGCACGAGGTCGCAATAGATAATGGCACGCAATAGATAATTGTGACCGATTAGAGGGATGAATATAGGCTTTCAAGCAATAGTATGAGAAGTGAACACCAAAAGACTTCATAATAATACAGGTGACCGAAGCCTCTTGCTTTTCTCGGGTCGCTCATAAAAAGACAAAAAGGTACATGTCTGACACATCATGTTGCTCAACAATGTTGACAAAGAAAGCAATCTGTCTATATGAATATACGGCCTATATGGGGCATCTCATGCATAGTCACTAAAGCCCCCGATTATACTTGTATTTAACTCGGAGGAGGCTACGTCAGGCAAGCTGAATAAGGTGAGGGCACTGCAGACGGCCAAAAGATGCAGTGCAAGTCATCTGCCACTATAAATCCTAAAAATCGCACATACAGTAAATTGGTTGCATATTACACAAACATATCCAACTCACAAGGCAGCGACAGTTTTGTGCGCACCTTGTGAAAACATGCACATCAGGTGATTTATAGTTGTGCTATCCAGCTTATAGTAGTGCAACAGGATCCCACGGAATGTGGGGATGCCTTCAGAATCTCCATAGCCTTCCACAATGACAAATGTTTAAATTATTGCGACGTGAAGCTGCAAACTTGTGATCTACAAGTGTCTTGTGGAATTGTGATAAGAGCCCCACACCGGCAGTTACATCAACCTGCGTCTGGTTGAACAAATATATCATCGTTATATATCAGGAGATTACAATGCTCTATTGTAAGAAGTGAAATTGCAGGAGAAAATCAGCAGCGCACATCAGACTATTAGGAAGGTCATCACGAAAACTCAAATATGTGGTAAGCCAAAATAGCATCGGATTATGAAGAAAATTCTTGAGCAGGTGAAAAAGCATTTTGAAACATAGGCCGCGATTCCTTGCTATTCCTTTTCGTTCATCGTCAGTGGTCTGACCGACGCTCCAGCAGCGTTAGTAACTGGAACAGCTGGCCGCAAACGATGGATGATAAGAGTGACATAACATGGAACGGAAGGCATCGCTACAAAATCGCGGTCCTTATTTTATTACGCAGTGCTGCAACGCACAGTCCTAAATTATGATTGAAACAGCTGACATTATCTTCTTAGGATGAAACAATAATAAAAGCCAGAGTCTGATTGGGATGTTTCGATTAAAAAGGAACTTCAGTATCGTAATTTCGGCCTATAATCTGCCCTGTAATATAGAAGACAAATATGCGAAGGCACTCAAGAACACAAAGAATACAGACGGGTTCTCGCGATGCTGGACTTCAAACTGAACTGCTTACATAGGAAAATCTTCACGCAACCTGGCACCTGCTCATTCGTGACAGAAATTGCGTGCCAATTCGCGCCGCCCATTATACATCGACGTACACTGCGCAGGTACTTGCGGAAATGCCTATATACGGAAGAATATTCTACCGGGAAACAAACAAACACTAACTTTCAGCGTTTACATAAATGTTTGCCCATTCGGCCCCAGCAGTCAGTGGTGGTAGCACACTTCATAGCAGAAAACAAGCAATGGCACCAATACATTTCACATAAATTTCCCTCAAACTGTTTGCGAAATTTTCGCAGCCACATGGACAATCTACACTGAGAAAGCGCTCTGTTCTCGTCGCACAAAGCTCATTACATGAACCATATGATGCAGGAATGCGCGCAAGTGCCAGACTTTGCTTGCCTTTCAAGACGCATACTCAGCAAGCGCTCCTTCGTCTCACAGGTACCGCGGCGCCTACGCTCCTTCCGACGCAAACACTGTCGAATTGCCGATGAACTCCAGCACATGAAAGCGCAACTGTCGACGTATTATTTGGTGCACTTTGATTCGAAGCCACAGTACCAGAATTTTCACAAGAAAGCGCGGACGGCAAAAAAAAACAAAGGTAGTTGGGGTGGGCGCTGTTGTACAATGATGATAGGAACTGGTCCATTGCACTAAATACACGGCGAAATAATAGCGCTACACGAGTCCAGAGCTTTTTTGATGGTGAATGCACACAATAAGAAGCACATTTTGTCTAGGCACTTCCAAAATACAATTCTACTACCGCAACGAGCACTCAGGCCCAGCCAAAGTGGCCCAGCTGAAACAACTCAACGGGAGAATAACAGGAATAAGACAGTACTCCGTTAGAACGCGTTAGGGCAGGGTGCCAGCGTCAGTAATGTTACTGGGCATAAACATGATGATGATATTTATTGGCATCTCCTTTGAAACAGGATGGTGATCAATAGTCACATAGCCCGCTTGATTTAATGAGGTTTTACTACATCTATCGCTATCTAGCCTTTTTCCTATCTGATCACGATTCCAACTTTCGTATTTAAAACCTATATCACTATATTGTACCGTTACCTAAGTTTGCATTGACTCTAGTTCTAGCAACCTCTTCCCTATCTTTTCCCCACCAATGCACTAATCGTACCTTACTTATCACGACTGGTGACCAGCTAACCCTTCAATCTTTTTTAAATCTCAACGCTCTGGAAGGTGTGCATTCCCTATGGGGCTCGCTGGGTGAATGCCTTGGCATTCCATTGCGTCGTGCAGAGTCGTTTCCGGGCTTTTTTTTTTCTTTTTCAGCATACACGTGCCTCATCCTCTGGCGAATATTTGTTCCGTTATGTTTTTTGTCCTCAGGCAGCCAGCTCGGTTCTAAAATAACAAGGCACCGCCCCTCTGCGTTATAATGCACATTTTTTCCTCCCGATTACTTTTTTGACATTTTTGTAAATCTCTATTGTATTTTTGTGTTCATCATTTGTATAAAATTTACTGTATCAGTTTCTCTCACTTTCTTTCTTGTGACTCCTGGTTGTCTATTTACGCTTTCAGCTACCATGTACTTGGTTGTCAGCTTTCTTGATCTCTTCCTCCATTTTGTGTGTACGTCGTTGAGGTACACATATTTGTGCACTATAGCCTGCCATTTCTTTTTTCATCCATGTTTCTTAGTCTTTCTTCTCAACTAATCTTTGTCTGCGCTTATCTTACTTCAAAAGAAGCCCAACCCACGTCACCTTGCACTGCATCATTTGCGTTTTACTGTGGGCCCCCAAAGACAGTCAGTCCACCACCCTCTGGTTAGTCTCCAAATCTGACAGGATTTCAGATTTATAGCACAGAATTACAAATGCTAACCTTAGCGCTGGCGCCATTACACTTTTCCAAATTCATCGTACGACCTCGCATTCATTATTGTAACCCCAGAATTCTCTGTGTTTCATTATTTCTGCCTTCCGCTTCCCTTGCATTTTTCTATTGTCTTGCCCGCCGCTTGAGTAGGTCAATTCCTTCGACTTTATGTATGCACCCAAGTATTTATGTTGCTTGACTGTGGGTACGACTTCCTGTTGAATTTACACTACGTCATTTCTAGTCTCTTCATTAAAGAGCATAATTCCTGATTTCCCTGTGCTAAACTTCAAGCCTAGATTCATCGCTTCATTGACACTTTTCTGCACATTTTTTTTTATTTTCTGCAAAACAAATGCAAGGTTTGCCCACAAGATCATTCAAAATGAGGGCGTAAACCTCCTAACTAAGGCATTTACCTCGCTGCTGCAGCAGAAGTAGCAGTTTACAAGTATCGATCAATACTGATAAAACCAAATACAACAACTAATAAAACAGAAAACATCCAAACTATTCACAGCACAATTTTTAAACACACTGCAAAGTATCAACTGTTTGCAAAATAGGAAGTAAATAAATTAACACAGCACTTTAAAAAGAAAAATAAAACATTCTGTTACAAGCATAAGTTATACATTTTAGAATGTAACATTGATAACATCACTATTAACATTGAACAATTTAAAAGCAATGATTTGCGGCGATTTCTAGTTCCTGAAGGTCTACTCCGGAAAAAGAAGACATTAGTGTCATTAGCTTACAGTATTATTTCATCTGTGAGTGGAACCTTTGCAATAGAACACGTTGTGGGGCAAGGTGGTTCTTAGCTTTCAAAAGATGAAACGCCAACAGTGACAGCACGCTAAGAAGGAACAAAGACACGAAGCTCCTTGTCCTGTCTTTGTTCCTTCTTGGTGTGCTGTCACTGTCGGCGCTTCATCTTTTGAAAGAAAATGGAACCTTTGTTATGTCAGTTACGTATATAATAAACAATAACGGCCCTAGAATGGAGCCGTGTAGAACCCCCTATTTCATTACGCTCTTTTCAGCACTGTATCCTTCAAAGGTACTATACTGGAATCGAGATTCAAGATAGCTATGCATAAGTTCTAATGCCATGCTTCGAACGCCATATTCTTGGAGTTTTTCTTGTAATATGTTACATTTTGTGCTATCAAAGGCCTTGCGAAAGTCTAAGAATATACCAACAGTAAGCTTTTTTTTCTTCGATATTATTTATAATTTTATCTGACTCTTAATAATGCCATTTCGGTTGAGTTATTCCTCTGAAAGCCATATTGCTTATCCGAGATAACGCCTTTATCTGGCAAAACAACTATTTAGACGCTTATATATAATACGTTCAGCTACTTTGGAAAATGCCGGCAATGCCGAAATTGGTTTATGAATATTCAAGTCATTGTGTTTCCCACCCTTATAGATTACAGCAGCACGCGCTACCTTTTTTTTTTTCCGGAACAATTCCTCGTACATTCCCAAATGAGTCTCTGTAAATCCCTTGCATTGTCCGCTAGTAGAACTAAGTCGCCCAAGTACGTCATCATCCCAGGGACCTTCTATTGCACCTTTGCCAATTATGGATGTAAGATAGATCAAAACCTAGTTCCCTGCTTTCCAGTCGTCTTTCTATGCCCTTTACAAAAACGTGAAGAATAACGGAGACTGAGGAAATCCTTGCTTCAGTCCTCGGTGAATTTCCATAACTTCATTGCATTTCCGGCCTTCCCATACGATTTGTACTCGGTACTCCCTATATATATCTCTCTCAACAGCTCCACCATATTGTCGTCTATGCCCTCATCCTTGAGAATATCCCAAAACGATTCCCTGTCTATGTTGACGCAAGTTTCCTTAATATCTAGAAATGCTATCCATAAGGGTCTGTTTTTAGCCATTTAAATCTCTATGCACTGTGTTAGTATAAAGATATTATCCTCTAAGTGTTTGTCTGGTCTGAACTTATTCTGTAGTTCCCCCAGTAAATGGTTTTTCTCCACCCACATTGACAGCTCTAATTTTATGGCTGGCATTACCATTCTATATATCACCGACGTTACTGTTACTGGGCTGTACGAGCTCGTCTTATCCTTATCACATTTGCCCTTACGAATAAGGTTCATCCTGTTTTCACGCCGCCTAAAGGTGGATTTTCTTCGTTGTAATAACTTCATCTAAGGCACCGGACAACAGTGTTTTGCTCTTTGGACCCAGCTGTTTAATTAGCTGTACTAGGATTTTCATCTGGTCCTGACGTCGTGTTATTAGGGGCATTTCCTACTGCATTTTTTCCTAGAAAAAGCTTTCTGCTCTAAATCTTCATCTCTCAGGCTTCTTTGTTGCTGGATCTGTTTGAGTATGGGCCACACTCTCTTTCTTGCCGTAGCTATCCCTAATAACGTCTCTGATGTACAACAGCGCGTCGTCTTCTTCAAAAACGTTACCGTTGTAGCGACCGTCCATCACTTCATTGTCCCCGCCATGGGGGTCATTGCCCCCTGCTCTTTCTTAGAGCCGAAGTGGCTGCCCGACTGGAGCACCGCCACTGCCACTCGACAAGCCTGCTTTTACTTTTGAATAAAGCCAGACTACTCTCCGTTCTCAAGCTGTCAAAACGTGTATTCCTTACCTCTGTCAAACCGAGCTCCCAACAAGTGCTGACCCAGGACATTTACGTTTTTTGCAAACACTAGCCATGAACGACGCTGCTCCTACTCCTGCTGACAGAGACGACGCCACGATTACGTCTCCTGTCATCGCCGCAGAGCTTCATCTTCCTAGCTTTCGGCCCAAGAATACCGAGTTTCGTTTATACAAGTAGAGGCACGTTTTCAACTCCGGCGCATCACTTCACAGACAGCAAAGTACCTGAAAGTTGTCGCCGCGCTAACCTCCGACATCGCCGATGCCATAGACAACTTGCTAGCGGGTACGCCTTCGGCCACAGCATGCGACGACCTGAAACGCACGGTCCTGCAGCGCCTCGAGCCATCGTAACAGTGTAGGCTCCAACAGCTCCCCTTCAAGAAACTCGGTGACCGACGACCGCCACAACTCCTGCACCGGTTGCGTCAGTTACTGGGTGAGCACTCCGCAAACGAGAGCCAGCTTCCAATTCTGCGCCAGCTGTTCTTGCAACGCCCCCCACAGTCCGCACACATGGTACTGGCGGGTTCCGACGAGACAAGTCTGAATCGGATAGCTGCACTCGCTGACAACATATGCGACTGCTCGTCTGCGACACAGTTACCTAACGTCGCTGCGGGAGTCTTAGAGCCAGGAGACCGACTCTCGCGCCTGGAGGAAAGTCGACCGCCTTGCCAGTGCACTGCAGAAGCTGACAACGGGTGGCAACATTGGCGCCCAACTACGACGCAACCATTTGCCGTCAGTCTCGCAGCGCACCTACAGACTCGCCGAGGCAGTTGTGCTGGTACCACCGTGGCTTTCGTGAACAAGCAAGTTGCTGTACGCAGCCCTGTTGGTGAACGGGAAGCGCACTGGCCAGTTGCCAACTGCGGCATGCGACATCGGCCCTCACGCAAGCCTCCTATTCTTCGTAGTCGACCGCATCACCGGCACCCGCCTCCTCGTCGACACCGGAGCCGAGCTGTCTATCGTTCTCGCCACAGCCGCAGATTGCCAACGCGGCAAGTCCACACCCACGCTACACGCATTGCATCTTAAGGGCTCCGGTCAATAACGCTAGACATCGGACTCCTGCGTTTGCACAGATGGGTGTTTGTGATCGCTGACTCCATCTTTACCATACTGGGAGCAGACTTCCTCAGCCATTTCAACCTAGATGCGAGTGTTCGCGATCGGCGCCTAAAGGATAACGTCACATCCCTCGATTTACTTGGCCTGCAGTCCAACTTCACCTCATTTGTTATCGGAACGTTTCGGCCGGTTTCAACGTACGACAATATATATGCTCGCTGAGTACCCGCAACTCACGAAGCCCCGAAACCTTGAGCAGCCTGTGAAATACAAGGTGACGCATAATATCACCGCTATCAGACCACCTGTCGCCGCTGTTAAGAACGGCCAGCTGCAGTGCAAGTTTGCCAGCCATTTACGCCAGCGGTGGCAACCTCATCTTGGAACGCCGCCGCCAACCTCTAGCCACGGCGTGACTAAGTCGACTTTGTGTCGGGAACAATACGCACGTCCTCCACTCTCCGTCGCTTCAGCTAGGATGCGTTTGACGAAGCAGGCTTTGTGCTGAAACCGCTGCCGTGACGCTCTAGCCTCGTCGCCGTTGTGACGGAATGAGTTCGGCGGACCAACTATTGTTACCGAACTCCCCAACGCGGACCTGAGTGCTATGAGTGCCGCGGGAACGTCGACGAAGGCCCCTTCCCACGCGCCGACCAAGACGCAAGACAATGTGCTACCCGGCCGCGCTACCCGGGTCAGCTCCGAGTTCGACGAAGCCCCTCTGACGTCGGCTACGGACCATGCACCTGTGTGCGTGCGTGCATGCGTGTGTGTGTGTGTGTGTGTGTGTGTGTGTGCGTGCGTGTGTGTGTGTGCGTGTGTGTGTGTGCGTGTGTGTGTGTGTGTGTGTGTGTGTGTGTGTGTGTGTGTGTGTGTGTGCGCGCGCGCAAGCCGTCCCGGGGAGAGGCGGCGTGTTTACAATGACTAGACGAACGTTTCTGTCCCCTTGGAATCAAGGGGGGACCGAGTGCTTATAAGCCGCTGTTGTGCGGATGCTCGACACTCTTTCTTAAGCAGTCATGTTAGACTGAGACACTCTCTCAAGCAGTCGTGTTAGACTGACGTACTTTCTCTCGCAGTCATGCTAGACTGATGAACTGCATGTAAATACAGTAAATAAACCCGTATTCCTCGTTCTCGATGAGAAGCAGTCCTTCCCTTCATCAACGTCCTCAGCGTGGATAAGTTGGACGACGGCATGGGCCAGCTACCTTTTAATTCATGCCCGACTCCAATCTTGACAACGGATCACGAGCGATGGGATTGAGCCCCCAATCCTGACACCACCCGGCCACGGAAGCTCGCTGGACGAAGGTTGGAAGTCGCCCACCGTGAGTTCGAACACATGCTTCAGCTCAGCGTTATTCGTCTTTCCTCCAGCAATTGGTCTTCACCTCTCTATTTGGTTCCAAAGCAGGACAATGGCGACTAGCGGCCTTGTGGGGATTACGATGGCCTTGGATAACCTCACTATTCCGGATCAATATCCCCTTCCCGACATACATGACTTCGTCGCGTCTCACAGGATGCAAAATATACAGCAAGTTCTATTTGATGAGCGCGTACCGCCAAATTCCTGTCGAACCCAGCGACACTCCGAAAGCAACAATCACTACTCCATTTGACCTATTTGAGTTTGCCCGTATGCCTTACGGTTTGAAGAATGCGGTGCAAACTTTTCGGAGGTTCATGGATAAGGTTATGCGCGGACTCCCGTTCATTTTCGTCTACCTTGACGACATTCTCGTTACAAGTCGCACAAACGAAGAGCACAAGGAGCACTTTCGACTTCTATTTGAGAGACTGGTTGAACATGGCCTGGTCCTAAAGCCCCAGATATGCATTTTCGGAGTTGAAGCCTTGGACTTTCTCGGCTATCACATTTCACCCCAAAGCGCATCAAGCCACTGCAATCATGGGTGCAAGCAATCGACGACTTCCCCTCTCCAACCTCCTTCCGAAGGTTGCGCGGGTTTCTGGGTCTCATAAATTTTGACAGGTGCTTCATACCATCCTGTGCGCAAGGTTTTCAGCCGCTTACCGACCTGCTGCATCGCGACCCCCTCCCCCCCCCAAAAAAAAAGAACGCCTACCTTCCACGGGTCCTCGGAGCACCAGCACTCCTTCCAGTAAGCCAAAGCATGGTTGGCGACTGCAGTGTTGCTGATTAATCCGTTGCCCGACGCGCCAACTCACCTTATGGTAGATGCGTCGATCACGGCAGTCGGTGCAGTACTCAGTACTGCAGCAGCGCGATGGGACAGGCTGGACGCCACTGAGCTTCGTCTCAAAGCGCCTCAAACCTACAGGAGCTCGCTACAGCACTTTCGGGAGGGATGTGCTGGCCATCTATTGCGCTGTCAAGCATTTCCTTTTTTTTTCTTGAAGGCTATAGCTTTTACATTTTGACCGACCACAAGGCATTAACCTTCGTTTTTAAGAAAAACAGTTCCTCGTACCCAGAATGTGAGCTGCAGCAACTTCCCTTTGTCTCCGAATTTTCTACTTTTATCCGTCATATCTCTCGGACAGAAAATCAGGCAACTGATACACGGTCGCGGATCGGCGCTGTGCCTGCTGGCCCTGTGGATTTCCGAGCTGTAACCTCCGCCCATCAAAACGACCCTGAGCTGCACCAATTGCGAGGAAAAGGCTCGTCGCTCGAGCTTGCGGTGGTGCCGCTTCCCTACACAACAACACTGGTCACGTGCGACACATCAGAGGCAGCTCCTCGCCCTTTCGTGCCCCATCAGTTTCGGCGGCCATTATTCGATTCTTTGCACGGGCTACGCCATCCCGGCATCAGAGCGGCACAGAGGCTTATCACAGACCACTTCGCCTGGCCAGGGATCAACAAAGGTGTTCAAAGCTGGGCAAGGAGGTGCCAAGCCTGCCAAGCCGAGAAAGTGAGCCGGCACACGCGTTCAGCGATGCAGCCGTTTCCACCACCAGAGAGCCGTTTCGATCACGTGCATTTAGACTTAATGTGACCTCTTTCGTCCTGCCAAGGTTTCAGGTACCTCCACATGTGTGTCGACCGATACTCGAGGTGGCCTGAGGCGACGCCTCTACAAGAAAGCACGGCCGAAACAGTGGTGGAAGCATTTGTTGCTACGTGGTTGTCGCGCGGTCGCCCTTTGCGCATAACTACTGACCGAGGCCGACAATTCCAGAGCTCGCTTTTTTTTCTGTCCTGGCGAAACTGCTCTGCACGCGCCTTCATAACACCACGGCTTACCACAAACAGAGCAACGGCATGGTCGAGCGTCTCCACCAACCACTGAAGGCGTCATTGACCGCCACGCTTGACAGACAGCACTGGGTGAAAAGGCTGCACCTAGTACTACTGGAGTTGCGAACAGCAATCAAGATAACATCTGAGTCAGCGCAGCCGAGATTCTCTATGGTTCAGCAATCCACGTTACAGGCCAGTTTTTCGGCACCCAGCAAGGCCGCGCCAGCGGCCACGCAGCACTTAGAGAGACCACATTCTTGGCTCGACCAGCTTCGACCTACACCCTGTTAGGAATGGCCGTACGGGGTGGCAACGTGCCAGCTTTCAGCCCGCTGCACGTGTTCCAAGCCCACCAGACGGGGCGCCCTTCGGAGAACTGCGAAGGGCCGGCAGCCACGTGGCGCGCGATCAGCTCAGGAAATTGGTACTTGGCGGAGCCATCCGGGACAAAGCAGTTCTACGAAGCCCTCTGACGTCGGCACTGAAAGCTGGGCGGTACCGAGAACTGCGGATGACCGGCAGCCACGTGGCGCGCGGTCAGCTCAGGAATGTGGTACTCCGCCGCGCCACCCGAGACGGAGCACAGTTCTACGAAGCCCTCGGTCGTCGACTCCGGAGCCTTTGTGTGTATGGGCTCGAACGTGTGTCCCTTTGTGCGTGTGAGCCATACTGCGGGGCGGCGGCAAGTTTACAATGATTGGACGAACCTTCCCGACCATTCCTGCTCCGTCCCCGCCGAACGATGACGTCGAACTATGACGTCAAGCGGAGAGCTTATAAGCAGCGTTTGCCGGCTGCTAGAGCGTGCTCGTGTCGTGATCATTGTCGGGAGCTGAGTGCTCTCTCATGCTCGAAATGTAGTAGTGAGCTGTGTGCTCGTAAACTGTTTGCTGTATGTTAGTTTTGCGGGCTCCATATGGGAGTCGCGCTAGTCTGCCAATGTATCCTGCTTAAACTGTTAATATGTAAATAAATCCTGTTCACCGAGTTCCTGTCTACGACCTTCATCTCCCTCAAATGGTGGCAGCGGCGAGATAGTCCGACGACTCCTACATCTGGTCGACAGCGGTAGGACCGTCCGACGAATCTAGTAACCCCCACGTATCCCTCGCGGGCAGCCTGTGTTTAGTTTTCCGACAATGGGCACAACCACGAACGTCTTTCTGCGCCACGACTCTATCAAGCCACCACTGACTCATTCCTATGAAGGCCCCCTTTCGTGTGGTTTCGCGTTCAGAGAAAACCTTGAGAATTGACGTTCACGGCAATGAAGAGACTGTCTCGTATAGCAGCGGGAAACCAGCCTATCTTGAACATTAACTCTTCATTCCTTCCGCCATTCACACCTAAGCCTCTGGCGTTCTAGGGCGGGAGCCCTTGTAGTGACCATCCACCATTTAGTTGTACCCGCCATGGGAACCATTGCCCCTTGCTCTTTCTTGGACCCGGGTATAGCTGATGGCTTCGCGTGCGCTGTGTTCTCGCGCGCCTAGTTCGCGCTGAAGCGAGGCAGCACGAATGAGAATTCGCTTGCCGCTGCTGCCATTCTTCATACGCCATCATTGTGACAACGAATGCACGCGGTCATCGAGTGAGGTGTGTTCGTGTTTGCCTAATCACGCGTGACAACGTGCTCGTTAATTTAGTGAGTAAGCGAATGCTTACAGCAGTTTATGCAGCTGATGAAACGACTAAACTTATTTCGTGTGGCTGTCTAATAATTTGCTACTGCAATCAGTGCTTCGCCTGTCGGGTGAAACTGTGACTTTTTTGTTTGTTTTTATAATGGCCTCATAATAAGCAAATATCTAATACGTACGTTAAGACTGTCTCTATATTACGCTCGTAATATTTATTTGCAGCCATCAACGGGAAAAGCAAGCGCTGCCACCTACAAAGCTTAACTGGAACTTCCGCTAACTTTCAGCACGCCTAGTTTGAAAGAATCGAGTGAAATCGACTATTTATAGCCTATCTTCTGCTCTAAAAGCATTACAAACATTGGTAGTCGAACCCACAACTTCTGCGTTTGAGACGGAGATGCTACCACTGCTATCCTTTTCTGTTGGGGCCTTATTATTCCAACGTCCACCCACACACATAAATGTCATGTTACAGCGGCAAATGCTGGGCCGCGCTTACTTCAGCGAAGTAAGCGTGTTTGCATCAGCTTTATTTCTATGTGCTTCCAGCCGTCCACGACAGTTGGACGTTTGCCTTCCACCAGCATGCCAGTGTGCTGGCACCCGTCAAGAAGCTGCCGTACACCACTGGTTTGGGATTTTTCTGTGCCTACAACGTAATCATAGCTTGCCTTTCAAATAGCACAACGACCCAAAAGCAGCAAGACTTCATAGCACCGGCTATACGGCTGGGCCGCCAAAAAGCGTTTTAGCGATTATTCTAGTCCAGATAGAACCCAATATTTAGCACGGCGCGGAGTGGCTACTAAATAATTTGAAACTGCAATCAGTGCTTCGCCTGTCGGGTGAAACTGTGACTTTTTGTTTGTTTCATAATGGCCTCATAATAAGCAAATATCTAATACGTACGTTAAGACTGTCTCTATATTACGCTCGTAATATTTATTTGCAGCCATCAACGGGAAAAGCAAGCGCTGCCTCCTACAAAGCTTAACTGGAACTTCCGATAACTTTCAGCACGCCTAGTTTGAAAGACTGGGGTGAAATCGACTATCTATAGCGTATCTTCTGCTCTAAAATCTTCTACTCTAAAAGCGAAAAAAGAATTACAAACATTGGTAGTCGAACCCACAACTTCTGCGTTTGAGACGGAGATGCTACCACTGCTATCCTTTTCTGTTGGGGCCTTAATATTTCAACGTCCACCGACACACATAAATGTCATGTTACAGCGGCAAATGCTGGGCCGCGCTTACTTCAGCGAAGTCAACGTGTTTGCATCAGCTTTATTTCTATCTGCAATGGTGGCGCCCGACTTGGGCGCCACCATTCTCACTCGGCCAATCTGCTTTTACTTTTGAATAAAGCCAGACTACGCTTCGTTCTCAAGCTGTCAAAGCGTGCATTCTTTGCCTCCGTCAAACCGAGTTCCCAACACCGTCTTCATCCCTTGTAGTCGTTTGCGAATATTTAGTTGAAGCTCCGAGTGCTCTTACATGGTTCCAAAATCATTTTGGTGCGCCTATATATATATATATATATATATATATATATATATATATATATATATATATATATATTGCGAATACCACGCGCCCACCTTTCACTTGTACATTTAACTTTTTGTGAGACTAGTTTGCGCCACCCTTTTCTCTTGCCGGTACTTTTTTCCATCTAAGCATCATGTAATCTCAAACATTTTTGGCTTCTCGGTGATCCCTAAGAGCTTCCTTACGCTCTTCTATAGCTTCACATGTCACACAATGGCAGCGTCGCCCTGCGGTTGGCGAAGAGGGTGTAGAATCAGAGATCTACATTCGCTTCTGGAGCATGCAGTTTTCAAAAGCATGGCCTTCGAGATTGGCCATTGTTAGTAAGGGAAAGTCGTACATGGGAGGAGGGCAGGCATTTAGGCACCACTTGTTGGGTTTAAAATCCCTGGGTATGCTACCTTGCCTAAAAGCATATACAGGAAGTTTAGGCGACCCATACGTGAACTTTTACCGGCCAATCCGAGCCAGTCAGCGCGCAGCCCGGGCAGCCTCATCTGATTTAAATGGTGGATGACTTGCGGGCTGCTACGAGTATCAAGGCTACGAGACCCACCGAGCACAAATTCGTGATCACCGCCTGTTTACATGCCATCTTCTTGCACCTAGTGTCGTGTTTTCAAGTGTATGTGGCCTTATCTGGAAATCGGTAGAACCATATTTACTCGCTGCGTCAGGAATAAATACGACGAAACCTGGTGAATGCTGTCGTGCTGGAGCAGCTGTAGCTCCAGCCAAAGTCAAGCAGGCGTACTGCTTGCACGCACGCGTAAGCACGCAGATAGGGCCACAAACTTTCTCTACTCAGCCAACTGAAAATCATAAATCATTCAGTTGTGCGCGCAAGCAAGCATTTACGGAATCCGTACGGCTGTACTTCTCTTCGACTGCCAATGTCAACACAGCGATCTACCACAGTTCTGAAAAGAAAGACACCTTTAGCAGCCACCGCAAGTTCTACACTTGTTAGAGAGTCAAGTTTTGTGCAAAGTTTGCCTAGTATAGTGGACGAAAGATATCTTAACAAGCTGAGGTACGACAAAAGAAGCGTTTCAAAGGCCATTCGAAGCCTTATAGCATGTCGAAAAGTCTTCCGAAAGCCACGGTTTGGAGGTGGTTCTCCTACGCGGCTTTTGTGTATTGTCGGGGGCAAGTGTAAACTTGTCGAAATCAAGAGGGGCATGGTAAGGACGACGGTCACTCAAGCCTGAAAACTCCCTTGGCATCACGTGGAAAACAGAGGTAAACAAGCATCTTGGCATAGCGCTCAGCAAAATTCGTCTAACCACAGGAACGGAAGGTATTGCCCTGAAAAGCCCTAAGGACATAGCACAAGCATAACTCGGATGCTTCCTGTCATACTTTAATGGTAGTTTTATCTGCAAACAGCGTGCTTTTTGCCACTCTGTGGTGCGGTGTCCAAGTAGGTTCATGTGCACAAACGGATGGTAGCGAAAGTTAATCGCTGTTTCACGGTTTTCTTCTGGCACTCTAGATATGAAAGAATGCGTCCTAGCAATATCTTTCTCAATCACGCAAAAGGAAGTGTCGGGATCATAAACTTTGAATTAAATTAAAACTAAAAGTTCAGAGATTCTTATCCTTTAGAGGTCGGAGGATTGTAATCTTTTCGGAGTCTTAAGAGCGTCTACAGGTGGCGATGCCTTGTCAAAGTGGCTGGATGCGCCTGCATGCAGGAAAAGAAACGGTTTGAGGTTACATAAGATGATAGAACTGGTATTGAATTTCTTTCATGAGCGCTTGTCTGCAGAATATCTATCTTCTCTCAGTGACGCGAAAACGTCTTTATTTGGACTGTGTGGTTGTAATCATTGTCCTGCTCTGTTATGTCGCTCAATTTATCTGGGAGCGAGAGGCTTTTCTCTGTTTTGCCGCGTCCGAAAGTTCCACAGCCGCAAAATACTTTTTTACTGCTTTCAAGTACAGGTCCGACCGGTTAAGACTTGGGCAAAATGTAGACGTTTTGTTGTTCTTTGGTTTGCAAACTATGCCTTACGTCTTGCGGCCGAAACTTTGCGTCATTTATTTCTTAATTGTTATATATAGTGCTTACTGTTTTGGGCGCCGCTCCGCGCCGTGCTAAATATTGGGTTCTATCTGGACTAGAATAATTGCTAAAACGCTTTTTGGCGGCCCAGCCGTATAGCCGGTGCTATGAAGTCTTGCTGCTTTTGGGTCTTTGTGCTATTTGAAAGGCGAGCTATGATTACGTTGTAGCCACAGAAAATCCCAAACCAGTGGGGTACGGCAGCTTCTTGACGGGTGCCAGCACACTGGCATGCTGGTGGAAGCCAAACGTCCAACTGTCGTGGACGGCTGGAAGCGCATAGAAATAAAGCTGATGCAAACACCTTGACTTCGCTGAAGTAAGCGCGGCCCAGCATTCGCCGCTGTAACATGACATTTATGTGTGTGGGTGGACGTTGAAATAATAAGGCCCCAACAGAAAAGGATAGAAGTGGTAGCATCTCTGTCTCAAACGCAGAAGTTGTGAGTTCGACTACCAATGTTTGTAATTCTTTTTTCGCTTTTCTTTATTTTAGATTAGAAGATACACTATAAATAGTCGATTTCACCCCATTCTTTCAAACTAGGCGTGCTGAAAGTTAGCGGCAGTTCCCGTTAAGCTTTGTAGGTAGGAGCGCTTGCTTTTCCCGTTGATGGCTGCAAATAAATATTACGAGTGTAATATAGAGACAGTCTTAACGTACGTATTAGATACTTTCTTATTATGGGGCCATTATAAAACAAACAAAAAAGTCAGTTTCACCAGACAGGCTGAAGCACTGATTGCAGTAGCAAATTATTAGACAGCCACAGGAAGTAAGGTTAGTCCTTTAATCAGCTGCATAAACTGCTGTAAGCATTCGCTTACTCACTAAATTAACGAGCACGTTGTCACGCGCGATTAGGCAAACGCGAACACACCTCACTCGATGACCGCGTGCATTCGTTGTCACAATGATGGCGTATGAAGAACGGCAGCAGCGGCAAGCGAATTCTCATTCATGCTGCCTCGCTTCAACGCGAACTAGGCGCGCGAGAACACAGCGCACGCGAAGCCATCAGCTATATCCGGTCGACCAGCCTTCGAATCCAGCGCGGATTGCCTCCAAGATAGGACGCGCGCGGCCGTGCTCAACCGCCGCAGCGGGAGTAGAAGACGCCCGTCTAGCGCGCGCACATTGCCACTTCTCACCTAGCACGCGTGCGAAGAGGGCGTGCACCCTTACCGCCATCCTCCCTTGCGAGCGGGAGAACACTCCGACGCATCAAGCCACCGTCCTTACCTGGTCACCCTCGCAAGCTTCCGCTTGTTAGAATCGCACCGCTGGCACGAGTTGTTGCAAACTCAGCGCTGACACCCGTTGTTGCAATCGGGTCGCAAGCCCCAAGGGTAGCGTTGGCCTGGCGGCCTGGGGCACTGGAAGCATCCGAAGGTCTCGGCAAAGCATGAGTCGACTGGTAACAGAACAACTTGTTTATTCTAACATCGCAAAAGAGCGGCCGGTCAGGTCGACCGAAGTGGAGAGACGGGAGAGCACGTAACTCAACAGAAGAAATCGGAGCCTCTCTCTTGGCGTCCGGGGGCAGCTGCTCTTATAGTCTCGGCGTCGCGGGCAAGAAGGAAGGTCACGGGATGAGACCACGTGACGGCGGGGCACGGATGAGCTGAGATACATGTTGAGACGAGTGTAGTGACTCAACCGCCGGCCGGGCGCCGGACAGACCTCCTCGCTTCACACTTGGGGAGCTCCTCTCCCCGGCTGCCGCGCTTTGACAAGCGTGGGCACACACACACACACGCACACACGAAGACACGTGGCACTGAAACACGCCTGGACGCGCTTGGCGGGGAGACTGCGGGAGCTCCGAACGGGCCAAAATGTCCGCCGCTTTTAACGAAGCTCCGGCGTCCGTTGCATCCGCGCCGGCTATACCGCGCGTTGTAGGCGAAACGTAACAGACCGCCACGCCGGGGGAAGGAGATCCCGATGGTCAGGGGACTGCATCCGCTGTCCGGAGGGATGTCGCTTGATGATGCTCATAACCGAAGTCGGTCGTCCTTCGGCGTTTCTTGAGCGCAGCGCAGAGAAGGCCTCGTTCTCTCGTTCAGGTTCACACAGGACACTGCAAAGTGACTTCGGGAGAGTTGACATTTTTGTTCTCGTTCCCGGCAAGCGTTAGAACTACGCCGAAAGTCAACCGCTCAGTCAGCAAGCACGGCACAACCCTCACTAAGCCCTGCCAGGCTCTTTCCCCTTTTATACTACTGCCTAGTTCCTTACAGTAGTTTAGCAGCACTCAGAACGCGTCCACAAATCGGAAAATTGCACTAGAAAGCACATCATCACTTTGAAACACTACACAAAAGCAATATGTTAAAACTCCTGCCTCAGGAAGAAAAACATCAGTAACAAACAATTTTGAGGCTGATTCCTACGTTAGGGGCTTCGACTTAAGCCATCGGCGTTACCGTTGAGACTCCCCTTTTTGTAACGCACCTCAAAGGAATATTGTTGCAAAGCGAGGCTCCAGCGCAGGAGGCGGCCATTTGTGGAAGAGATAGTCTGCAGCCATTGGAGAGGGCAGTGATCCGTCTCGAAGCATGCGAAGCGGAGAACGCAGCGAGCGACCGTACACTAGCTCAGCTGGCGAAAACCCCGTAGCCGCATGCGGCGCGGTCTTTAATGCCAACATCACCCCAGGCAGACACAGCTTCCAGTCAGTTTGTTGTTCAAACCACAATGCTCTCAACACGCGCTTCATGACGGAGTGGAGATTCTCAACGGAATTCGACTGGGGGTGGTGCACTGAGCTGTGTAACAGCTTTACCCCGCACCTTTCGAGAAAGGCTGTCGTCAAAGCGCTAGTAAACACTGTGCCCTGATCTGATTGGATTTCCGCAGGAAAACCAACTCGCGCAAATATGGACAGCAGTGCATTGACTATCTCAACTGA
Source organism: Dermacentor andersoni (assembly GCF_023375885.2). Classification (NCBI taxonomy): domain Eukaryota; kingdom Metazoa; phylum Arthropoda; class Arachnida; order Ixodida; family Ixodidae; genus Dermacentor; species Dermacentor andersoni. The sequence goes on from NC_092814.1 coordinate 311,463,909, forward strand.
GCTGAGTTCCTTAAGCGGCACTGCTTCAGGGAACTTTGTCGCTGGGCAGATCACAGTCAAAATGTGTCTGTACCCCGTGGCTGTTACCGGCAGAGGTCCCACTGTATCAATAACGAGCCGTCTGAAAGGCTCCGTAATGATAGGTACCAACTTCAACGGCGCCCTCGATTTGTCCCCTGGTTTGCCCACCCGCTGACAGGTGTCGCATGTCTTCACAAAGTGGTCTGCGTCCCGAAAACACCCTGGCCAATAGTATTCTTGCAAGAGACGGTCCTTAGTTTTCTTAACTCCTAGGTGTCCGGACCACGAACCCCCATGCGACAAGCGCAACAGATCCTGACGGTAGCACTGAGGCACGATCAGCTGATCGAACTCCACTCCTCTGCGGTCTAGATACTTCCGGTACAGGACCCCACCTCTTTCCACAAAGCGAGCATTTTTCTTGGCGATACCTTCCTTGACAATGCAGCGTATGTTTTCTAGGCTGCCATCCTTCTTTTGCTCGGCTATCAAAGCCGACCGGCTGACTTTTAGCAACCTGTTAAGTCCATCTGACGTAGGCGCGATGAGCAAATCTGCAGATAGCTCTTCTAGCTTTCCCGTGTCGGGCATTTCCTCTCCAGTATCTGCTGCCTTTAACGCTACAGGCGCAATTTTATTCAGTTCGGGCGTGCTCTGAATATCAGCTTGCTGTACCTCTGACCCTTTCTCATTGTTTGACAACGTCGGTCCCGCAACTACCGCCTTTGCAGCGAGCTCCCGAACCTTCGATCTGGTTAAGGCCTGAACGCTAGCCTCACCAAACAAAAGCCCCTTCTCGCGCAGGAGGTGATCGGACCTGTTCGAAAATAGGTACGGGTACTGGGGGGGCAGCATAGATGACACTGCCGCCTCCGTCTCAAGCGCTCCGAAAGGTCCTTCAATCAGCACTTTTGCTACGGGCAGACACACGCTGTGAGCTTCCACGGCTTGCTTGATCCATGCGCACTCGCCCGTGAACATATCGGGTTCTACGTAGGAGGGGTGAACTACATCCATCGTAGCTGCTGAATCGCGAAGCACTCGGCACTCTTTCCCGTTCACGAGGAGGTCTCGCATGTAAGGCTCGAGAAGCTTCATGTTCTCGTCAGTGCTGCATAAGGACAAAAACACGACTTTTGTTTTTGTTTCTGGACACTGCGCCTAAAAGTGAAACCGGCTTCTGGCACGTATAACAAACGCGCGCTTGCCTCGTCTCGAACCGCTTTCTGCGTTCGGCTTCGGCTGCCGCCGTCTCCTTACGTTCGGTCGGACTGCTTTCACTCGCATCCGAACTACGTGTTTCCCCCTTTGCTCTCATGGGCGTGAACTTCGGCCTCTCAAACTTGGAGCCAAATTCACCCTTTTGACCGTCCTTAGCTCCGCGAGCCCGACGCGTCACAAACTCCTCGGCTAGCTCAGCGGCTCGAGCCACCGTACTAACGTCTGGCCTATCCAAGACCCAGTACCGCACGTTCTCAGGTAACCGACTATAAAACTGTTCCAGCCCGAAACACTGCAGAACTTTCTCGTGGTCACCAAACGCTTTCTCTTCTTTGAGCCACTCCTGCATGTTTGACATTAGCCTGTAGGCAAACTCTGTATATGACTCACTTCTGCCTTTCTCATTTTCCCGAAACTTCCGACGGAACGCCTCCGCTGACAGCCTGTACTTTTTTAGCAGACTCGATTTCACTTGGTCGAAATCCTCTGCCTCCTCTCTCTTCAAGCGAGCGACTACGTCGGCCGCCTCGCCGGGTAACAAAGTGAGCAAGCGCTGTGGCCACGTTTCCCGAGAGAACCCCTGCTTCTCGCACGTTCGCTCAAAGTTAACCAGGAACAAACCAATGTCCTCTCCAAGCTTAAACGGCCGCATCAGGTCAGTCATTTTGAACAATACTCGTTCTCCTGCACCGTGTGCCTGACTTCCATTACGAGCGCGTTCCATCTCTACCTCGAGACGCTTCATTTCCAAAGCGTGTTGACGGTCGCGCTCTTTTTCTTGTTGCTCTCGCTCTATCTGTTCTTTACGTTCACGCTCTTCTTTTTCTTTCTGTTCTTTAAGTTCACGCTCCTGTCGTTTTGCCCGCTCCTCAATGGTCTCAAGGCATTCCGACAGCTCGTCATCCTCAGCTTCTAACTCAAGAATAGCCCTTAGCAGTTCTGGTTTTCTGAGTTTGTCTGAGACATCCAGACCCAACTCTCTTGCAAGCTCCAGCAATTTCGGTTTGCGCAACGACTTCAAATCCATGGCTGCTCTGAATGCTGCTTTCTCTACTGCCTACTATTGTCTTGCCGCAAACTAACCCGGCAGCAACGACAACCACAATTACCAGCTCTGTTTCTGACACTAACAAAAGCCTGGCAAAACTCAGAAGAAGAAAGTCCCGCACTCACCAAACCTCGCAGCCAAGAATTCAGCGCAGTCGTTCCGCTGCAGGCAACCAGTCATCACACAGGGCTCGTTGCACTGCTCCCGGATGGTCGTTGTGCTGCTCAGCATACAGTCAACCGCATCTCTTCGCTGCTGGCCTCCGTTGTCGCGATCTCACCGCTGGCAACCAGCTGTTGGAACCGCACCGCTGGCACGAGTTGTTGCAAACTCAGCGCTGACACCCGTTGTTGCAATCGGGTCGCAAGCCCCAAGGGTAGCGTTGGCCTGGCGGCCTGGGGCACTGGAAGCATCCGAAGGTCTCGGCAAAGCATGAGTCGACTGGTAACAGAACAACTTGTTTATTCTAACATCGCAAAAGAGCGGCCGGTCAGGTCGACCGAAGTGGAGAGACGGGAGAGCACGTAACTCAACAGAAGAAATCGGAGCCTCTCTCTTGGCGTCCGGGGGCAGCTGCTCTTATAGTCTCGGCGTCGCGGGCAAGAAGGAAGGTCACGGGATGAGACCACGTGACGGCGGGGCACGGATGAGCTGAGATACATGTTGAGACGAGTGTAGTGACTCAACCGCCGGCCGGGCGCCGGACAGACCTCCTCGCTTCACACTTGGGGAGCTCCTCTCCCCGGCTGCCGCGCTTTGACAAGCGTGGGCACACACACACGCACACACGAAGACACGTGGCACTGAAACACGCCTGGACGCGCTTGGCGGGGAGACTGCGGGAGCTCCGAACGGGCCAAAATGTCCGCCGCTTTTAACGAAGCTCCGGCGTCCGTTGCATCCGCGCCGGCTATACCGCGCGTTGTAGGCGAAACGTAACACGCTCGAGCCTGCAGCATACGGCGCGCAGCCGCGATGTTATCGCACTTGGACTTTATACGGAACGTCTCGGCGAGCGCCGCGGCAACGGCAACGACGACGGCGGAAATTCACCTGGAGTGCCTACATAGTTACTATCGGAATAACAACACCGCGAACAGCTACTTGGTAGTGTGTACATTGTGTATACACCCGCAGCAACGCGGCGGATAGCCGCCGGGAGGCGACTGCCTCTTTTTCGCTTTATGTAGCTTCAAGCCAGCAAACACTGCACGTCGTGCCGCCGTGTCTGCAGCCACCCGCGAAGTTCCTCGTCTAAGTTTGGTCCAGGAAGCCCAGGCTTTGATGTATATGCACCGTTGATGACGTATAGCTGCCCATCAATGTATCGGATGCTGAAAAGAAATAGGTGGGGGGGGGGGGGCAGCACCCCTGTTATTTTCAACTGGATGCGCCAGTAGTTAATACATCTTACAGGGAGATCTCTCTGTGGTATTTGTCAATAAATTATTACTGTGGGCAGTATATGTTACCTGGATGTGCACTCGAGGAATTTCACAACCAGGTAACATCCTGCGTAAACACAAAGGACACATCCTACAGGAAAGATTAGGTTTGTTTCCTCGAGTCGTACGGAAGGATGCGTAAAAATGCGGTGCATATAAAATATGTGTCCTGAACTTCACATAAAAAAAGTCGCAGTTTCGCCCGAAAGGCGAAGCATCGATTGCGAGAGCAAATTAGTAGACAGCCATACGAAGTAACGATAGTACTTTTATCGGCCGTATCAGCTTGTAAACATTCGCTTGCTAACTAAATTAGCAAGCATGGTGTCAGCGCGCACAGCAAACATGAACACATCACACTCCATCACCGTGGTCACTCGCTGTCAAAACGCTGGCCTGAGGAAACGCGGCAGCAGCAGCGAGTGAAGTGACCTTAGTGCTGTCTATCACTTCAACGCAAAGTGAGCGCCGAGAGCACGTACGCGGCACGCAAAAAGCTACGAGCCAACCTGCCTCCAATGCAGATCGCTCTCATGATACGGCCGCGCGACCGCGCGCAACCGCCACATGCACAGTTGCAGCCGGAGTAGAACGCCGCCCCCCTTCCTCCCCTCCCGGGGCCTCGCAACGGTGCGTGCCTCGCGCGCCACGGAACACGGCACGCTCCCTCTCCGCTTCCGTCCATTTCGCGCGGGCGAGATTGAGCCGCGATCGCTGTCTCCCCTCGCACGCTTTCACTCGCACATACAGCGTAGGGCGGGCGGCAACGGTGTTATCTCTCTTGGACTTTATACGGAACCTCACGGCGACGCCGACGACAGACGACGGCAGACGACCATGCCCTACGCACTACCTGCTGGAGTGACCCTTCTAGGAACACTACGCGTCTTTGAATAAGCGCGGCTATACACACTTCTATGAGGGAATAAATATACAGTCACATTAATCCTTAAAAATTAAAGAAATACACAACAAAACGCAAAAGAACTGTCATTGAATGTTTTGTATCTGACACGTGCACACAGGGCGAGAAGAAGGAACCGGGGTGCTCGATTTTATTGCGATAGCAATTATATAGACACTCCAGACGGATTTCCACCACCGTCGTTGGCGTCGCCGTCGGCGTCACCGTGAGGTTCCGTATAAAAATCAAGTGCGATAACATCGCGGCCGCCGCCATGCTGTAGGCGCGAACGCTTGCGAGGGTGAGCCTATATGGATGGTGGCTTGGTGCATTGGCGCTGGGCCGTGGTCTCTCAAGGGCTGCAGCAGATATCGCCAACCTTTCACATCGAACCACTTCTCCCTCTTCTCGCGCTCTCAAGGGAGGAAGGTGCGAGTAGGGTGCGCTCCAGATTCTCACGTGCGCAAAGGGGCGAGCGGGGAGATTTGCGCTGTCTATGAGGGGAGGGAGGGAGAAGGGGAAGAAGCTTAGTGCACATCTCCTCTTCTGCTCCAGCTGCAGCGGCCCAGCGCGGCTATGCGCGTCGTCCTATCTTGGAGGCGACGGGTCAGTCTCATATGAAATCGAGCGAGCGCGAAGCACGAGTTCATTGATCAACGTCTTCCTCGTTCGCTGTCCACAGCGATGACGCCGATGTTCTAGAGCACAACTAAGTTTTAACTCAAGGCCAACTCCCGTTTCCTTATTCGAATACATGTAAAATTCAGCAATGGTCTCGTGAGAGAACCGCTTGACCAATTTGAATAAACTTTGTTGCAATTTAAAGATAAAAGTGAACTACAGCAACGGAATGATGCAGAATTTTCGTTTATGAGTTCATATGTATTGTTTTCTTTTGTAATTGCCGAAAATAGGCAAGTTTATAAAAAGAAACTAAAGCATGAAGTTTACAAATCTGGAACCCGACACCAAAAAAACAGATACAGAAGTTCTGTAAAGGGCATCTCTTAGAGGTTCTAGAACAGACAAATTCGACATATGACGTTCACAGCTTGCATGAAATCTTTGAAATGCTTACGAAAGCTTGGCAAAAGTCCTAACTGAAAATTAGTGGTACATTTGGGAGCGGCATATAATACTTCAATTTTGCCCGCTTTAGGTGTCTTAGTATGTGCAGTTTAGAAAATTCTGATAGCGTTCTTTACTGCTGAGTTAGACGTAAAAACTTGGTACTTAGGCTGCTGATTTTTTTTTCACCTTCGTAATTTTTAGCAATCTTTGTAAAAAAAAATTGATGGCATAAGTATAAAATTTGCTTAATGCAGTCATTACAGTTTAGGATTTTATTTAAAATGGAACAAACCTCATCGAATTCGGTGCAGTGGATGTCGCGGAAAACAATTTCTCCGTTCCCATTTATTTTGGTAGGAGCTCCCGAGCTAAAGCTTCTTCTTAATTCCGCATGTGTTTTCTTTAACTTCTTTGTGTGTTGGCTTCCCGGTTGCTACGTACACAAAGGGTGATACATAGCCTTTCCTTGTTCGCCTCGTTGATGTAAACAATATTCATTCCCTTTACAAGATTGCCAGGTTGTGCGCACAGCGCCGCCACAAATTGGTTGTAACGCCATGGAGCCTCTTTCATTTGCGCCAACAGCGTGCGATTTTTTTTATTTTTAATATTACATGTTCTCTTTGTAGCATTGTCCAAGTTAAATGAACTTAACATCATTGGTAAAGCACATACAATCTATATTTCAGATTCTTTTTTTTTTTATTCCCAGCAGCTTTCGGTGAAATAAAAAGTCATTATTCCTTGGCATACACATACTTCGGTGCTTCGAAATTCCCTCTCCTCTAAGAAAAAACTAATATAGCATTTGAATACATTTTGATACATTTTGTCGATTAATTCTTCTTTACTTCCATTCAAAAGGCCAACAGTTATGTATAATTCAACGTATCGTAGCGCAAACTACGGCTAATATATAGTTTGAAAAAGAATCAGACAGGTAATAGCTAGCACAAAAGAGAGAGCCATTAATGCAGGACCACTGAAAGTGAGTACATCTTCTGCGGTAAGAAACGGGCTAAAAATAAATAATTCATAATAAGAAAGACGAAATGATCGCACCTGAAGCGTACGAACACGCATGCGTCTTACGCATGCATTTGTACAAAACGCCTAGCAGACGATTAAAAATTTGCCACAGACATCTGAAACCCAATTGGCATGCCCCGTTCTCACGAACAAGAAATGCCTCGTCTTGACAAGAAATGAGCGCCGACGCGTGTGCGGAGTTGAGGCAAAAGCTCGCAGTGACTTTAAAAGAAATGGAAGGGGTTGTACAAGTTAAGCACTGCGAGATTCGAAAAATAAAGCGGGGGAGCGTGGAGGGGAATCGCTCATTTCTGTAGTGTCAAAGACAGGTTCAGGAAGCAGACGGGATTTTCTGGCTGCGCACGGCATTTGCCGGTGGAGCGATTGAATTAAGATCCTGTCACGCGCAGACGCGAGCGCGAAGCTCGGTGTTTCCAGCGCGGTCCGCGTCGATACACTTGCTTCTTGGGCGCCGTGAGCGCAAAAAAAAAAAAAAAAAGCCCCTGAGCGAATGTGCGCAGTATACACGGCCGCCGTACGACGCTGCTTCCGAGAGCACAGCAGAGGATCCGCGTCTTCGTCTGCGATTGTATCAATTGCGGGGTCTCGTCACAGGCGCATGTGGTGCTAAGTGAACGACGCTTCCCCCTGGCCCTATCCGCCCACCCTTCAGGCGCACGATAGCCGTATATAGTCAACTGAAACCAGAATGGTTCGTTTCTCACCATGAAAGCATAACATGTCGGTTGTTTAGGCTCTAGAACGCGGAGCTACTTTTGTGCACAGCATTTATGAGTAAGCTCAACGAAACCAACAAAAAAAAACAACATTTTACCCCTTCTTCTTTCTCTCTTCTTTTTTTTTGTTTTTGTTTTGAAAGGGTTGTATAGGTTGTGAAAAAAGTCACAGTTTCGCCCGAAAGGCAAAAGCATCGATTGCGATAGCGATTTCGTAGACAGCTATACGAAGCACAGATAGTAGTTTTATTGGCCGTATAATGTTGTAAACATTCGCTTACTAAATAAAATTAAGAAGCATGGTGTCACGCGCGCAGAAGCAAGCATAAACACACCTCACTCGATGACCGCGCAAACTCGCTGTCAGAACGCTGGAGTGAGGAAGCGCGACAGCAGCAGCGAGCGAATAGACATTCAGGCTGCCTCTCGCTTAAGCGCGAATTAAGCGGTGAGAACACAGCGCACACGAAGCTATGAGCACTCGGCGCACTTAAAACCAGTTAAAACCCCTTAAACTTCGTAAAGTAGCGAAACTCTCCTCCTCCGCCTTCCCTCCTCCTCGTTTCTCCTCTCATTTACGCTCCCTCTCCGACCGTGGCGCCGCCTACACCGCTCGAGCGTATCAAACGATGATAGGTATCTAGGCAGGACAGCGTGTATTTAAGGAACCGTTGGCAGCTCCTCAGTGTGCATTCCTCTTTCAGTCATGGTAGACTGATGAACTGTAACGTTCTCATGCAAATACTGTAAATAAACCCATATTCCTCGTTCTCGATGAGAACAAGTCTCTCCCTTCAACAACGTCCTCTGCGTGGATAAGTTGGACGACGGCATGGGCCAGCTACCATCTATTTCATGGCCGACCCCAACCATTACCCTGTGCACTCGGTGAAGTTCACCCACATAACACGGTAGAAAGAAAATACGTCGTCGGAAAGCATTGCTCATTTGGGCTCTCTTCAGTACTGGATCGAGTGAATGAATGGCACCTCTCTCTGTTCTGTGTACTACGTGGACAAACACAAGCGGTGCCGGCAAGGTAACATTTAACATCACATCGCGACGGTCGTATGCCGTCAACATCACCGCCAAATACCGTCAATGGACGCAAATAGCACAGAACGCTTCGCTTACATCGATTCCCACAGTTGGTGGGATCTGCATATTTTTATTTCACTCTCTTTTCTTATCTTTCTTTTTTCTTTAGAATATCTTTCCGAATGTTATGGCTCTAAATCACTCTTCGAGCTTGAAAGAGAGATATAGGAACGAGAATGAAAGGAAAATATATTGAAGTTGTGACGAGGAGAATTTTTGCTTAAGTTAGCTCAGCAGACGGTTTTGTAGAACAACATACGGGCCCTGACGTACGCTTAACGCAAGCAGTTCCATAATGTAACGCGCGGTTCGGAAGCACAAGGAAATTGTAAGTCCTAGTTCCCCGGAGGGACTGCCTGCTCGATACCGGACCGCAGGCCACTGCCTGAGCTGTTTCACCCAGACCTGCAGGACTCTCGCAAATACAACGGGAAGCTAGCAGGTACCAAGAAGCCGGAGTCCTCGTCCCGCTCCGTCCGACCGGGAGGAGCTCGTTGCTCATTGTGCGCATGCTCGCCCTTCGCTACTATTTTCACCCTCTGAGCTTTGTTCTGAGCGTTTTTGTAACAAACGCCCAAACGTCCCAACGCTGCCGCTGCACCACGAAATCGAAGCCGCAACCCCGTATACTCAGAATCGTGAACGCCATAGCCACGAGCGGAACCACTGTGGCGAGTGGAAACTTTTCTGCCCGTAATAATTGTAGAACGGTAGACCGCATTGGATATAAAAGTTTATTCCGGTGTATCGTCCCCATGAGACCGGTAGTAATGCTGCTACTAAAAAAAATGGCCATACAGTGCAAAACTTTTCTGGGCTTTGTCTTGCTCTTCATCGAAGCTAATCGAGGCAAATCACTGCTGCGCTGCTTCGGCAAGCTGTGGTCAACGTACCTGAGCGGCTCAAGTTCCCAGCATCGCAATCAGCGCCTTCCCTGCCCGGTTTTACTTTTGCATTACTTGGTTGCCCGACCAGCCTTCGTCCGTTCGCCACGTCCAGAAGTCGCCGACAAGCTGCTTACGGCCTTTCTCGCCTTGTCGGGCCTTCCTCTGCTGCTGCTGGACGACGGGCGTTGGGAACGGTGCTGCTTTCCGTGTGTGCTCGCGGACGAAAGGCCCTTAGACTGGCGGCGTCGCTTCATGCCGCTACGCGTGGTGTCTGCGGTCACCTCATACGAACTTCTCTTGGTCTGTCGCAGGCAGTTACTGCTTCGGTGTGTCTTTCTACCGCGGCTGCTCTCCGAGGCGCTGCTGGACCGTTCGAGACTGCTCACCTTGCCATTCACAGCGCCAAGGCTGGTGCGGGATGCGTGCCGAGCTCCACCGCGGCCTCCCTGTCCCTGTTCAACGTAGCTACCAGAGGAACGGATCACCGAACGGTACCCACGCTTGACGGTCCTCGAGGTGCCGGATGCGGCGGGGCTTGAGGACGCGTTAGTCGGTTTTTTCTTGCGGGTTTCCTTTGGAGCCTGGCTCGCCATTCCCTTACTCGTTGACGTGACACTCGGGTTGCTCTTGCGGGGCTGTGCACTTGCGGACTTTCTGGTCCTCCGCGAAGTCGCGGTGGTGGTGGTCTTCTCGGAAATAATCGGCTTCGCCAACCTCGCCCTCCTTGTGGATCCAGAGGCGTCGTTGGAGGCGTCTCCACGCGCGCGCTTTGCCGTGGGCGCCTCTTGCGCAGCTATGGCGAAGTCATCGTCGGCAGCAGCTGGCCGCTGCGTGGCCCTCCTGGTCTTCGGCGGGGACGCCGCCCTCGCGGTGGGCTTCCGTTTCTTCTCGCTCGGCATGGCTGGCTGTCCTCGGTGCGCTCCCGGCGTCTAGAGTTCTCGTCTGCGCAGCCTACCGCGTTGCCCTCCCACTGGCGTCTTCCCCCGCGCAGAGCTTGAAGGGAGCCTCCGAAGGCGGCCGGTAATGCGAGGCGCCGGAACAATGGCGCCCGCGGAGTCTCGTGGCTGCAGCACCCCTCTGCCTCATCGAGCGCCGTCCCCACGTGAACGGGGTGACACTGCGCGCGGGCTGCAGGGCTTCCTTTTGCACGGCGCCGCCAGTGTACTGATCTGCAGAGCTTTCGACACGCTGCGTAATCGTTTGTTGAATCGACGGCGTGTATAGCAGATTAATTGAATACGTGAATACATAGTTGAATACATGACTCGGCTGTTTCTTTCTTTTTTCACACGTAAGCGTTACAGAGGCGCAAGAAATGTAGATTAGAGTACATATCGAGGTTTTAATGAAAGCTGCAGATGTCAGCCTTGCGATACGCAATGCTTAATTCAGGTGTAAATCATTGAAGTTGCGTTTAATGAACACGAGCGGATAAATAAGTAGTAATGGGGGGGGGGGGGGGGGGAGGGACGTTGAAATAAGTCAAGTTCAAATGTAATAATCTCGAGGAGGGTCTATAATTTTTGACGGACCAGAATCTTTTACCCTCGCACACCTCTTAAGAGCAAGCGCAGACAGCGGCGTCACTAGAGGCAACGGCACCCGCCCCTCGTTTCAAGCAGCGAAGGGCAATTTTATCCTCACGCCTTGCTTCATCGCAAAGTTTGTTCTGTAACTAACGACTGTGTATTTTTATTTCTTTTTGAAAGGTTCGAAGTAACGAGTGCACCACACAATGCAGCAAAACATCACATCGAAAGCGCATATTTACGTCTAAACCGGCAGTAAAACTGGAGTGTGAATATTTTTCTTACTTCAAAAAAAAAGAAAGAACACTCCTCAGAATATAAGCGGAGCAAATAGTTTTCGTCTGGCCAAAACTATTTGTTTTCTTGTTATCAGCGCACAGCTCCACTGTTCCATTCAGCGAAAGACGCCCGGCGCCTTTTCACCGAGCGAAACAGTGAGTGGAACCCCCATTAACTGCAGCATGCCCAGCTGCACCCGGGATCGTACAGAAGAAAAATTAAAGATCAATTGAACAAACGAGTGGACAAAACAAAAACATTAGGTGGCGCACTGACAGTAGCGTGTGATTTGGCAGAGTACGCAAAGAAAAAAAAAAGTGCACCACGATCGTCACCCCTACAGCAACGCTACCTTCCTGACGAAAAAAAAAAAAAAAAATCTTATGGAGAGGCACAATAATGGCCTCGTAGCTGGCATCCAAATGAGATGCCGCAAACGTAAAGGTAAAGGTTGATAAAGTTAAACTTGAATCTCTTTTCTTAAATTCTAGTTACATTCTGCGGAAAGGGTACAAACGGATGCAAGAACAAAGAAAATGATTCCTTACAAAGAGAACAGAGTTTAGTATGTTAAAGACAAGATCAATGAAGATAAAAATTAACACGCTCAATTCCACGTCGGATTATTCATAAGTTGACTTCATATTGTCGCGAAATGCACTATAGCCCGCGTTTCATCAAATGCGGAGGATGACGGTTTACAGCCGAACTCAGTTACTAATAACATGCTTGTGCGCTCAAAATAGTTCGATATATCAGGAGATTCGATATATCTAAAATCGCCTATATATAACTAATTTAAATGAACTTTTTTAAGCATTTGTTATATGAAGATTTGCAATCTCCAGTGGAAAAAGAAGTCAGGAGCCAAGAAACCCGAATTTATTGAAAACAAACTACGCTTAGTAGGCAGTCATTTTTTTTACTGGTGCCTTGAAGTGCCTTGAAGTGTTCCTCAGCGTCGCTAAGAATTGCGTTCCCGATGCACGAGACTGTCTGCACCTGCTGCAGAAAACTTCACTCAATGTCGGCACAGTACCGGAACAGCACATCCCCCGCTGAAGTGACTCCTGAAACGTCGGGCATGGTGGATCCTGACTTGACATGAAGCGAACGTCTCACGTTCGATATATCCAATGCAAAGTTCATTATGAGGGGGTTATTTACGTGAGTATCCGTCAGTAAGTTTCGCGTGCTCGATATAGAGAATAATTCGCTTTATCTGGGCTCGTTATATATAGGGTCGAGTGTAGTCCACTTGAGAAATAAAAGCTGCTTAATAAAACCCAGCGCCTTAAATAAGTGGAAATGAAGGGAAAATATTTAAAACAGGGTGATTCAGCTATAGCGGGAGAGAATTAGCGCACCCAATTTTGTATGATTCTGGTGTTTCTGGAGACCCACACGAAGTCGACTTCCCACAAACTGTTTGTCATAAGTTCCAACAACATGCGCATCAGAGGAAACCGCGGAGTAAAGGCTAAAAGGAGCGTAAACGAATAATGGCATTGGTAACAGCATTACTTTACAATGATGTGTTCCCAACTTCCTGATGGCCAACGGAATCGCCAGAAACTCTGTGAGAAAGGTTTGGGTTAATCGTACAGACGAATTTAAAAAAAAACAATTAAATTGTGTAGAAATGGCGTCAACTACTTCGCTAAATTTTCAGTGGTCTTTGTGTACATAACGGAGGGATACAGAAATTTAACCAGGTGCTCTTGAAGAAGACCTTCAAGAACACGCGTAGGTAGAGACTTGGCGCGGTTTCGAATTATGCCATCGGTAATCAGGTCAATATAAGTTCAATTTCAGCTGGGAGAAATTAAACATGGCATGTAAACTTGGACTTGCAACAGCAGCCACTGCAAAAACCTGGAACCAGCAATGGCGACGCCAATGTACCGCGAAGGAAGCATCTGTAGGAGTGATGAAAACGTGATCACTTGAATCGTAATGCTTCGGAAAAGTCTGTGCAGTAAGCTGCTTAAACCTGGAATCAAACGGGATATCTCGGACCTCCAGATAAAGCACATCATTATCCACGACGCTCGGGAGACCCATACACAGACGCTGCGCCGGCCTTCGATGATGGTGCATGGCATAGCTTGTAAGCTGCACATCTGGAATTTAAAAAAAAAAAAAGAACAATCAGCTAAATTCCACAAAGGGATGTGGCGCCTCGGAGTAGCGTTCAGGCCAGATATCCTCCAGGCATAGGGAGTAGGAGCCAAAGAAAAAGGTTTATTCACATATTGAAACAATTAGATTCTAGTCAGAGCTGTCTCAGTCCCACTCGAGAGGCCCTCTTTAAGCCGTTCTTCTTCCCTAGTTCCCTACACAGGGGAATTCGATGACCTTGTTGCGGCCAATCAGAGGTGTCGTACAGTTCACAGAACTCTACGACACGTCCAATCTTCGAAGCAAGGACGAGGCAATCTGGAAACAGATTTCGTTTGTGCTCCTTTCACGAAACAGTTCACGCTCGTTACGGGCCTGTTTACGCTCGAGCCGCCCATTGCCGCAAGCCGCACCGCACGCTTGCGGTTGCGTGAAAAATTGCGCGTATCCAGCACTTGTGCACAAATTACCGTTTACACTGTGTACACAGTGTATACCTTACACGTTGTAAACCGAAAGTTGTGCACAAGTTTTTGATACGTGCAATATTTCGCGCGACGGCACGCGTGCGGTGCGCCTTGCGGCGATGGGCGGCTCGAGCGTAAACAGGCCCTACCGCCTCCACGGAGGGCGGCGGACGCGGTCGCCGTCTGGGGCGCGCCGCTGCTTCGGGGGAAACGACCAAAGAATGCGCACTGCCAATTTTGGTGCAACAGGGAAGAACCATAAAAGTTCTAAATCATCCAAAATACAGACTCGTCACGTGCCTTCATTTTTCTCACTCAACCGGCACAAATCTCATTGCATATGTCCTCTCTTTTTTTTTTTTAATAAGTGTATTGAAGGAGAGGTTGGTGCCTATGTGTGGTGCCGGCTACTCCTCTTCTCTTACACAAGAGTTATCGTCGGAAAGTTGTCAACAATCACAAAAGTGGGCTAATAAGCACATGAACGAGCATTCACGTACTAAGTCTCAGTACTACAATATAAATAAACGCTCGCGCAACAGAAGAGTTCATGTAGCATAAATACTCACAAAACCCAAGTGTTCACACGCAAAACATGAGTTCAGACAGCCTAAATTTTCGCAAAACCAAGATGTTCACACAGAAGGCGCTGGGCACTTGAATACCGCACTCTAAATTCAACACATACAAATGCTACATGAACACGAATACACAATGAACATGTAATTAAGGGTGCCTATTAATAATAACAATGCGAGCAATAACTGTTGTATGACTTGGTATTTTTGTGATATTTTTTATTCCTCCAAAAATTTTACTAAGGCGCGCGCAGCGATGTTTTCATGTTTTTCTGTTGGCCATGGACCTAAAATTTTTCCTAAGGATAGTGGCCCTCTATCCAAGCCGCGTAGTTTTTCCGTAAGGTTCTTGCGGGGAGCATCATAATTTTTACAGTGTAGAAGAAGGTGTTCTATGTCTTCTTCAGCCTATTCACATGAGCATGTAGCACTGTTATTTTTTCTTATTCTATACAGGAAGCTTTTGGTATAGGCAGTGCCTAGTCGAAACCTATGAACTGTTGCTTCAACAGATCCACTAATTTTAAACGAAATCTTGAATTCTATTCCAGGAACTATATTATATAATTGAGAGTTCTGCGCATCGTTTATGAACCAAATTTCATTGGACAATCTACCGCATAGTTTGTTCAATAGACATCGCGCATCACTCGCCGCTAGAGGAAGTAGTGATAATTCATTCCCTTGGTTTGCTGCACGTGCCATGTGATCAGCTATTACATTTCCAATGATTTCACAGTGTCTTAAAATCTAAAATCCACTGGAAATCAATGCGTGCGTGCGTGCGTGCGTGCGTGTGTGTGTGTGTGTGTGTGTGTGTGTGTGTATGCATGCGTGCGTGCGTGTGTGTGTGCGCGTGTGTGCGTGCGCGTGTGTGCGTGCGTGTGCGTGCGTGCGTGCGTGTGCGTGCGTGTGCGTGTGTGTTCCCTGCCACAGTAGGCCTACGGCGTGTGGTTACCGCTGCCTGGGCCGCCAACGCAGGTATCCCGGTGGTTCCATTCAGCCTAGTGGTGTGCTGTGCTCCAAAGCGGGGCAAGTCTGGTTGACGCAGTGGCGCACACTTCCCGAGAGAATTGGCTTTACTCCACGATAAGTGAAACAGCGCGAGGTCTAGCAGAGCTGGGCTGCATAGGAGCGGCACCGAAGCGCGCGCTCTCGTTGAGCCTGTCTGCACGGGAGCTCACGTGACTGCTGGGCGCGTGTGAAGGACAGGGTAATACGAACGCGGCGTCGGAAGGGGCGCGCAACAGGAGAGCATAGAAGTCGCAGAGAGGGCATGAGGCGCGCCGTAAACAGCATGCTGCAGCCATAGGACGCTGTTTGTGTGCTTTCTTGTCGCCGAACCATTTTCGCCACAACTACATGGTCCTGAGCTTTTTTTTTTTTTTTTTTGCTGAAGTTAGGCATATAAGGCATTTGCGATAAAAAAAAATAGAACCCGATGTCCATTGTTTTGTTCGCAACAGCTTTCTTTTTTTTTTTTTTTTCGCGTTCGCCGCCTCGCGTCGCTAAAGCTATACATATATGTCCAACGGGATGATTGTCTGGCACTTGCTCTTTTGAAAATTTCGAGAGGAACAATTTTTTTTTGTGAAGAGGGCCCTGAAAAAAAAGAAGTTATGTATGCAATATGTAGTACAGCTGTGAAATTTGTGCATACGTTTGGACGATCGAAAAGTTTCGTTTAACTGCCGAGTGCACCGCATTTCATTCTTTTCTTTATTATTTTTTTTCTCAAATGAACCACGAGCACAGAGTCATGGTTCTGAATCTGCTTCATCATCCATTTGTGCGCGTCGGCGCTAAATTCTCGTCGTTACTTCTTATTTTGTAATTTCTTCCTGTCACCTGGAAAATCTTACGACGAATGTTTCCAACATTTTCAATGTCGTCAAATAAATATTTCAATCACCGACGCAGGGCGGCCTTCATGGGAGTGCGCACATCTCCCGACCGCAGCAATTCTTTCCCTATATATGCGTTCACGGCTTATGCACCAATTCATTACTCACACGATATAAATAATAAGTGAGGCCTCATCGAGGTACCGACAGTCTGTTGAAAGCTTATGGCAGACTGCACGTGCTACACTGTGACATCAAGGACAAAAAATGCTTCTGAACTAATGAATGAATTCCAGACAAATCAAAGACACCTTCAAGTTCAGAGCTCTCTCTCTCTCTCCCTCTCCCTCTCTCTCTCTCTCTCTCTCTCTCTCTCTCTCTCTCTCTCTCGGAGCCGACTGCAGCGACGGAACAAGCCCAATGCGTTCCGACCACTCCATTTCAACTAGGCGAATACCAACCCACGCTTCAGAACTTTTCAGGGCACTCGAAAACTACTGATCAGTGCAGGGCACAGTTGCTGTACGGATAACCACATGAAAAAAAGTGAAAGCGCCATAAAATTAATGGCGCCATATTGCCTTCATTTCCGCCGCAGTTTTGGAGAGAAATTCAAAAAAGCAGAGTTAAGCTTCCATTTTCTTCGCTTAAAGCCGACATTTCCCTTGCAAGAAAATATCGTACATTTTTGAAAGTACCTTTCTCTACTGATTCACTGTTTCTCTCTTGTACGTTCCCTCCTCCCGAAAGAGTAGGCAGGCGTTGTGACCCTCTCGGTGGCAGTTGTCAGCTTCCTCCCTCCCTGTTTCCTTTGTGTGCTTGTATGTTTCCATATTTACTACTACTACTACTACTACTACTACTACTAATAATAATAATAATAATAATAATAATAATAATAATAATAATAATAATAATAATAATAATAATTGCACGTGTCCCTTTCGGAATGCACTTCGTCCAATATATCAATGCACGTTTGGGGAGATTGCTGAAAAAGGTTATGAATATTGAGGTAAGCAGCCCAGAAACCAGTGGTCATCACTCACAGTGCTTGACGCTTAACAGCGGCTGGAATAGCTCCTAGGTTGCCTCCGTCGCAATTGCCGCCGAACGTTGCGAATGCAGATGAATACTTCAGAACGTATCACCTGGAAATTTGACCGTATACAACAAAAATTTGAGAACATAAATCAAATTGCAACTTCTTTATGTTTGTCGCGCAGAATATCCCAACAAGCCGAAAAAATTGTCACATGCACCTTGTCGAAAGCACCTTGTCCAAGCCTCCTCGGTTTCTACGGCATCACGCCAGGTTCGCTAACACCACCGTCACACGTACACAGTTACGCGATTTCAAATACTGCCCACTCAGAGTGCGCTTACGGGCGCCAGCTAATTTCTGGCAGATTTCTGTCGATCCATTCGCGACTCGCATTCCTTTGCTGCGCTTCTTTGGGACAGACAAGGGTAGCACAAGGAAGGAGGAAAAGGGGTGCTGCGTTACTGAGGTGCCGTTTTAAGCTGAGCTTTGCGGAGTCAGAATAACGATCACAATAAGACGCCCGATGTTTGGTTTATTTCGCATCGTAAGCGCTGGCCTTAAGGTTGCCTAAGTTCTACGCCCCCATTTATCTGTCCCAGTCACATTTCCGAATAGTGCCTGGAGACATAGGTGAGGTGGGCGGCTTTCCTTGCTCAGTTTTCATCAACGCCGGGAACCTAGTGATGAATCGAGATTGCCTTGGTATGTTTCGCTTACATGTGGTAGCCAGCCGCCGAGGTGCTCGCCACAGCCTACCGACGCAGTTTCCACACCGTCTGGTTTATAACCTCATATACCAACGGGGCTTTCACCGATTCGCGACGCTAATATGCAGCCTACAATACATCGTCCGTTGAGGTTATGGTGTCAGTTGCCACACCCAATCAGAGAATGGGAAATACGAACACGACAACGTGTGCGATACGCTTGTATGTGCACCGGTTGCCGCTCCCACTAAATTTAGCCTTTCGAGGCGCGGTCGTGCTGGGCTTTCCGAGCCGTTGTATTTGCACTCATTTGCTTCACAACACAACCGACACCATCAGCGGCACAGCAAGAGCCTGCTGCGGGCTTTGCCGCCGCACACGCGTGAGCTGGGGCGAAGAGAGGCTTTGGAAGGCCATCAATAAGGCGGCCGCCAACGCCCGCCGCAGCTATTTGCGACACACGTCCTGGCCGCCCCAATTTACTGCGCCCGTCGAACGCCACGCAAGAGCGGGATCAGGGTCCGCGTTATATGGAGACATTCTGCCGTTATCTCAGTTTCAGACGTGCGCCGCGCCTGCTCCTCCCCCCCCCCCCCCTTCCTTCTTTTTTTTTTTTTTCGACAACGGCTTCGAAGGAAAGCCCCGCATTGCGATAGCGTCGTGACTGCCTGAGCTGCCTCCTTTAGCCACACGTAGCGCTCAGGCGTAAGCCGCCTGTTGTCAACTTTCGCCGGTGTTATAACTTTCTCCACGCATTGCATGTGCGTTTCTACAGCAACCCCTCACCCCACCTGCGACCCCCCCCCCCAAAAAAAAAAAGAACAGAGAGAGAGAAATACACGTAGTTCTACTCGAACACCGCGAACCTTTTCTTCCCGCGAAGTATATTGATCACAGAGACGTGAATTTCTTGGCCAGCGTTGTGCTATGACACGTTCGTCACGGTCCCTGCAACTTTCATTTTATGGATGCTGAAGAAAAAAAAAGAGTAACAGCAATAAAGAAGCGAAGGTGGGCGGGTCGGCCGAGCTGATCTGCAACGTGTCGGTCCTTCGATAAGACATGCTGCGTGATGTCGCGTCGCCGTCCCGCGGCGGGGAGGTGAATTTCATTCTACTTCTCTACTTGCTTCTCGTTGCGGACGAAGTATGGCAAGTACTGTCGACAGACGACGTCTGACACTTCTGACCGCCTCTTGTCCTGTCTCTCATGCGACAGTTTACGTGCAACTCAAGAACAAGAGACGTGCACAGAAGACAGCATAGGTAAAAAGGAAGAAAAAGAAAGAAGCTCGTTGATTTGATGAAAGAACAGTGCTGAGTCGTGCAGAAGTAAATCTATTGAAAGGGAAAAAATCGCTGCTTTTGCCTATTGTTATTATCCAAGTTTTCCTTTTTAAGATTTTATTGGTTATCTATTGTCTCCTAGCGTTTTTAGGCTGTTTTATAATAGGAGCCCCCAAAGAAAGCGCCCCCCCCCCCCCCCCCCACAACTATTGGCGTCTCGCCACAGCGCATACGCCGAACCGAAACGGTGTCTTTGGGTTATCGCACGCACCTAACGCTAAATTTCAAAAATAGCGTGAGTGCCCCAAACGCCCCAAACATGTTTTGCATCGTCTCAACGTCGCCGCGGACATCTCAAAAACGTGTCAACGCTTCACTTAAAGTAATAAACTCTCAGGTATACTTTTCAACCTGTAAAATATTACAAATCGGATTATTATAAATTGCATTAGTTACTTTTTTTTCTATTTTCTTTTCTGGCATTATGCTTTCCTTTTCCTTCCGCGTGCACGAAGGGCGCTGAAATCGCGTGACGTTAACGCAAGCCGGGAACCATATTCTAAAGTACCTTCACAGCGGGGCAGACCACGAAGGTGCAGCGTTCGCTTGTTATGGCACCCTAAGCTCTAGACCCCTATTCTAAACCTCCCTTTTCTTTCAAATTCATGACTGACGGTTATCACTATAGAGCCAGTATTCGCTAATCTTCAAGCGTCCAACGTTGTTGCAATACATACATGCAAGCAGAGCCACGAGATCTATAGAAAACGCTGTAAAGACGTGTGGCAGAGATGCGGGAGTTTAGTGGCTCCAAGTGACCGAAAATACGGGTCACGATCGTAGAAGTGCAGCAGCCCTAGGCGCATGGGACACCTGTAGACAAAGCCGTCTGCCCGCGTAAAGCAAAAAGCAAAGGTATAATGAGGTAGGCAGGAAGGGGAACTGCCTGCGGGCGCAACGAGCCAAAAGTCTATGTTGCGCGAACCCCTCCACCCCCACCCACACTTAGCGATGGTTTCCTTCGTTAGCCTTGCGTTCCCTAGCCATAGTATCCCGTCCGTGAACCCCGAGATCGACTCAAAAGGAAAAGCCGGCGGGCTTGCGAGGAGCGGTGCCTCTGCGGGTCAAATCAGTGTTGACAAATGAGGCCGTTCGACGTGTTGGGACGGCCTGGGGAAGAACAACGCTTGCGCGCGCGCGCGCGTTCCAAGCGGGCTTGGCGGACTCACGAGCCGGAGCGCGCGCCTCAGCAGGTCATTTGTCTCAGAACGAACACTCCCTCCCCTCCGGCCCCCCTCCCCCAACCCACACTACTCTGTACCTTCTCCTACACTTCCAACACTCCCTCTCTCACGGCCTTCGCAACACCGCATCCCTTCGTCCCCATTTCTCCTCCCTTCAGCCCCCGCCGCACACACACTTCGGTGCCGCGGCAAAGCCAGAAGAGCGAGTACGCCAAAGACCGGCGCATTCGTCGCATTCAGAGTTCCCTACCCTTGTTCCTCCCTGTGTTTCTCTCCCTCCAATTCCCTGCTCGATCGCTGTCGCCCCCGCGTCGTCTTTGCCAACGCGCACAAACGCACACGTGTGAGCCCGTTTGCAGCAGACTCCATAAATCTCAGCCCGCGCGTCCGCGCTGCCTGGGATCAAATTAGGCCGCAATCATGCTGAAAGACCTGGGCTGCGAATGATTTCGGCGCGGCCCCCGCTTCAGAGACCCACTGCGTATAGTGGCTGGCTGTGTCGCGCATTCGCGTGGAGCGGTAGATTGGAAGACGCGCCAGGCACGAGCCTGCGCGCGGCTCTCACAGCACGCGCTCCGTTCCGCGGCCCTTCTTCCGGTGGTAAGAGAGAGAGAGCACACGCGGGGCGTTGAAAATTAGAAACAGCAGCTTAGGAATGTTGCATCAAGCATGTGGAAGCCCGTTCTAGCAGCACTGCGACAAAGTAAAACAACGGTAAAACGATCCAGTGTCGATGTACCCCAATTTCGGTATAAGGATAGAAAAGGGAAGGCGATTCGACGACTCGGTGTAGCGGGAAGTTAGCGCAAGCGGTCTAGTTTCATAGACTGAGCTCTGCGAGAAGCTTAGCCGAATATAAATCTCGTTCGCAGTCTGCCTTCATCCTGCCGACAATGTACCATTAATCACCGGGTATTTTCTTATTTATACCGGCAGTAATCGGCGCCCAGCTGCGTGCTCAGCCGATAGAAGTTGAGATTGGCCCGTTATATATTGATGGGCGCCCCAGCCGCGATATCTCCGTTGCTATGGCGTTTTGCTGCTGGCAACAAGGTATTGGCTTTGATTCCTGTCCATGGTGGCCGCATTCACAAGGAATTCAAAACAATCGCATTCCATGCAAAATTCAAAACACTCGCGTATATGAGCAATGTGATCGCATGTTGAAAAACACCGGCTCGTCGAAATTATTCCAGAGTCTTCCAATGCGGCGTTTCTCATGGAGCCTGCGTTGCTTTGTCACTTTCGATCAGTCAATCGATCGACCTTAAGGTTGCCAGAGAAAATGCCGCAGTACCTCTAGACCTGTGTTGCGGAGTTACCACTGCGGAATTGGAATGACTCCGGAGTCATTCCACGTTTTCGCGACCCGAGAAGGGAATGGGAATGGAATGGCGACAACGCTTGGGAGCAGTGGAATTGGCATGAAATTACGTCTTTTTCCGAAAATAGAGTGCTTTTTCGTCTACGCAATGTTTTTTGTCAAAATATGCCGAAGAACCAACCAGCCCACGTTCAAACATTAGTAAGTCAGAGCCTCGAATTTAACAATAAAGCAGTATTCTTAAGATGGCTTGGCTGATTACAAACACGGTCCATTTATAAGCAACGCGCCAACTACAATTCTGTCCTTATATACTGAGTTGCTCCGAAGCTTGTCTCACCTCGTACTCCCCTCCCTCCCCCCCCCCCCCCAACCTTTCTGTAATACTGTCCCCCTGGTCTAGACAAGCGGGCGCCTTTGCCCGAAAATCTGTCGACGAAGGTCTGCAGGTCAGCGCAGCATACAGTCGAACACACTGAACTGTGCGCCCTCTCCCTCCATACAGAGAGAGAGAGAGAATAAACTTTTGGAAGCATTGGTTCGGGAAGCCAGCCGACGCAGGAGAGCCCACGTAACTGCGGCCACGGCGGCGCCTCCCCGAGCCCCGACGCGACGATTCGCGCCGAAGAAAACACACGTTCGCTCTGTTCTAGGGAGCTCTATTCTAGGGTGGGAGGAGGGGTGGAAGGGTCCGGGTGAGGCCGCCGCGCTGGCGCCTGTTGGCGGCTAGAGAAGCCCAATGGTTCATTTAGTAGCTCGCTCATGCTGTGAATACTAGACAATGCTTCGAAGCATGCCCCTCGCCTTTCTGCGCGACGACCCCCACCCTCCTTTCCAGTCTTCTATTGCAAATAAACAGCGCTTGCATAACGCATTGCCACACTGGCTCCTGCGCCCAGCGGCTCACGCACGCAGTAAGTCCGCCAACATGGCCCATTGGAAACAATTTTTGAAATTACCCGCGAAGAAAACAAACAATCTGCACGCTGCAAGTTTTGCTCTAAAACTATACGTGCTCTAGTCGGAGTTACATCTAATCGGATTCGGCACCTAAAAAGAAAGCACGAACGTGAGCACACACAACAAGAGAAAGGGCTGGCAAGCCAGCCGAAGATAACGTCGGCCTTCACCGCTGGGTGCAGCTCTGTGCCTGTTCATGGAAAGGCTGCTCTTGACGACGCCATAATCAACATGATTTGCACTGACATTGAACTCTTTCATGTTGTCGAGAGGGAGGGATTCAAATAATTCGTAACGGTAAGCTTGACAATATCATAAGCCGCCTTTCATCAAAGGAACGGGATGACCTCAGAGAGAAATTCCTGCCCGGGAAAGTATCAGCGCTGCAGACATCGTCTTTGGCGGGAGCGGAGTACGTCTGTATCGCGCAAGACGTGGAGACGTCGCGGTCTACAGAGGGCTTCCTGGCTGTCGAAGCAACATTCGTGAACTGCGACTTCGCGGCTCCCACGTACATACCTCCTCAGTTTCACTCGCCTGACGGGGAGCCACACAGCTGCTCGGATCCGCTCCAAGTATGACGTAGCGTTGCTGCAGTGGAGCAGCGCTGACAAGGCGAAATATGTATTTTCGTACAATTTCGACTCCGTTAACTGTTCTTATTTCATTTTCCAGATCCTTCGCTTGGTGACACATAACGCTTCATCAATGATAAAGGCATTTGCATTTACCGGTTGGGAGACTGAAGGGGACATTGATGATGACAATTTCGACGACTGTCCGGAACGCTTAAACAAAGAGCTTTTAAGCGAGTTCGATCAGTTGCAGCAATTTCGATTTGGCTGCGCCGCCCACGGCTGGGAACTTGCCGTAAAAGACGCCATTCGGCAGGTATGCGCTATTAAGTAACATACTGGTTTCATCTTGTGTGCATCGATACGTCGTTCATGTATTACTAGTTTCATGAGCAATTGTTTGTGCCAGGCTTTGTTAAAAAATTTGCCATGAATCCATGGACAAAGAATGTATGATTATAATAATTGCAGTATGAAAAGTAAGGGCAGACAACTGTGCTTATTGCAGTTTCGGTGATTTAAAGCTTTATTATGCAACTACCCCCAGCTCATGCTTAGCCGAATTTTCGAGCGTGCTTCGCTTTTTCATCTTGGGTATTCGTGGTGCATTTGCTGCTATGGCCGAGGTCACGAACTCTGCTTCCGATCAAATAGTGGCTGCGGATCATTTTTCTGCCGCAAGCCAGGCACCAAGCTTGCGCAACTTCGAGGTCTGCTCTCACCACACCAACCAACCGTTCTGAAATACCCCTAAAGACAAACAAAAACAAAACTGGCACATCATGTAAAGAACGCCCACGGTGTCCCGATGTTACATTTTTAAACGATTTGGATTTGGTTGATTCCTTGGTCAAGCTATTTTTGTCTTATTGTATTTTGTGCTCCTTGCTATTTTTCTCCTTTCGGGATCTCCCTCTCCTTTATTTTATTACCCCCCCCCCCCCCCCCCCCGGGAAAATGAAATCCTACGTACGTCACTCCTTCTAGTACAAATCGCTCTGCCCGTGAACACAGTTGCCTGGCATATAAGACCAGTCAGCCAGGCGGTAGTCTGCTCCTGGTATGTTTATTTGAATTACGAAGTCAATTTCATTAAGATAATACCATCCGTGGTGCCATAGCCATGGCACTACGTGCACGAGATTTATTCCTAAAGAACAGGGTGCAGCCTATGCATTAATGTGCACTCAATTTATCGTAGGGCTGGAGAAAACGTCTGTGTCTGTCCACACTTTATTTTGTCTATTGTAGTCTTGAATAGTGTAAGTGTGTCGTCGAGTGCAATACCATGCGATTACATAGGTCATCATTCTCTATCTGAAACTCTATTGCATTGCATGTTTGCCGTTTTGCGGTATACCTGTACTTGCAGTGGTAATATTCACTAATTGTCGTCCTCGCTTTATTTTAGGACCCATATGCCGAGGAGGTCGTACAAGAATGCAGCGCCATCGTTGCATCTATACGCAACAGCACCACCGACACGGAAGAAGTGTTGAATGTGGCCAGTCTGCATTTGGGAATCTCACAACGCGACAAGGTGTAACTCGCAGCTGCGAATGATGACAAAGCTCGTTACTACTTTTTCGAGTCAGCCAGGCCTGACAGAAACTCTGCACGCGTGCAAGAATGCTAAACTGTCTAAATATGAACTGAGGCTGGTGACAGACTTGATTGGGCTTCTCTCCCATGTAGAAGAAGCCACGGTGTTGCTGCAGAAAAGGCACGAGACAGCCGGGCTTTTGCTTCCCCCATTGAGAAATATCGAAGTTTCCCTTGCGGAAATTTTGAGCAAAGGCACAATACTTTGCAAAGAGGCGGCTAAAGGCCTACAGCGTAACCTGGAGAAGCTGTAAGAAAGCACGTGGACTCACTCTTTTTTTTTTTTTTTTTTTTTTTATGGGTGCCCCCTCGACCCACGCTTTAAGTCTTCTTGGTGTTCAGCTGCAGATGCGTTCTGCTGTGCTGGGGAGGGGGCCCCTTTTGTTAGGGCAGGACAGCGCCAGCACCGTCGCGAATGCAGACTCTGAACTAGGGCCAAGCAGAATGATGTTTAAAAACATCAAGCAAAATGAAAATGCCTACCAAGACAATATGCCTGGATTCATTGCACGGGAAATTTCGGTTTGCCTTACAGAGGGAACTTGCACAGACACGGTTAAGCCCCTGACCTATTGGAAAGCGAACGCTAGCCGCTTTCCCTTGCTTTCCCGCCGCGCAAAAGCAGTTTTCACTGTGAATGCGACGTCAGCTGACGTGGAACGCGCGTTTTCTACGGCATCCGTGATAATGAAAGCGAAGCGAAATCGGCTGTCAAGCACCTCTTTCGAACAGTTCATGTTTGTGAAGTGCAACACATAGTTAAGTAGAAGGCAATTGTTTTATCTCACTTTTTTTTTAGAACTAACCGTTGAAGCAGCAGTCATTTACACTTCAGATTTTCAAAACTAAACGACGGAGAGCCAATTTAGCTCATGACATTTTGTCGCAAAATGGCGATGAATGAAACCAAAATAAAGCTTTTTGCACCTTGCACTGCTTGCGACCTTTATTGCAGCATTTAAAAATCACGAGGACACAAGCAAAAATACGCTATATGGTCATTTTAGCATTAACACATTTAAGCCTAAACAATATTAAAACATCACAAGCCGTCAAAACATGCTGACCATGCAAATACTACAGGTGGCGGGATAACTGCCTTTATGGGAATTAGTAGGGTGGTTGCACTGCACGAGATATGTCACTGTAAAGGCTTGTCACCCGTTCGCCGTCGGCGCGAAGTCGTCGACAGGGTATACAAGCCGGTCGGTCGTTCTGTACTCAAGCGAACACAGCGAAGGAGTCAGCTAGAGTCGGGAGAAAGAGAGAAAAAAAAATATGTATAGACTGACAACGACACACAATTTAAACGAAACACAAAAATCACAAGAACACTAACACACATGCACTTAATCTCGATGAATGATGAAGGCAAGAGAAATACAACGAACAGT
The DNA here is from genome assembly GCF_023375885.2 of Dermacentor andersoni. Lineage (NCBI taxonomy): Eukaryota > Metazoa > Arthropoda > Arachnida > Ixodida > Ixodidae > Dermacentor > Dermacentor andersoni. The sequence continues at coordinate 311,490,325 of NC_092814.1, forward strand.
TAACAGTAAATATAGAAATTAACACTACACAAAACGCACTTAACGGTGGTCAAGTAAAAAGAGTTCAAAAGAAAACAAATGATGGCATACGCATGGCCGGGCAGCAGCAGCAATTCCATAAAACGTGGAGTCGACGGCAGATCGAGCTTTCCCGAAGAACGCTGGCAAGACGATCTCGTTGCGGTGGATGCGATTTCTGGGCTGGGTTTTCAGGGAGTCTAGGTCTGACGGCAGGTTCCCTCGAGCAGGTTGAGCTAACTTGAGGGGAATTACCGCGAGCTTCCTTGCAGACGTTGGTTTGCCGTCTCTTACGTCAACTAGTAACTCGCAGTTCAGACGCGGCTAGGCGGCCCAGGTGATACTGGACGGCACTAGCTCCTTGATGCTTCTCAGCAGATTGTCGGCTCAGCTTCTAGACTGCGTAGCTCGGTCTAAATCCTGCGTTTAAATAACTTCTCCTTTACCTAGTTTCCTGAGTTGGGGAACGGCAGATATTCGTGACGATCCAATCAAGTTCACCCAATTGTATCCCGGCTCCTCCCAAGGTGTTCGCCGCGCCCCTTTTAATTAGGGGCGAGGGAACGGATGATTCCCCCTGTTGTTACAGGTCGCGCACTTGTATTGCACCACACATGCACACCCTTGAGTCCGTGGCGGGCCTCTATTGTTCCTTAACAAACACAAGAGAAACAACGGCAGCCGGCCATACGGCGCTGTCGGCACACATACACTGTCAGCAATTCGTGGACACAGGATCGCACAGAGACGCCACATATTTCGGAGTATTCGCACCCCTGCCTTCTTATCAAGCTTCTCAATGCACGCGCGGGGCAGAGAATACACAGTTGTTCCTACAAAAAGCCGTCGGGGCGTCACGGTCGCGCCAACAACAACAACAAAATCTCTTAACCTGCCTTCGACTTCTTTCGGCCACTTGCCCGAGTGGCCAGCAATAACCATCTTGCTCTCTGGCTGCTATTACTACGACCCTTTGGCGCCCGGTGATCGGTGCTTCGTAGAATCAAATAATGCCGCACCGTGGCAGTCACCAAGCTACTATCCCTCGACCTTGGTAACGTGTTTTGAGTATTTTTGCACTTCTTAACGCGTCTGATGACATCAGCTTTATGGTGCGTTCATCGGTAACTCGATAAAACTACCAAGATGCTTTTCCTACGCTGAGGAATTACAGGAATGAAATTGAACTGCCCGGCCATTCCCGGAGTGGGAATGGGTTCAGTTGTTTTTTCATTCCGAGGAATTGAAAGGAATGGAATTACGGCAAGTTTTGATTTCCCGGAATGGAATTGAAACGGAATGCGGGCGCCCATTCCGCAACACTGCTCTGGACATGACAGCCATCTGCTGACATCTTAGAGATAAACGCTAAACTAAAAAGTAGAAACTGTACCCGCCCGAGTACGAGAGTACTTGGTTCTAATTGTTTGTAAATTATTGTTATTTGGGGACGTAGAAGAGCACCCACGCTGAAGGGTAAAAAGAGATGCTTCAGAGTATTTTACAAAACGGACGTGTCGAGATTCGCGCAAAAATGCTCTATTCTTAAAAACTCAAAAGCGTTATACGACTTACGCTTGTTAGTGATGCATTGTGGATATGCTAGGAGCACAGCAGAGGAACACTACAATAACTTCCAAGCATGCTTGGCATCAGTTGCGCTCTCAAGAAAAATACGGTAATTTCGTAGTGGAAGACCTGTACTTCTGTAGACCCGCCGCTGTGCGCTCAGTGGCTTTGGCACTGTGCTATATACTGAGCACGGGGCCGCAGGTTCCGCTGCTGGCCACGGCGACCGCATCTGTATGCATGCAGGCGGAATACGAAATGCTCGCGCGCCGTGCTCTCGCTCCACGTTTCGGAAGGTCACGTGATCAAAATCGATCCGCAGCCCAGCAATACGGCGCCCCTCGTAACCCACTGCATGTGCAGTTTTGGGTCGATAAGAAACGCAGTTCAATAATTAATTGTCCTTGCACATTAATGGGATACGGTACAAATTTGTGGTTTTCTTCTTGAATAACTTATTCGTTGGAAGTTAGCGCTACATATGTTCGTGTGTTTCGCCCGTCTTTGTCCGTTTAGCGTTATTAGCTTATTCTTTTTTTTTTCTTTTCATTCTTTGTTTCATACATCATTAGGACTTCGCCATAAATAATCTAGAATTTTTTTTTTTTTGGAGCGCTACTGATCATTCTAGAAACAATGCGAAATAGCTGTAAGCGTACGCTAGTCCCAGCGTGGCGAGTCCAATATAGCGGCTATCGAATTCGAAAAGCCGGTGAGGGCGCAAGGTTGATTGCCAAGGCTTGTGCGGCGGAATCGCTACGATGTGTAAAAGAACCAAGAATGAAATGTGTGATGGGGTGTAACCGTTCGGGCGGTTGGACCATGCTTAATTTGCAAGGATTTATCTTTTAGGGGGCGAAATTAATCACCCACTTCGTGAAGCATAAAAGAGAAACACAGAAAAGTAACACAGAAGCGCCATTGACGCGCTAATACGCTATAGCTCAGAATGAATATGAAAATTTCATGGTTTCTCTGAACTATCGTACCACTAAGTCACATGCAGCAGCGTCAGTTATCGTTAAAATCAATCAATCAATTAATCAATCAATCAATCAATCAATTTTCACAGCACAAAGGCCGCCTACACGTCTGCCTGATTACATTGCTTCCGAGTCAGATCAAGAAAAATTCCGTCATCTCCTACACGAGCATTTTTCATAATAACACTTACAAATCACTGTATCTTGTTTCTTACACTTGGCAATGTGCTTCGAACTTCTGGTGATGTTTTTATTTTTATTGAGGTATTGCTATCTCGATCTTATGAATTGCTATATTATGCTGTGTCACGTGTTCACTTGTATGCCCTGTATATATTATTGTTAGTTTCTTTTTCGACTTTTTCCCGAAATATCCCTTCAAGAATTGTACTCCCTGATCTGTTCATTTCTCCTGTATTTTACTGTCTATTGTTAGTGCCTTACGTTAAGTTTTACTCGTGTTATTTCCTTAAGTGTAACTCTGTGGCCTTTCATTACTTCAGTTTATCCTTTTTCATGTTGTCATCTTGGTAGTAATGTTGATGAGCCCTGCATTGAGGCGTATCTTTTGTATTAGATTTCAGAAGGCTGCTTACTCTTTCTTTTTTGCCTTGATTTTGTAACCCCCTTACACAATGCCCGCATAGGGCCTGTAAGATATTTTAAATATATATATATATATATATATATATATATATATATATATATATATATATATTGTTTTTGTTTTTTTCTTGCACTTGAAGAAACTCCGTGTGACCTCGACGAATTGCGCGCTGAAGTGACGACGTTATATGAGTGTATACAAAGCCTCAGCCTCATAGGAGGAGACAGTTCATTTTCACAGCCTGAGTCCTCTCGATGGTGTAATCTTCCTTCGTGTAATTGTTGTATACTACTTGGCTATCACTAATACTGCTTCGCCTTTCCGGCGATACTGCAGCCTCTCTCTCTCTCTCTCTCTCTCTCTCTCTCTCTCATTTGTTTCCTTTTTCTGTGAGTCCGAGTATAAGCGCTGCTGCGCATGACTGCTGTTGATTCTTATTGTGAGGGAATCCGGCTTGGCCTCATTTAGGTTACTGAGTGAATTGTACAGTGTTCGACAACTATCATGCACCAAGACGTAAAAAAAGAGCAGTTGCGTTACTCGATGAAAACCTAGTGCATAGTGTTTCCAGTACAGTGGAGTAGTCGCCCGTAATTATTTCGTTACTGAGATTAAATTCGATAATTGCAATTAATTATCTAACTCGAGTACTGTCCTAATCTTCAGTGTGTCAATGAGGTATATGTAGGCACCCCAAAATGAAATCTAACTGCGGTGTTTTCAGCGACGTAGTAATTGCGTACAATTTTTTCCGACTGTCGAAGAAATCGGAAAAATACCACATGACTGCGCTCCCATCCGCATAGTAAAGCAGCGCCCTCAAATAAGCTGATTGAAATCAAATGCATAGCCTGTCGCAAACCCGAAGAGACAGGGCATCACCTTGACACCTTGATTTGGCAGCGGCGGCAGCAGCGGGACATCACGGCTTACGCTGTGTCTCCTCTTCTATGCGTCGCAGATTGCCTATCGTCCGCCGGCCCCATCGATGTATCGGCCGCCCATGATCATCCCGTGACAAGCCACGAGCCCGCCTTTACGTCGCGGTCTACGTCATCACCATACCACAGTGCCAGCTCTACATAAACCCGACGCAAGCACTGGGATGCTTCACTTGGCAGCAGCGGCAGCAGTGGGACATCACGGCATAAGCTGTGTCTCCTCTTCTATGCCTCGCAGGTTAGGCACTATGTGCGACTGAATTATTCACGTTGCTTTTTTACTGCTGTTGCTACTGCCAAAGTCTTTTTTTTTTCTGTGTGTGTTTTTGCTGCAATGTCCCCTGAAGAGCAATAAATGCTGAAAGGTTAGAAACAAGAAATTCGTGATATGCGCGCATCTCTGGAGAGAGAATCTAGGAAGGAAAATAGAGAGATTAAGAATAGCCTGGATCATATGAACAAACGTTTTGAGGAAATGTGTACCACCATGAAATATATTCAGAAAGAAAACGCTGAAATCAAGGCCGAGAACGCTTGCCTCACTTCAGAGTGCACACTACTGAAGAAGCGTCTACTGGAAGCTGAGCTCAGAATTGTACAACTGGACCAATATTCCAGAAATAAGAATCTGGAAATCAACTTCACAGGGCGAGAACCTTTCTACCATTCTGAAAACAGTCGGAGAAGTTGTAGGTGAGCCTATTAGCGAAAATGATGTTGAGGTCTGTCACAGAGTTCCAACGAGGGATTCTGGGCAATATTGTGGTGCAGTTCCGCAGCCGATCAAAACGCGACGCAGTCCTCAACAAAACTCGAAAGAAGCGACTATTAGCCACTGATCTCGGTTACACACAGTTTTGTGCTGTGTTCGTCAATGAACACCTGTGCTCTGAATTGAAAAAAACTTTTGGCATGACGATCGCACGAAAAAGGGAAAAGAATTGGCGTTTCGCTTGGACGCGGGAGGGCAACATTTTCGCTAGGAAAAGTGAATACTCCCGGTCGCTGCAAATAATGCATGCCTCTGATCTAGAAAAAATTGACTAACCAAGGTTTCATGGCTACTAATGATGTCTGGAAGCGCTACGTAGAGGAAGAAGAAGAAGTCCCTCCGAGGGGCCGCTGCTTCTTCGGTGAGATATTATTTTCTGTTTTCTTCGAAGAATCGGTGCTGTGTTGAGACTTCACTGTTGTCCAGGGAGAACAGACATCCCGTGGGATTCCTGTGTGCTAGAGATCACGCTCAATATCGCGTGGTTTGGCTGCGCTGCGCAGCGCATCTACGCCTACCACGGCGGTAGGCAGCAAAGTACACCGGCACGAGCCATATGTCCGACAGCGCGTTCCTAGGCGCATGAGTGCCGCAGAATCGGCGCCGCACTCGGAAGTGCCACAATAAGCGCCCAATGTCATCAAGCCGGCGACGCTAGTTTTCAACGCCGCCCTACCTTCCAGCGCACCGTCAGTGAATATGGCTGAAACAAGCTACAGTGAAGCCAAGAAACCACGGATTGACGACGACAAGACATCTACCTATGACCTAAGTGAAGATGAAGAGATAGACTGCGATGAAACGCCGTTCTCCTTGGTAACGTATAAAAAGAAGCGGCCTGAGGGAATTCCAGTTGTTTTTCGACCCTCACAGGAAGGACGCAACTTCTGGCAAGTGAATCCTAACCGAGCTGCGTCGGAAATTGTCTCCGCGGCAAAAGAAAAAGTGCAGTCTTTCCGCGTGAATAGAGATGGAAGTTTCTCTGTCAACGTTACTTCTGTCTCATCTGCAAGACATCTACTGTCGATGAGCGAAGTGGCTGGTTTGGAAGTCAAGCCATTTATTCCGGCGTCTTATACCAAGAATGTTGGCAAGATACGCCATGTGCCAGTTGAGTATACGGAAGAACAACTGGTTGACTTCCTGAAGGATTTTGGAGTGACATCAGCCCGTCGTCAGGCGCGCTACAATCGCCAAGAAGACGGAGCGGTAGAATCACGCCCTCTGAGAACCGTCATCCTGCATTTTAGAGAAGACAAACCAATGCCTCAACGAGTGCATTTAGGTTTCACGAGTCACCCCATAGAAGAATATCATGGCCCTGCTCTAAGATGCTACAACTGCCAGAGATTTGGACATCTATCGAAGAACTGCCGCAGTCAGCGTCGCTGCAAGATATGCTCTGAAGACCACAACCATTCAGAGTGCAAGTCTGTGTGTCAACCAAAATGTGCCAACTGTGGTGGAAACCATACAGCTTCCTACTCCGGGTGCCCGCAGAGCCGAGCTGCCTCACGGTTACGCAGACATGAGCTAAAATACAGAAGGCTGCCTCCTCGTAATGCGCCCCCACCCAACCTTGATGATGTAAGATGCGCGCCTCCAACTCCTAGCAAAGAAAAAGAGCAAGGGGTCCAGATGAGCTATTCTGCAGCTCTGAAACACTCAGGTCGACAACGTTCTGACAGCGAGCGGCATGATCCCCCTTCAGAGAATGCTACTCATCTTGCCCAGGCTTCGAGTGAAATTCGCCGACCTTCTCAGCAACGCCCTCAGCCAGTGACACAGCAACCTCATCTAACGTCTGAGCGACTGCCTCAGCATTCGCCTCAACCACACCAGTCATCCCAGCGACCATCTCAGTCAAATCTTCAGCGACCTGCTTCGAGCACGCATGGAGCTTCAGCGTCGTTTGGTGATTACGCGTCTTTACCTGTAGCCCAGATGATCCTGCCCATGCTATTCACAGCTCTGCGTGCAATTCTAAGTGCCATTCCACAAGCAAACAATCTACCAGAGGTAAAAGCACTGCTTTCTATGGAATCGTTGGTGCTTCCACAACCACCAACAGCTCCACGGCAGGCTTACAATGAATAATTGTTACAACAATGTTTTCGTATTTCAGTGGAATTCTAATAGCCTTCGAGATAAGTCAGCTGATTTTCGCAAACTACTAGCTCAACATAACTTTCCTGTTTTATGTATACAGGAGGCAGGCGTAAAAGATGACTTTCGTCTTTCAAACTATGTTATATATAAATCATCGCGCATTGCCGGAAATAGCAGAGCGATGTTATGCGTGAGAAAGGACCTGCCGTCCTATTTAATACAGTCGAGCGATTTAAATATACCGGAGTTCGTAGCATGCAAGATATCTTTTAGAAATACAAGTGTCACAGTAATCAGTCTTTACCTACAATGTGCTAGCAAAATATCAGTTGACAGCTTGGTGAATGTGTTTGGTATCGCAAACTCACATGTGCTGGTTTGTGGGGATTTCAACGCACATAACGTCATCTGGGGCAGCGAATATAACGATTCCCGCGGAAGCATCATAGAGTCTGCCGCAGAAAAAAGTAATCTGATCGTGTTAAATGACAGCTCTCCAACGTGCTTTCGGGGGTTTCGTTACTCAAGCTGTATAGATGTTACGCTCTGCTCTCAAGACCTTCTTGATGGCGTTGAATGGTCAACGGACATAGAAACGCACGGTAGTGATCATTTTCCGATCCTGGTAAAACATCGCCAAATACGGAGTGAGGGTACCCGGCGCTACTCAAGATATACTAATTGGCAAAGTTTTCGTCACCATTTAAGTAACTCATTGGGTGAAAATCCGAGCTTTCAAAGTTTTGCAAATATATTGTGACAGTCTTACGAGATCTGCACAAAGCAAGTCACTGTTCCAAATTAATACGCTGCAGTCGACGGGGAATATGAATGTCTAAGAGCAATTAGAAGACGCGCCGAACGGGCTTACCGCCGCAGTGGAAAGCTGGATGACTACAAGATGGCACAGAAAGTTCGGTCAACTTCGCGCAGACGCTTACAAAGATTAGGTACGAGAAGGTGGCGAGAATACTGCGCGCCGTTGTCTCCGTTTACTCCAGTTCCCAGAATATGGTCAGTTGTCCGATCTTTTAGTGGTCCAGTTACCCAGAGCCATCCCTTCCGAGCCCTTGCCGTAGCTCGAACACTCCGGAAACATCTGTTGCTGACGAATTCTGTCAACTTATATCCAGACCAGGAATTCCGTTTACTTGCCTACAATTTACAAGTTCGACAACACTAGCAGAACAGAAAGTTCGTGCGTGCTTTATGTCTCAACATCCTCAACTTGACTGTGAGTTTAGTCTAAATGAATTGAAATGTGCTCTTTCGTCATGCCGTACAAAGACAACCGCAGGCCCAGATGGTGTCACGTATATGATGTTAAAGAACTTAGGTCCAATAGGAAGAATGGCTCTTTTGGAGATATTTAATGATATCTGGATAAGAGAGACTCTTCCTGATTCATGGAAATTAGCCCGGGTAATTCCAGTTCTAAAACCAGGAAAGACTCCCCTTTGTCTTGACTCCTACCGACCCGTCAGTCTCACAAGCTGTTTTTCCTAACTAATGGAGAAGATGATAGACCGTCGACTGCAGTGGTGGTGTGAACACACAAATGTGTTTTCCAATTACATGACCGGTTTTCGACAAAATCGGGGTAGAATGGATTCAGTATTAGACATTGCCACATGCGTCGAACATGAACGTAGTTGCGGAAATGTGACAGTAGCAGTATTTTTAGACATTCAAAGAGCATTCGACACTAAGTCACATACACATCCTTGCTGGTATGTTAGAGCTTGGCCTACATGGTCGAGCACTGCGATGGGTATCAAATTTCTTAAAAGACAGAAAAATATTTATGGAAACAATCGAAGGAGAGAGTAATTATCACAGCATCACGCAGGGCGTTCCGCAGGGCAGTGTTCTCAGTCCGTTTTTATTTAACTGTGTCATGGCAGCCTTGCCACTAAAACTCCCGTCTGGTCTACAGTATTCGCTGTACGCAGATGACATCTGCATATGGGCCTCTGGATCTCATATACAAGATATTCAAACAACGCTGCAAGAGGGCCTTGATAATATCGACACCTTCTTAAAAGAAAGAGGCATGAGTCTTTCATACGCAAAGACAGCTGTACTTCCTTTCACTAGACGACAGCTGAATAATTTCCAACTTACGCTTAATGGGCAAACTTTGATGTTTGTGAAAGAGCATAAATTCCGTGGAGTTATTCTTGACCGCCAGCTAACATGGGCTTCACACATCCGCGCAATTGAAAAGCAGACCAATGCAGTAATAAACGTACTTCGGCGACTCGCTGGCACAACGGGGGGGGGAATCAGTCTCTTCACTATTACAGGTTCATAACGCACTCATAAAACAAAAAATTGCTTACTCGGCACCTATTCTCCATGGTTTATCCCAAACTTCTGAGGAACGTCTTCAACGTTTACTGGCAAGCGGGCTGCGAGTGTGTCTTGGGATTCCGCAGGCGATCTCTAGTTCTTTAGTAATTGCTGAAGCTCGTCACCCACCATTTCCAGTCATACGAGCGGTTGAAACATGCCGACATATTTATCGTATCTTAACCCAACACGAGAATCATCCATTAAACCGTGCGCTTACAGAAAGAAACAGAAGCAAAATTCACGATGTTGTTCGAGAACATAAAGCATTATTACCAAGATTTGAATGATTCAAAGTGGATGTTTGTTACCCTCCCTGGATGTTAACATGTCCTCAAATAGAATTATCGGTTGAAGGGATTATATCTAAGAGAGACATGTTCATAGTAGCCGCAGAACAACTGGCACTCTTCCAAATTTACTCCTATTATCCCCAGTGCATCCACGTTTATACAGATGGTTCGTGTCATAAAAATTCCTCGACTTCAGCATTCGTCATTCCACATTTAGCGCTAGAGCAAACATTTAAATTATCCCGAGAGACATCTTCCACCGTGGCATAACTGTTTGCAATCCTGTGTGCTTTGCGTTTCATAACATCAGAAAAATATTCGCAAAAATGGGTTATATTTAGCGATTCGCAAGCCGCTCTCACATTACTACAGAACAATAAGAAAATTTTTTTGAACATTTCGCTATTGTATGAGACACTCAAAGAACTTACAAAAGCAAGCGCAATGAACCACGTAATTGCATTCCATTGGATACCTGGGCACTGCAATATTCCTGGTAATACTGCAGCGGACGCAGCTGCGAATCGAGCGCACAATAACGCGGAGACAACCAATCTTCCTCTATTGCGTAGTGAAGTCCGTCTGCTTCTGAGACAGATTTCTTGTCACCTCAGCAAAACTACCTGGTTTGATCAGCAAACTAAAAACTCGGAATTATACTTTATAGACCCATGTATAAACTTATCAATGCCGGAAAATCTAAGGGACAACAGAAAATTTGAAACATTGGTACACCGCCTGCGTCTTGGTACTGCATTTACAAAGCACTTCTTGTACAGGATAAAACGTGTCTCTAGTCCGCAGTGTTCTTGTGGCCACCCAGACGAAGATGTGAATCATCTTCTTCTCGAGTGCACGAAATACGACCCACAAAGAAGGGTACTGCAAGCAAATTTGTTGATGCTAGACAGAAGACCATTCACTCTAAAAAAGATACTTGGCCCATGGCCAACTGCGGGCCTTCAAAAAAGAGCGCTTCTTGCTCTGAAAAAGTTCTTAGAGGACACCAGCATTTTGGGAAAATATTAGGTATCAGATGATCCGAATACGCTAAATGAGTAACACAAGCGATGTCTGTGGTTCATAATTGGTTTATGTGGTGATCGCAACTTTTACGCAATATGTATAATTCTGTTCTGTACTTGCAGTGCGTTACATGTGCTGTGTGTTTCGGCTGTACAAAATATCTGACCTTATATATGCGTGCGTGGACTGAACTGATGCACAAAACTTTGCGACTGATGTACTGTTGGACTGTAAATTTTTTATTCATCCAGTGTTCTACTGAGTGCCATGTTTCGTGTCGCTATTCTCCCTTTTTACGCAAATTTGTTTCCTTTGCCAAGTGACAAGGAGTAGCCGGTGCCACCATAAAGGCGCCAACCTCTCCTAATATACACTTCAATAAAAAAAAAGCGCTACGTACGCATCATATTTTGCGCCGCATGTCCATCTAAACAATCTGCATTTTTAGCGCCTACTACGGAAAATGAGGTATTCACTACTTTTATGTCTATCGAAAACAGATGTCGTGACGGCGAAGGATTCGAGATCATGCCAATTAAGCATGTCCTGGACTTGATTCTACCTGCATTAGTACACATATTCAACTTGATATATTCCAGGGGCTCGTTCCCGAAAAGACTTCAGGTTGCGAAGGTAGGGAGGTTTTGTACAAAGGTGGTGATAAAAACGAGCTGACAAACTACCGTCCAATAGCTGTGTTGCCCATTTTTTCTAAAGATATAGAAAAACTAGTACATGCCCGCATGACATCGTTTCTAATCAAACATGACCTGATCACTAGTATGCAGCATGGCTTTGTGAAAGGGCAGTCTACAGAAACTGCCTTACTTACTCAAAAGGAATTATATTGCAGTCGTTTGAACAGCAATTATGTACTGTGGGTTTTATTGTTGATTATTCGAAGGCGTTTGATTGTATAAATCATTCCACACTATTCAACAAACTTGAACATCATGGATTTCGTGGCGTATTTCTTGAATTAATACAGTCTTATCTTCAACACCGTATGCAACAAGTGATCATAGGACGATATGTGTCGAATTTAAAACCAGTTCACGCGGGAGTGCCACAAGGAAATATTCTGGGGCCCCTGCTTTTTTGTATTTATATCAATGACTTAGTTACTATAGATAATAATGTGAAATTTATTATGTACGCGGACGACACAACTATTCCGGTTACCGCACCGAATTCCACAGAGGCTATCGGTATCGCAAATGAAGCACTAAGAAAACTGCCCTCGTGGTCTACCGCAAATTCACTTAGTATAAGTACTAAGAAAACAACAGCTGTTCTGTTCAGACCGAGAAATCGTAATGTCGCTACAGACTTAACATTAAAACTTAATGATTCTATTATTCCGATTGTGCCTACTGTTAAATGTCTTGGGGTTGTATTCTAACAACATATGTCGTGGAACTTGCATGTGGATTTCGTCGCTGCGAAAATATCCCGTGTGAGTGGAATTTTATGCAGGTTAAGATATTTTCTCCCTAAAAGCATCAAGCTTCTCCTATACAAGTCCATGCTTCTCAGCCAAATTCACTATTGCCATCTTGTTTGGGGTACTACGACACTTTTTAATATCATCACATTACACAGAATACAAAAAAAAAGCCGTCCATAGTCCCCACTTTTCAAAAAACTGAATTTACTTCCTATGCCTGATATTTATGAGCAAACACTAATTCAGTGGTATAAGACAGGTATTAACAGAAATAATACCACGTTAAATACTATATCAAACTTAAAACGCAGAGATGGGAAGCTAAATACGCGCAGTTGCGAACTCTGGGAGATGCCACAGGCAAGGACTAATTACACATATCAAATGTTGCGCTTTACATTACCGTCTTGTCTAAACAAAATCTACACTGTATAACTTTCATTATTGTGCTTTTTTCTTGTCTTTTCTTTGTTTCCGCAAAAAATGGGAGAAATTGTCTTTTTTGTAACAGTGTACTTGCCGAATTGTGCATTGCAGCAGGTTTCGTGTGACACATTTGTCGATTTCATATATGTATAATGTGCGTTAGTAATTAGCGTTAATTCTTTCGGTTTCAATTGTAGGTGAGTGCTATATGTACTACCTATACATTCTGTTTCATTTGAATTCATTTTACACATATATGTATGTATATATTATATATATGCATTATGTCTGTCACTCGTGTTATTGGGACTTAGGCAATTCTAGCTTAAGATGTAACACCTAACCCTATGCTCTGTCACTGCTTGTTAAAAGGGGCTGCGGACCTTGTCAAGCCATAAAAAGGCTTTTTGTTCGCGGTCCTCAACATTGTGGTGTTGAAATAAAGTGAATTGAATTCAATAAGGATACGAAAGGAGCACCAACAGCAGATTTTCCGGCTTCGCAGCTATTCCTTGCTCTCATTTCTACGTCACACTTATTATGCCTCTCTCAAGGCCGACTGATCACATTGATAACAAAACCGCTTGATAACGCGGCCGAAGCGCCGCTCTGACCACGCACGAAACGCGAAAAGCAATGTAATAGGCATAACATGTCTCGCGCGCAGCTATATTCCTCACCAAAAACTTGCTCCGGACCGAAGCCAAATTAAAGTTACTGTTTTAGTTTTCATGAGAGTGAATACGTGCTGCAAAAAGAGGTTCATGTCATAAAATAAAAGCGAAATAAACCGACCGGGAAGCGACCCACGCGTTGAGAAAAGGCATAACCGACGCATTCAAGAAAGTAAATAACCACTTCTAAATGAGCCGAATTGGCAATCGGGACGCCTGCACAAAAAAAAAAAAAAAATACAGATTTCAGTGTGCCCTTATTATCTATGAATTCGTAAGCGCCGTTGAACACCAGCTGCTGCCTAGAGGACGTGTTCGGATAGGTCTCCTTCTGCAGCTACGTATAGTACTGAGTCCGCTTTATCACATTTGAAGTGGCTTTCTGGATGACCGGCGCCGGAATTCTACTGCATACATCCGTTATCCTTTCCGTGAACTAATCTGACGTCCGTCTCGATTATGTAAGCACGATCTTTCACATAACCTCAAAGAAATAAAGTGAGTGGAGATAGGTCAGGTGATCTAGCTCGCCAATTTACTAGGCCCGCGCCTTCCAATCTATTGCGCATGAAAAGTCGCATCCAGCCAGTTTCGTGCTCGGCTGCTGCTGTGTGCTGGCGCCCCATCTTGCTGATACCACAGAAGTGGAAGACGTGAACGCGGGACTTCGTTGAAAAACTCATCAACCACTCCTTCAAGGATTTCGTCCACGTAACGCTGTCCAGTTCAGTGTGTGATCTAAGAACATGGGACTGATTATAGCACCGGCGTAAATTCCGCACCCCACATTCAACGACCACTGGTACTGGTGCCGATGGCGCTTTACCCAGTGTGCATTGTAGTCCCTCCAATGGTGTGCATTATGCAAATTTACCTAGACGTTTCTGCGAAAATTGACTTCATCTGTGCGCTGTTAGGATTGGGGGCTCAATCCCATCGCTCCTAATCAGTTGTCAAGATTGGAGTCCGGCATGAATTAGAAGGTAGCTGGCCCATGCCGCCGTCCAACTTATCCACGCTGAGGACGTTGATGAAGGGAAGGACTGCTTCTCATCGAGAACGAGGAATATGGGTTTATTTACAGCATTTACATGAAGTTCATCAGTCTAGCATGACTGCGAGAGAAAGTACGTCAGTCTAACACGACTGCTTGAGAGAGTGTGTCGAGCATTCGCACAACAGCGGTTTTTAAACACTCGGTTCCCCCTTGATTCCAAGGGGACAGAAACGTTCGTCCAGTCATTGTAAACATGCCTCTCCGCGGGACGGTTTACACACGCACGCACGCACGCACACACACACACACACATACACACACACATACACACGTTCACGGTCCGAAACCGACATCACACGAATTTCGTAGAACTCGGAGCGGACCCTCGCAGCGCGCCCGGGTGGCCATTGTCCTGCGTCTTGGTCGGCGCGTGGGAAGGGGCCTCCGTCGATGTTCTCGCGGCAACTCCCCCAGTCATAGCAGAACAGGGCGGCGTTGGTGGGTTCGGTAACAATAGTTGGCCCGCCGAACGCATTCAGTTACAGTGGCGATTTAGTGACGCCGTGGCTAGAGGTTTGCGGCGGCGCTCCAGGAAAAGATGACGCCTGCGGTCGCAACTGGTTGGCAAAACTTGCACTGCAGCTGGCCGTTCTTAACAGCACATGATGTTGCTCAAAAAGTTCGGTGACTCACCGGCTTTTCTAAGGACCCAATTCGAGAAATCTAGACGATTCTACAGGTCCCTATCTCCTAAGCATTGGTGCTGGTTAAGGTGGTATTGGTGAAAGGCCGTCATTTAGAATCCTCTAAACTGGTCATTTGGAAATTGATACGTATAGGCGGCCACGTCCCGCACGCCATTAGCATGAGGGTTTGAGGTCATAAATGCTAGACCATCCGTGCGTAGGCTAAGACTCAAAGGTGGAGTCCTCCGCTGCTGTTTCTAGAAGCTGCCGATTTGTCTCATCTTTTCATAATTTTTGATGATAGTCGATGCGTTTGGTCTACCACCACACTTCCATGACTGACATACACACACACACACATATATATATATATATATATATATATATATATATATATATATATATATATATATATATATATATATATATATATATATATATATATATATATAAATATATAAATATATTTGCTGCCTTCCTCTTGTTGCCATTTGCAAATCAAGGATCATGTTTACCCTCTGCTCATTAGAGAAAAACATGGCGAGTGGGACGAAACTAAACACACCTTCAAACTTTTGCACTGACGTTGTCAATCCGCTTTTGTGATGATATGTTATGTGGCAAAAAAAAAAGCCATCTGTGCACTTTATCTACGCTAAGACAACAGCTATCACAGTTTGTTTCCAACTAACACAAAACGCGATGTGTCACTTGGGCCAGGGGCGCGGCAGATAAGGCACTAGCTCGATCACGATGTTTTCCTTTATTTCCTTGATTTCGTTCTGGATAACTCAGAGAGAGCCCGTTCGAGGGCACTGCTTTATGATCCGAGTGGGAGCGCAGTCATATTTCGTGGGGTTTATTTATCAGTCGTGAAAAAATTCGTACGCAATTAGCACGTCGCTGAAAATATCGCACTTAGACGTCCCTTGGCTGTGCCTTCATATCCTCATTCACACTTTGATTATAGTATGTCTCGAGTTAATTCATTACAATTGCCTAATTAAATCTCAGTAACGAAAAAAATTGCTGACAGCTACTCCACTGTACTGTAAACAATATGCACTAGGTTGTCTTCGAGTAACGCATTGCTCTTTTTTTTTAACATTGATGCATGATAGTTAATTGGGGCACCCTGTATATATTTATGACCTTTGCATGCAACTGACGATGTTTCTATTCCTAGTAAATGTTGCAACTTATTAGAAATATTTTTTATGAGTCGTTAGCATTGCTTATTGGAAAGAGAAGCAATACTGAGACACACAACATTCACGCGCATTTCACACACCATTGATAAAAGACTCTGTCGAAAGGGTCACTGAAGTCTATAGGTTTTTTTTTTTCATGGTCAAAAAAGCACGCCAAGCAATTTCAAGCGTGGTCAACATACAGCAACATATTCATTCTCTAGGCATAGGCTATCTATACCTTTAGAAATACTTTTTAATTGACTACCTCCGTCTCTTTCAAAAATATAATAAACTTTGCCCGCTGTGTATATTTAAATATACTGCGTGTGGGCAGGGTGTTTACATTGGAAATTTAAAACAATGTTGAAGTTAGAAAATACGGATGAGGCAGCCACCGTTAGTGCTTCTAATGCGCGTGTCCTCCTGTTGTCAGGATTTGCAAAAATAAAACGAAAGTATGAATTAAGAGCCGTGCACGTCCGCGCCTACAATGATGCGGTAAGCTACTAGCCCCAGTAAAATTTCAAATGAAAAGGTAGAGGAAAGTCAAAAGAAACCTCAAATCATGTAGGTGACAAAGCTCTGATAATGGCACTTTAGGTCTGTGTGGCTCGGGCCACACACACCTAAATATTTCTTGACGCACGGCTTTTGGGGAAGCTCTTGGGGCCTCGTTAAATCAGTGAAACAGTGAAACAGTGGGCACGAGGCACCATTCAAATTGCATCTCGCGCATGCGCAGTGTCTTCGACGCTATTTCTTTGGGGCCCCAAACCATTTGGGGCCCACATTCTAAAACTCTGATGTTTGCGGGCGCTAAGAAATAGCACTGTCGAACATGGTGGTCCCCGTGGCTCCCGCTTCACCATGAATTCTCTTGATGGCTACGCACTCGCTCTCGTTCATCGTCAGTAACTATTGAAATGAGCTTTCCCTTCCTCTAGACTGACCTGAAAAGTTAGTTATGGGTGCACAGCACGTCCGATTTCTGCGATCGTTCGGCGATTTCGGCGCCCGTAGGCCTAACGAGACGCATCCGCATAGCAACAACAGGATGGTTGCTAATGGACTGTCTTCGCTTGGATGCATTTGGCACGGAGCACCAGACGGCGCCCTGTTTTCAAGCGCATGTAGTGAGGGAAACTCAGAATAAAACTGATTATGAATAACGACTGAGGGATATGAAAGAAAGTAAATGGACTGGGAGAGTGTTCAGATATTTGTACAGGAAAAACGTTGATTCACAGTGGAGGAAAAGAAGTCGGAATCTTACCTAGTAAATATACGACCGGTATGATGAGCAACATGACAACAAAGAACGTCAAGCGGAGAGCCAGAAGGGCTGGGGCAATCTCATGGGTGGCGGCGAAATATGGAAAAGAAACCTGCTATGAATAACTACCTAAGAGGAAAAAACGAAATAAGGAAAGAAACAATTTATGATAAATTTAAGGGAAGCTCTACTTTTCGAAGCGAGATCAGGATGCCTTAAAACGCGCACATATAAAGCGAGATAAAACAAGAAGAAGAAGCATGTGCTTGCTGCAGTAAAGCTAGAGAAACGATGGAGCATGTTTTATTAGAATGTGAAGATATGAATGTGGGGATAGATCCTTGAAGCCCTTGGGGTTCAGCGAGAGCAGGATAAAAGCAAACATGTCCGTAAGAGAGATTAGAAAAGGCAATTCGAAGATTGTTGGAAAAGAAGTAGTGGAACGACAAACAACGGAGGAGTACAAAAACAAAGTTCCCAATGTAGGTTCAGAAAGTTTGGTGGTGGAAATTATTCGTGGGCTTTTTTATTTAAAGATAGGTAGCACATTAGGCAATATAGTAACAAGAGCTTGGTGGCGCAACCCACCGCCCCGTTCCAAAGGGGACGCTCATAGCGTCCATCCATCCATCCATCTTCCTTACGTTTGCGTTTGCGTGCGTTAGACTAAACGTCTTGAAAGGACGCGCACCGTAACGTCCAGCAAAGGTGCTCACGTTTAACGTACGTGATGCGACAAACGCTTTCCTAAATCTATACAATCGGCTGACCTCGTGCGCTGTCTTTCATGCGGCCTCTTGAAAAACTCCTGCGTGCGTTCGTTGGCTCCGCTCGCCGTTGCACGCGTTCGCGAGTGAGGAAGTTGCAAAGATTGCCAGCTGCGCTCACTCCTCACTCCTCTCCAAGTGTCCCTCCTCGCAGCACAGCAGAAGAAAGTCCGCACACTATCTCACCATTATGCGCAGTTGTATACGAATAGGGGGGGAAACAATTAGTTTCACGAAGGCATGCGAAACACTTTCAGTTGCGACTCTTTTGAGCGATGGAGTCCTCCTCTCTCTCTCTCTCTCTCTCTCTCTCTCTCTCTCTCTCTCTCTCTCTCTCTCTCTATGGCCAAATTTTGCAGTAACAGTTCAGCACAAAATATAGCCTTGTATACCTATGCGACGTCTCTATAGTCAATGGGCTCCTTGGACGCCATGCCATGGTGTCGCATTCTGTTTTGGAATTGACAATCACTGTCACCGGTAACTGATAGTGCTTATTTACCGTCCCACAGCTAATGCTAACCTATGAGAGCCGCCGTAGCGGAAGGCACAGCATTACGGAGTTTTATGCCTGACGTGCACATATTACTGTTGCGATTTTCCCGACCTCAAGGCGATGAACAACCAAGCATTGAACACCCAAGCGGCCAAAATCTAAAAACATATATATATGAACAAAACTTGCACTTATCATCACGCTGCTTTGTAAGAGCCTAAAGCCTAGACCGCACGTACGCTTTCGGACCCGCGCAAGCTCGCGTCTACGCGCCTTGCGCCTGCCGCGCCTCGCCAGAAATGGTTGTTTGCATCCATAAATACGCGCTCCCATGTGCGCGACAGCACGCGTTCACTGGACTCACTCATAGACGCCTTGGAAGACGCCACTTCGTACTTTGTTATTGACAGAATTTCAATATGCTTCGATATCTGTAAACGTAATTGTTATATTGTTAGAGCTCTTAGATCAGCACAAAAAGAAAAGATTACGCCCTTTCTTGCATGATATAAATCTGCTTCACTGAGAGTTCAATGTACCGCGCCGTATCTGCGTAGCCAGGCGCGCCGGCGCGAGGCAGCCCGAGTGCACGATAACAGAGAGCAGCTGTACACAGAGATCGCGCCGCGTTTCGACGCGTATACCAGTCGTGCTGCACTGTCTGAGCGTGCGTCGGCGCGCGGACACGAGCTTGCGCGCGTCCGCAAGCGTACGTCTGGTGTGGACTTAAAGGCCAAACTACACGTAAACGCGGGCCGGCACGCGTCGCGCCCGCGCGCCTCACGCATGCGCAGATGGTGCGGAACACATCGTGCGCGTCGAAGCGCGACGCGAACACAGATATCTTCTCCAGACAAATATCTTTAAAAAATTATGGGGTTTTACGTGCCAAAACCACTTTCTGATTATGAGGCACGCCGTAGTGGAGGACTCCGGAAATTTCGACCACCTGGGGTTCTTTAACGTGCACCTAAATCTAAGTACACGGGTGTTTTCGCATTTCGCCCCCATCGAAATGCGGCCGCCGTGGCCGGGATTCGATCCTGCGGAGACAAATATCTGTGCTCTGGCTGTCTCACTAAAAAAAACGAAACGATGTCTACCAAGGCGCAAGTAGTCAGCCAAGTGGGTTTTGTAGGTTCAAACCGCCATTCCTCGCGAGGCGCTCGCGGGCACTAGCTTTCGCGCGCCAGCAAGCGTGTAACGTCGCTGTTCTAGCAGTGCACTCATTTCGCGCTGGCATAAAATAAAGAAAAATGAGAACCTTTTTTATTATTAATAAAACAGGCCGCTTATTCGTTCGTTTTCGTAAGGCCGAATCAGTTGCCATCCTAGATAAAACCTCCGAACTCCAATGTTCTTTCAAGAGCAAAATTCTTTTAGTCAAAACAACTTATTGTGAGGGCATGGAATCATCCATAAAAAGTAACAGCAGATCAATTTGGAAATTTATAAAGCGTATTTGTAAACAAGAGTTGCGTATATACCGCATCTTTTCACGGCGAACGGAACTATGGCGGATAACGAACACAAAGCTGCCGTCCTAAATAATTACTTCAAATCAGTGTTTCGGGCAGATTCGCCTGTAGATATAGTGTCATTTTGCCAGACGTTAATCAAGTAACGTAACCGATAGACGCAATTTCACTTTCTGAAGAAGGAATGTTGCTCCTCCTTGACGCCATAAAGCCTAGCAAAGCGAACGGTCCAGACATGATACCAAACCGCGTTTTGAAGGAATGTGCAAGCCCCATGAGTCACCTTCTCTATCATCTGCTTGCACTTTCGCTGAAAACGGGACCAGTTTTAGACGAATGGAAAGTTACAAACGTTGTACCGGTTCATAAAGAAGGATCTAAAAATAATGTTGAACTCACCACCCAATTTCTTTGTTATGCGAGGAGGAGGAGGAAATAACTTTACTGTGCGCCCTGCGAGTTGGTGGGGAGGGCCAAAGGCCCCGCCTAGGTGACGGCCAGGAGTTCGTAGGTCCTGGCGGCATCCTCGGCCCGCTGGACGGCCCATAGTTGATACTCGAGGGCGGGGCTGAGCAGCGCGGCTTCCCAGCGCGTGCGAAGGCTGCTGCTAGAGGCCGCGTTTTCTTTATTGTTATTTATCCCTCGGCATTCCCATAATATATGCTCCAGAGTGGCTCTGGATTCACATGTTTTGCATTTGTCCGTTGGATATACATCCGGATATATGATGTGCGACAGCGCAGGATTCGAATACGTCCTAGTTTGTAACTGCCGCCATGCGACAGACTGATTTTTTGTCAATTTTGGGTGAGGTCGCGGGAATATGCCCCTCTGTAACCTATAGTGTTTCGTGATTTCATTAACTGTGGTCATTCTGTCCTCCCACTCCCACTCATTTACCGCACCGTCACGTCCGGAGCGTGTCGAGGCGTCACTTGCGACTGCAGCTCGGTCCGTGAGCCCTCGAGCCACGTCGTGTGCCGCCTCGTTGTTGCCGTCCTCCGCGAGGGTGTGAGCGGGTGTCCAGGTGATGTATATCTTACTTTTGCAATATTGGCCTCCTGCAAGAATGCGTAGTGCCTCCGGGGAGATTCGGCCGTTGGCAAAGTTTCTTATTGCCGTCTGAGAGTCGCTGACTATCACGGTTGCGTTAGTCTGAGCTACTGCGAGCGCTATGGCTGCTTCTTGCGCTATCTCGTTACTTGTGGTGCGTATCGTCGCGCACGTCTTGCACCGTTTCTCCCTATCGATTACGGCTGCCGTGAAGCCCCGTCTGCGACTGTATCGAGCCGCGTCTACGAACACTGCGTCCTTTTCGCTACCGAATTTCTTCTGTATTTGCTTCGCTATGTTCTCTCTTCTGTCCTTATTGTGTTCTGGGTGCATGTTCTTTGGTATGGGAGGCATTACCAATCTTTCCTTCGTCTCTCTCGGGATGTCCACCTTGACACCGTGCAGTGTGTGGTAACCTATGTCTAATCTCTCTAGGATGTGTCTGCTTGTTCTAGTCTTAGAGAGGCGTTCATATTGTGCCGTACATTGCGCTTCAATGAGCTCGTCTATCGTGTTGTGTACGCCTAATTTCAGCAACTTGTCCGTGCTGGTGCTGATCGGTAGTCCTATGGGAAGTTTGTATATTTTCCGAATGAGGCATTCTAGTTTGATCTTTTCCGCGACCTGCCATTTTAAGTACGGCGCTACGTATACTATTCTACTTATTACGAAGGCCTGTATTAACCGGATCGTGTTTTCCTCTTTCATCCCGCTATGTTTATTTGTTATCCTTCTGATTAGCCTCATGATTTGCGCTACAGTTCCCTCCAGTCTTCTGAGGGTTTCTCCGTTGTTGCCCTTGGCTTCGATGAGGAGCCCCAATACCCTGATCCTATCGACCTTGAGCATGGGTTTCCCATCGGCCGTCTTTAACTGTATCTCCTCTCTATGGGTGAGATTTTCCCTGTAGTTGCCTGGTTTGCGACCTCTGCGAGTTGGTCTGTATAGCAACAGCTCCGATTTCTCTGCCGAGCATGTTAGCCCTGTCCCCTCTAGATATTTTTCGATTGTTTCGACCGCTCTTTGAAGCGTTTGTTCTATTGCCCGTCTCTTCCGTTTCTCACCCATAGGGTGATATCGTCAGCGTATAAGGTATGATTGAGACCCTCGATTTCTTGTAGCTTGGCTGGCAGCCCGATTAGCGCCAGATTGAATAGCATCGGTGATAAGACCGAGCCCTGTGGCGTACCTGCGCTGCCTGTCTCGGTCTCCTCCGAAACTAGGTCCGCTATCGTGATCTTTGCCTTCCTGCCCGTTAGAAAATTACGTACATAACCGTACGTCCGAAGCATCAAAAATATTGGAGCATACTTTGTATAGCACCATAGCTAAACATTTCAGTGAGCACAGATATTTTTTTTCCAGAACCAGCATGGATTTCGCCAGGGCTTCTCCTGTGACACACAACTGGTTGAATTCCACTTCGATCTTGTGTCTGCAATTGACAAAGGATTGGTGGTTGATTGCATATTCCTAGACTTCAGAAAAGCGTTCGACCAAGTCATTTATCGTTGCTTAACCTACAAGTTAGCACACCTTGGTCTTCCTGAAGAAGTGGCTGGAAAGCTACCTTTCTTCTAGCAGTCAGCTTACCATTGTTAACGGTTCGAAATGGTCATCAGTTCCTGTCACGTCTGGCGTACCGCGGGGATCGCTGTTAGGCCATTTGATGTTTTTAATTTTCATCAATGACATTTCAAAAGGAATTACTTCGAAAATCCATTAATATATGCAGATGACTGCGTTGTTTACAGCCCAATTAAGACTCCAGCTGATATAGAAATTCTTCAATCTGATTTGAAAAAAAACTTTCTGAGTGGTGTAGTACCTGGTGCATGGCTCCAAACACGACTAAATGCAATTGCATTCGTTTCTCGAGGAAAAGAAAGACTAGACTCACCAAACTCCTATGTTATCAACAAAGTCAGTCTACCGCATGTAAAAGAGGCAAAGCACCTTGGTGTGTACTTTACGGATAGAATTTCATGGGATGTGCACGTAAGAAAAACCGCAAACAAAGCCAAGAGAACCCTTGATTTTTTGGCTTGCACTTTCCACGCGCGCCCTGAAAGCGTGAAGAAGTTGCTGTACACGTCATACGTTCGTCTTATTCTCGAGTACGCGTGTGTACTGTGGTATCCTTATCAACAGAACATGATATATTCGCTGGAGCGCGTAAAAAATCGAGCAGCCAGGTACATCGTCGGTGACGATCGCCGCACAAGTAGCGTCATCGCTATAAAGACTCGATTGCAACTGCAGACTTTGAGAGATCGTGGGCGTTATCTTAGGCCGAAGTTCTTGTATAATAATTTTCATGGGCACTCTGGCATAGATAAAACGAGCGATATGCTTGCTCCACATCATGTTTCGAATCGCCCCGTTGTAGGCATCGCATCGAATTCTGTTTTATATGTGTGTTCAAGCTCTATAGCTGTGGTTTTACTTGATCGTGTACTTCTTTTGTTTTATACGGGTTTGATAACTCGATACTAGCGATATTTCGCTTTTATTTACCTGCTCATAAGGCCATGTTCGCTTTGTGTGACACTGTTGTTTTGTATTTTACATCTACAAATGTGTAAAATATGCGTACGTTTCCCCCCATCTCCGCTATAATGCTCTTGAAGCGAATGCGGGTTTATGTAATAAATAATAAATTAATGAATTGACTGAGAGCATGTAACGTATGACACACAGGTTTTTCTGCACGCGTTCTTGGCGCCCGCGCGGGGCGTTTTCACCGAAGCGAGCATCGCTGACGCTGTGCGCGGTAAAGAAACGAGAAAATCGAGAGAACGTTTCGAGGGATCAGCGCAAATTTCAGTCGCTACGCGTCGTCGACTACGAACAGCTGTCGTGCTACTGGCTGCAGTGACGACACATTGGTGATTATATCGACATGGAAACTTTCTCGACCGACAGCAACTCACCAGATCTGGACTAGAATACTTCATATGCCGCAGGCGAAGCTTGACAGCCTGTCACTTCCCTGCCCTTTTTCTGCGGCTACAATCACCCTTTGGGGTGGTCCAGGGGCTATGACGTCCTGTTGCTGAGCGATAGCTCGCGGGTTCGATTTTCGGCAACGGCGACCACTTACGTGCTCTCCTAAGATGACGTGTTACGTGAAGCCATCGGGCAAGAAATGATGTTCCACATCCGCCCACCATTGCTCTGATTGGCGCTAGCTAACACTTCCAGGGCTAGATCTAGTAAACATAAAAATGCCCAATTTAGTGGACGGATTGATAGTCGTCGCCGTAGTATAATTGGTAGTGCAACGCACGCGTAATACGGAGGTTGTGGGTTCGGCTCCCACCGGCAGCAAAGTTGTCTTTTCGTCCACTTTTATTTCCCCCTCTTCTTTAGTGTTTTCCACATTTCAATTTCAACCACAGATAAATTCCCTGATGGCTTTATGGTGACGATTAAGAATATATACATACATACATACATATATATATATATATATATACGAGAAGAAAGGGAGTTAACCAACGGGCCCGATTTTTTTATTAGTCATACCATAAGAAGCCAACAAACACTGACACCAAGGACAACATAGAGGAAATTACTTGTGCTTAATAAATGAAATAAATAAATGATAAATTAATGGAAATGAAAGGGGATGAAAAAATAACGTGCCGCAGGTGGGGAACGATCCCACAACTTTAGCATTTCGGGTGCGATGCTCTGCCAATTGAGCTATCGCGGCGCCGTTGTCGCACCCACTTTCTTGGGTATTTATGTTTTCTAACAGAAACCTGGGAGTGTTAGCCAGCGCCACCACTCACAGACCTTGGCGGCGGATGTGGAACATCCTTTCTGCCGCAGGCGTCATGAGAACGTGATCTTTTTCGGTGAAGGCAGCCGGTCAATAAACCCGCACATGCTACCTGAAGGTATCAATGTTGCCGGATCCAGGACCCTCGTTATGTAATAAACGAGAAGAAAGGGGATTAACCGAGGGGCCCGATTTTTATTAGCTCAATTGGTAGAGCATCGCACGCGAAATGCGAAATTTGTGGGATCGTTCCCCACCTGCGGCAAGTTATTTTTTCATCCCCTTTCATTTCCATTAATTTATCATTTCTCTATTTCATTTATTAAGCACAAGTAATTTCCCCTATGTTGTCCTTGGTGTCAGTGTTTGTTGGCGTCAAAAAATAGTATATATATATATATATATATATATATATATATATATATATATATATATATATATATATATATATACTATTTTTTTAAGTACTCTCAATGCCATTGCGACGTTACAGAGAGGAGTGGTGTTACAAGTTCAAAATGGCAGCATTGAATGATGCATGCTCAGGGTTGCTGGCGATGGAGGGGGGAGGTGAATCCATTTGGATGATGTCTTTGGCACGTAGTAGTTGAAGTACATGTTGGTCTGGCAGAACGGCACTTGAACGTTGAAGTTATGGTCCACGCTGGATGAGAGGTAACAAGGTGGCGAGAACAATATGCGTTTCAGTTCAGGACTCGTAAAGAAGATTTTATGAAAGAGACATAGGCGGGCCTGCTTCCTTTTGATAGAACGGTTAGGAAGGTCTGGAGAAATTTTTATTGAAGTAATACTGGCGGTGCGAGAATAATTAGCGACAATGAACCAAGCAGAACGATTTTGGATGGCTTCTAGTGCGTTTACAAAATCCCAGATTCCAGATCCCGGATGAGGATCCCAGATTGAAGAAGTGTACTCGAGTTTAGACCTGACTAAAGTTCTAGAAAGAAGTTTTAAGGAAACAGGAGCTAAAGCAAAGTTAGGACGTAAAAAAACAAGAGTGCGGTTTCCATTGTTAATGAAGTATTCCATGATAAGTTGTTATCTAGGTATCTATAAGTATTGACAGATGACAACTGAAAATTAGTAATGGAATAAACAGGGATAGCACATTCAGCAGTTCTTCGAAAAATCCTCATTATTCTGCATTTGTTAACATTCAATTTCATGGACCAGAGTGAACACAAGAAGTAATGCTCTTAATATCGGATTGAAGTTGAGAAGAATGAGGAGGGTTGGTTATTAGGCGGTAGAGGACGCAATCATCGGCAAATAGCCTGATTATTGAGGTAATGCAGGTAGGAAGTTCGTTTATGCAAATTAGAAACAATAGGGGTCCGAGGACGGAGCCATGCGGTACACCGGATGTGACAGAACAATTGCGCGAGTCATGGCCATTATCAGTTGCACGCTGGGTTCTGTTAGATAAGAAGCATTTAATTCACTGAAATAAATTCGAGTCAATATGTAGCATACTTCGTTTTAGTAAAAGCAAACGGTGAGGAACGGTGTCGAAGGCTTTTTGGAAATCAAGGAATAAGCAGTCGATAATATACCCACTGTTAGATGCCGAAAATAGGTCGTTAGTAAAGAGAGGTACTTGAGTAGTGTTTCCTAAAACCATGCTGACTGTCGTGAAAGAAGTAACTTTCTTCGAGAAAAGCGATTAGATTGGAATAGTTAAAGTGTTCGAGAATCTTACACGGACTACTAGTCAAAGTGATAGGTATGTAATTAGAAGTGCTAGATGAGTCACCTGGTTTATGCAAAGGCGTCACCTACACGGACTAGTGATGTTGCAATGACTATGAAAAAAGAATATATATATATATATATATATATATATATATATATATATATATATATATATATATATATATATATATATATATATATATATATATATATATATATATAACGCGGTATGAGCCTGATAAAAGTTGAAGAAGCGCAGGAAGCTGGGGAAAGAAGAAAGGGAGGATGAAGTTGGAATAAATGCAGACAAGTAATAGTTGTTACAGACGCGCTTTCGGTCTGTACACATTTAACCTTTAATAACCTGTCGCACCTGTTGGGTATATTTTTTACTCTTGTCCCAGACAAATTGTCTGACTTCCGCTTTGTCTGAGTCCCCGGACACAGTGGAATCTTCTCAAATGAATCAGCTGACTCGCTGGCATCGTCATCACTAAATGGTCCTGCCTTAAATGTTCTTCCTGATTTCTCCTTTATAACAGGAGCTAGATTTAAACGCCTTTTATTGTTTAATTGTAATGAATCACCCATACTTTCCGCAGATGATTTTCGACATGTAAAATTTCGGTGGAACATGAGCAAATGCCTTTCACGCCATTGCGAGGTGACGTTATCAAGCTTCCGCTGTAGAGTTCCCCGCCTAAATTTTTACCTTCATAAATCTGGTTTATCCGTAACCGACCTCTGCTCCTTGTGTAATTAACAAGAAATTATTGGCAATTTCTTTCATTCTTGTCACCACTTCTCTCTCAGCAGAATATTTCTCCTATTTGCAACTAGTAAACTGGGTTTAGCACTTACAAAACCAAACACTTTGTCTTTTGGTGCCTGTCAATTAGGCCCAATCCATGGTTCGATGATTACTGCTCTGCATAAGTCCATTGAAGCATCCGGAAGGTTACGCTGCTAGGATACCGACCGTGGGACATTTTTTTTTAGTTTTTAAGTTTATTTTTATTTTATTCTTTATTTATACAGTTTACATATAGGTCCCCTCAGAATCTGCTCTATTAGTTACTTCCCAAATGATCCCTTCTGAATGTTCGCCTTTACCCCTTTTTGTATGTTGTTGGGTGTGCGTTTCATTCCAGCCAGTGTGGTCAATCCCCCTCGTGGGTACCGAGTCATGTTTTGAGGCAACAACAACAAGATGGATGCCAGTTCCACATCAAAGTTTTAAGTCTATTGTATCCTTTTACTTAGGAACGCTACATTATTTTAGCGCAGCCGGCAATCGACTCCAACATGACATTTTTTCCTTGAGAATACCTCCGCAGAGATAATCTTTTCGAGTTTCCAAGCACAAGATACACCAGCGGTGGAACTACCTCGTGAACTCAACTCGGCAAAACTCGTGAATCTGGTTTTGGAGAAGGCTTCTGTGGACACTGCTGAACTATGTCGGAAGGGTTCTGTGAAAGTGAACTTGCCCCTGGCGACCTTCGACGAACTAGTTCTTCAACCGATGCGTCGAAAGGACTCTGGATCACGGTCTTCGACGGAAGAGGTGAGCCTCGTTTTAAAAGCTCTTCAGATACAGCAATAACAGATTCTGCACCAGAACCAATCGATGACATCCATTATAAGCTCTCTAATTGTTGAGAATCCGGTGACTAAATTTATAGAACCCGAAGCGTTAGACGGCATATTTTAAGTCCAGAAAGTTGGCTTGAATTCTATGAATATTCCGCTGATAAGAACAAGTGGCACTCTCATGACGACAAGATTATACTAACATGCATAGTTACTTGAGAGGTGTTGCACGCAAGTGGTGCGATCTGCCCATTTTTGACGAAGCTGACAACTCTTGGAACCAATGGCAGGAAAAATTCTTGATGACATTCCGAAGCAAGCCAGTACAAAAATGGGACACCGCGCTTAATTTCAAATTCAAGCAATGCTCTCTCGTCGAGTCGAGAAAAGCCACCTTTTAATGCTGGCCGAACCTATGCTTCCATCTTCTGCAGTAATATCCCTAATAATGCACGGACTGCATGCGAAAATCCTGAAGCAAGTGCAAGTACGATCAGCTGAAGCTATAGACAGGGCCCTCGACTGTATTCAGCGCATACCACCTAGTTCAGAAGACACTATAATTACTAACTCAATCAATTTCTTCAGATAGACAGGTGCGGATCGGTCAAGTTGTAACCAGCGAGAACCGAGGCAGCCCAGAGAACTTGGGCTGACGTGATAATTGGCGTGAATAATTTCGACAACGATGCTCAAGAGTTTCCGAGGACAAAAAACTAATAAACAAGGATGATCAGTCCAACCCGATGACAACAACTGAGACTGTTTATCTAACTTGCTCTAGCTAGCCTACTTCACAGTCCCATCATAGTGGGAAACAGACATATGAGGACTTTGGTTGACAGCGGTGCTTCTCTGTCTGTAATAAATGCCAAGCTGGTGGATGCAAGTAACCTGCGTAGTGGAAGAGTGCTACGGGTACAAGGTTATAATGGGAAAGTGGCATTGCATAATCAATGGGCCTCAGTAAACATCGAGTTCCAAGGTGATGAAATAGCGTGAATGGTGTGACGTACGACTTTCTGCTATCCAGACCGGATATTAAGAAACTGAGAATCAACGTATACAGGGACGATGTGGTTTTAGTCGAAGGACTACCAAGGGACGTGACACAGCAGAGTAGACAAGATAACCTATGAATTGTCAAGTGTGCGAAGAATATCGCAACGACCTACTCTGAACTTGTATGCATAGGAAGCTATTCACAAGCGATGAAATCACACAAGATGCCTTTCGAACTAACTGACAAGTCACCACAAGTCACCTTATAACATGTCAAGAGAGCGAAAGGTGTGGTTTAAGAATTGCAGGAGATGCTAGACGCCAATATATCCCGAACTGCGGTATCCCCCTTCGCCTATCCCATAAACCATAAAAATTGAGCCGAAGGAAGATGGAACTTTCAGACTATGCGCACACTACCGAGCTCTCAATTGTCAGACAGAACTTATACCACGTCGCATGCCGAAGGTAGGATTAGAGATGAGGCAGGTGGTTGCCGACACTCTTCACATTTTGACTTGTGCAAAGGTTTCTGGCAGATCCCGCTAACCGAAGAAACAAAAATGTACACTGCTTTCATCACGCCCTTCGAACTGTACGACTATAACCGGCTTCCGTTCGGCTGGAAGAACTCGCCAGCATCGCTCCAGAACATCATGAGTGAAGTCCTGAAGCCTTTCCTAGGTGTCTTTTGTAACGTATACATAGACGATATTATCGTCTTCTCCAAAATTATCGATATTATCCGATATTATCCATATTATCGATAATATTATCGATTCTCCGATATTATCGTCTTCTCCGATATTATCGTCTTCTCCAAAAGAGAGGCTGAGCATCAGGAACACCTCTCTCAGGTACTAAATGCCTTGCGCTTGGCACACCTCAAGGTTAATTTTAAGAAACGTGCCTTTTTTCAAAGAAAAGAACCCACAACCTTCGAAATGCGAAGGTTGCGGGTTCGGTTCCCACCTGCGGCAAGTTGTTTTTTCATCCACTTTAATTTCCATTAATTTATCGTTTCCTTATTTAATTTATTAAGCACAAGTAATTTCCCCTATGTTGTCCTTGGTGTCAGTGTTTGTTGGCTTCTCATGATATTGCAGTCCTTAAAGCAATTCAGTGCTTTCGTACGTACCTAGAAGGTACGAAGTACACTTTGTTCATTGATTACCAGGCCCTCTACTCATCTCTTGAATATAACCCAACCTAAAGGACGTATCGCTAGATGGGTCAACTGGTTGCAGCAGTTTGACTTCACCATCTCCCACCGACCTGGACCTCTTTTGACTGATGCAGATGCTTTGTCTATACTGATGATACAATGCAACAAAGAACAATCGGAAGAAACCCGCCATGGTTTCTTAGTGGATATGATGTTGGGTTGCTAAGAACGAGGTCGTGGGGTCGAATTCCGGCCGCGGCAGACGCATTTCGATGAGTACGAAATGCGAAAACACCCGTGTAGATAGATTTAGGTGCATGTTAAAGAACCCCAGCTGGTCCAAATTTCCGGAGTCCCCCGCTACGGCGTACCTCATAATCAGATAGTGGCTTTGCCACTGTTAGATACGGGACCTTTTCCTGAGCCTACTTCGAGTTCACCAGACTACATCGAATCGCGCCACAGCTAATTAAGGAGCGCAAAAGCACGTCTGCCCCGTGCCCGAGGCGCGGCACGTGCAAACGAGTTGGCGTCCCCCACCTCGTGCGCCGCAGGTGGAGCTATTCACTGCTTGACTCTTCCCGAAAGTGTAGCGGGACCCTGGCACGGTTCCATGTAACGCAGAGCCCGAGCAAAGCTGCTTTGCAGCACTGAAACGTCGCCCCCTTCCGCCTATTGTGACGGCACTTGCAAGTCAGGATGGCAATACCGCAGAGAGAAGTAAGCACTCGGACAATTGGGGCCCAAGGAGCGACCCTCGGCGCCGGGTGAGACACAATCGCACGGGCGCCTACCATTGGCCAAAAATGACGACACCTGAGCGGGCTCGCCGATTGGCCGAAAATGGCGTCACCTGAGCGGGCTCGCCGATTGGCCGAACGTGACGTGACTTCGAGACACCGAAGGGCTTAAAAGCCAGAGACCGGGAGCAGCAAGAGAGCATTCCTTAATTCATCTCTTTCGAGCTTCTTGCCACGGGCCGCAGCGTCCGAGTTGCTGCCGGCCCGTAATGACTTTATGACTGTTAATTTCTTTGTACTCTCACTGTAAATAATGTAAATAAACCTCCAGTTTTCATCCCAAAGTCCTCCTCAACCTCGGCCAACTCCCGCACCCAACGGCAAGGTCCAAAATCTTGGGGACAGCAATTGGGATTGTCCTCCAGATCCAACACCACGTAAAACTCCATAATCTATTTTTTTAGAAATCGGAAAAAATCAGTGGCGTAATTCAGCAGCGTAGCTTTTTGGGCTTGTTGGTGCATGATTTGAATAGCAATGAATAGCACGCAGAGAACGAGACAGTAAAATTCAGACACACGCGAACTGTACGAGCGCTCGTACTGTTCGTGTGTGTGTGAATTTTACTGTTTCGTCCGCTGCGCGCTATTCATTGCTGTTCAATGAAGTAAACTGTGGGAAGGCACTGATCAACTTTTTTTTTTTTTTTGAAGGTCGGTATCAAGTCCTGCCAACGCTGGTTTCTAGGGTGCTTTACTTGTACAACGATAGCCCAGAATCTTTAGGACAGGACGGATTTTGGTGCACCTACAACAAGTTATTTAAGAGATTTACGTGGTCTCACATGAAGGAAGAAGTCAACAATATGTTCGTTCATCCCGTATTTCTAAAGTAAACAGAGTGAAATATAAGCAGCCGACGGACGCCATGATAGTACCTTGCCACTAGAACGTGCCTTTTGAAGTTATTGACCTGGATTTTGCCGAGCTAAATAAGAAACCAGAAGGAGTCAGAAAAACGCAAGCTTTTCTTCTGGCCATAGAAGAATGCGCCAGGATGGTCGCGTCACGAGCAGGAATAGCGTCATCGCCCTCCTCGAACGGAATATACTTACGACTACCAGGACGATCGTATCCCTATTGCAAAAACCAGCGCCTTCTAGTGCCTTCCAGTCTGAAACTGAAACCATCGCGTTTTTTGACACTGGATCGCTGGATCGCACTGGGAACGCTGGCGCTCGCTGGGACTCACTGGGAGACCAGTGAGAACGCTGGATAAGAGCTGGGTCACACTGGACGAGACGCTGATTCCACTGCCATGACGCTGGAGCGCACTGGTTTGCGCTGTACAGGCGCTGGTTCTCGCTGGTTCGCACTGTAAACTGCGCTGGTTGTGTTTGTGCCGCACTGGTTCCAGTACGCAAGGACGAGCGCTGCTGAATATTAAATGCTTTATGGAATTTCGTCGCTTGATACTAGTATCTTTTCCTAAATAACGCTATATCTTGGGGTCATAAAACTCTACTTCGTGTCGTAGCTTGGAATAAAGATACATGCACATTTGACAGAGAAGATCACTTTCGTTTTTTTGAATATTCCCTTTTGACTGGGCGGGCCCAAGCTAAACTCTTGAACGAAACCACGCACACGTTAAGGACGCCACGTTCTTTAGTAGTTTACACGTAACATTTATGACTGAGAATTGTCGCCATTGTCGCAGTGTTGTGGAGTGGACATGAAATCCAGAAGTCGTTCAGACGCGCTCGAACGGACCCCGAGCTCGAAGCCTACCGCTGATTGACATTATCAAACCGATAACAAAGCTGAGGCTATTCGTGCGCTTCCACTTTCCTTATTGTACTAAAAAAAGGTTCTGAGGCTCAAATACACACATTTTATCTTTCGCCAGCTTCCCGCACCGAGATCGGTCCCCACCGAAGCTTACCAATTCTAGTTTAACGTACCGGAACGCAAACGTAAAGAAAACATAAGCGGGCGTTCAACCGTCTGACACCAGTTGTCACACCTGTCCAAGACAACGCAATCCATTATTTTTAATACGGCGTCTAAATGCCGAAGCGTCTCGTCAGGCCTACGGATGCCAGAATCGCTGAGAGAGAGAGAGAGAGAGAGAGAGCAAGGAGAGGAAAGGCAGGGAGGTCAACTAGACGAGCGTCCGGTTTGCTGCCCTGCACTGGGGTAAGAGAAACGGGAACAGAAAAAGGGAGAGAGTGAGCACAGAG
The DNA here is from genome assembly GCF_023375885.2 of Dermacentor andersoni. NCBI lineage: Eukaryota > Metazoa > Arthropoda > Arachnida > Ixodida > Ixodidae > Dermacentor > Dermacentor andersoni. The sequence continues at coordinate 311,523,727 of NC_092814.1, forward strand.
TGCACGTGGGATGATGCTCAAGGACACTATAAGTGGTCTCTTAAACTGGTGCACTTCAAGTAGTGTACTAGTGCACGAATCGCTTTTTGTGCCAGTGACGGGTGTAGCCATTGTGTACCTGTCCTCGCTTACGACGTACAACGCATCTCTCTCGAGGCAACTTCAAACCGACTCGACTCGAGACCGTTCTCTGAGTCAAACATATCCGGACCAGAATCGCCGAGCGAATCGCCGTGGTAAGTTGGGTGTGAGGCTGAACAGTCTTCTCGCCGCTGTATTTGGTTGGTGAAGCTCGCGACCCTTGATTCGCGTTTCGATGATGGTTTTCATTTATGGCAGACCCCGAATGCCCATAAAGTCCTTCAACCCAAGTATACCCCGGCAGGCCGGTAAGAGCTTTCACGCATTCAAGGTTAACTTGCATTCAAGGTTCCACTTGTTTTTAATTAGGTTGTTCCACGCAAAGCACGCCTCTCCGCAATGCGCTTTCGATATCAGGCTCGGGAGCGGTTATTGCAGTGAGGTATGTACGGGGAGAGAAATCTGGGGACATTTAGTGGGAAATCCTGCTTCTACATATGCTTTTGCCTTGGTGCTACACTGCTATGCATGAGAACGCGCTTTACTCTTTTTGTCCCTAGCCGAGCTGAACTACACAACAGCAGATAGGGACAACAGCGTCATACGTACTCCTGAGGGGCAGATAGCTTTCGATCAGCAACGCCGCGAGCAGAACAGGGAACGAGGTCGTATACGCCGTGCCGGTTTTGCATCCCGGGCACAAGAACAGGCTCTTGCAGTCGAGCGCAAACGAGCAACTGCGTACCGAGGATCCGGCAGCCTACACCAAGCCGTCGTTTAATGTACCGTCCGAATTAACCCAGTGATAAACATGGGGGCCGCACGTTTCAGCTTCGCTGGTTAACCATCTGTACGGAGTGCTTGGGCGGTGATTTTTTTTAATATTTATGCATTATTACACTACATATTACATATTACATATTACACATTACATTACTACGTTTTCCTCTTTGATTTCTGCAGTAGGTGTTCTTTTCCTGTGCTTCACCACCAGGTCTAACACGTAGGGTTCCTGCCAAGGGGAGCGAAGCACAGGCGTGAGATGGGCTAGACAGATGCGATGTTAGCGGTCGCAAACCAGTTAATAAGGACATGTTGTTGCTGCGAATTTGTTTTATTCTAAAATATTCATTTGCAGGGTATACTGCACTTCTTGTCCATGGTTGGGCGGCGCATACGCAGCGCGTGCCTATGCGACACGTGCTCCTCCCGTCACCAACGGTCCTGGCACTACGAAGCGGCAAGCCTTGTTACCTTACGTTACCCCACGGACCTCGCTGAAAAGAACCGCTCCCGTTAGGGTCACCGCAGTGTTGTCAACTCTAGGAAAATTTCCCTGTATTTAGGGATTTGAAGTCTTGGTTAGGGAATTCAGTAACTTTGTTCAAATCGAAGGAAATTTTGCGCTAAGGCATTGAAACAGTGGAACTGCTGACGTGATGCCGTCTTTTTATTTCAGTCTCCACAAATTACATTCGCATTGGCATGGGAAGTATGACTTTTGATCGTGAATACTGCATCACAAGGAACGCATCCCGCCCAAGTAAACGAGAAGAAGCGGATGCCCTGGGCTCTTCAACTAAGTACTGCTACTGCGATTTTGCCATTTTTACGTCTAGCTGTGCTATCAATTGATATGCACTCTGAATGAAATGTATATCCCCACGAACATAAACATATGCTGTTCCACCAAACCAAGCAGCACAGAGAAATCTAGGCGTAAGTAGGCACATACGTTGCCGAACATGACAATGTGGTCGTGCTGCTATGTATGCATATATAAAATTTACCGTGAACCGATCATTGGCGAACCAACCTTTGACAGCGTCCCAGTAGTCATGTCTTTAGACGTGTCATGTCTTCATGACGTGTAAGTGCGTAAGTGTGATGTGCTGCGTCAGTACAAGGCGTGCAAAAAGAATGAGTTAAAAATTACATATTTTACATAGGTGTCGAGAAGTAGCACACATTCTGGCTTCAATTTTTTTGTATTTTAAAACGAGCTTAGAAATAAGTTAGGAGCATAAAATTTGCAATGTGTTTCTTTAACAAACCTAAATTTATTTTTAGAGAAATCACACTCACAAATAAAAAAAACACATTTAACACAAATCTAGGAAAATTTACGGAAATGTTTTATCCAATTTAGGGGGAAACTGGCTTTGCAGGCTGACAACAGGGGGTCACCAGGTGCTGTCTTGGTGGTTTGCGCACCGGCCCGCCGAAGCGCTTTTTGTACCCCAGATGAAGTGAAACTGTTGGTGTCTTTTTGGCTGTTGGTTCAGTCTATTGGTCCGCCGTGTTGACTTACCCCCGTATTCAGAAATGCATCCTAATTTCAAGCCTACGCTTGACTTGATTTAAACGACGACTGTCGTCAACCCACCAAAGAAACGCAATGAGTGTCTTAAGCGCGTTTGCACCAGGCGTCATTTATATCAAGTCAAGCATGAGCTTCAAGTTAAGTTGCATTTCTGAATACGGAGGTTAGTCGAACGCCCAGAATCCTAACGTTTCGCTCACTTGGTCGCCAGAAGGGGCCGACCTGTCATTGTAAGGAGAACAATCGCCTGTTCAAGGTCATAGCCTCACACCAGCAGAAAGGTGTAATTTTCTTTAATTTCACTGCCAGTCCTCTCATCACAAAGTTGAAGAGTATCAGAGACAGGATGGATTATTCCGGAACCTCCTTGGCGTTAGGAAAGTTCTTGGGTTAACAATTCTTTCACACCGGAGTTTATCTCAAACGTGCGGCCGGCCACGGAACAACTGTATGGAGTTTATAATCCTTGTGCTAGCGTCGGTATTCTCTGGAGCTGCCAGAAGCGCTGGATGTTCGACAGTATAACGTGCCTTATTTAGGGCTGACGCTGCCAGAACATCATCAGGGGTCCTGAGCCGGCCACGGCGCCCGCCAGCCTGCGCAGCAAAAGGCTGCCCTGCGTGCACTGGCTCGGCCATAGGTCTGTCTGGGCCACATCCAAAAAGACACGGTTCTCTTCCTCGAGGTGGTAAGTCACACGGATCAACACCATGCGCTCGAGCAGCTTACATAGCGTTCATGTCAACAATATTAGGCGGAGGTTGTCAATGCTGTTTGGCTTTCAGAATGAAATGCACAACTGAATGTTTCCATTCCAGAGTGAAGTCGACAGTACCCCAGTAGTTCAGTTCATCTTGTAGTTCGAGCTTCCGGCTCGTCGAGGTTGTGTGACGTCGGTAATGTACCGTATTTAGCCAGGGGTACTGCGGGTGTTGGTGTCGTCCATAAGAAGGAACGGTAAAGATCCTTGTACGGGAAAGGGCGCCTCGGGTTCTATGTCACTTTTCAGGTCCTTTGGTTCATGGAAGTGCAGATCTGGCAGAGCTGTTACACTGACGTGCTTACACTGAAGGATTTCGAATTATAATAATGCACTTTTTGAACAACCATCAAGACCGCCAACATATTAGCTAGAAGCACTTACCTGACGAAATGCTGACGTGCAGTTGCAATTCTGTCCAAACTTGGGGAGAAAAATCATTGCATGCAGGACTCAAGAAGGACTCGCGTGCGTGCGTGCGTGCGTGCGTGCGTGCGTGCGTGCGTGCGTGCGTGCGTGCGTGCGTGCGTGCGTGCGTGCGTGCGTGCGTGCGTGCGTGCGTGCGTGCGTGCGTCATTATCTTCAGCAACAGCAGCAGCCACCAAAATTACGTCCACTGCAGGATAGGAATTCCGGCCAAGAATCCAAAACTCTATCCTGTGTGTGTGCACCAATCATGCGTCATATATTACCGTGCTTTCTTACCTCGGCACTCTGACGAAGGCTAAATTTCATCTGGCTTCAATATGATCCAAAATGAACTACTGTCCAAAATTACTGTCCAATAATTTGGGTTCTGCATGTGATTGGCGTTACGCTGTGTGCTACTGATATACCATGTACTCATGAAAAAAAAAGGAGGGAGGGAGGAGAAGTCAAGATAGCAACACGTCTTTTTTAATGGCATCCTACTGCAGGTCGCGGCTGGCTTTTGGAGCGCCAGTCTATAACACTGAAGAAACGCCAATATTAACCCGGATGAAATAATTGGACAAGTTTGGAATAAGGCGCCGTGGCAGAGCCGTTTCGTTTTTGCTGCGACGCCAGCTTCCAAACGCCAGCATGTGTCTGTGTCAAGGCTTCCACCTCCAACACGCAACCCGTTTATCATTTTGGAGAAGCGTGTCACAGCAGCCTTTGCTCGGAGTTTCGTTATCGCGCCGCTCACTCGGGCCCGCCGCCCATCATCAATCGCAAGCCAGGCCAGCGCGCTCATTGGAGCGATCAGGCCCGCTGGTGTGGCGGATGAAATTGTTTCGCCTGCGTTTACGAAAGGTTGGGCGGGGGGGGTATTGTCGTTGTAAATGAACGAAAGCAACGAGCACTACTTCCGGCCGGGCTCGTCGTTGTTTCGCCGAACTATACGCAGAATCTCGTCTAAATATGTTAACTGTATCATATCTGCAATGAATAAAGGGCTTATTCATTCGCCTTCTTAGGAAGCGGCAGTTTCGGCATGGCAATGCGATGACAAATATGCAATGCAATACGACAAATGCACGGTACGAAACAAGTGTTTAAAGTGATAATGCATGTTTTCCCCTTTGGCGCAACAAATGACAACGTTAAGCCCTCCCTGCAGGATGACGTTGACTAAATGCTCTACGAAGGACGAAGACAAACACGGACAAAGTGTAACGGCACTGAAGGAGACGATCGTAAGGACAAGGCCGTCACCGCCGGTGCTTATCCAACGCATCAGTTCTGCTCTCGCTGGGCGCGGTGACTCAGCGGCTATGCGGACGCGGGTTCGGTTGCCGGCCATGGGGACTCTATTCCGATGGCGGCAGAGTGCAAAACAAGGAGAAAAGAACGCTTGTGCGCTTAGATTCAGGTACACGTTTGGATATGCCATCTGATTAAAATTATTCGGAATCTCTCTATTTCGGCGCCTCGTATGACGCCCCCTTAACTCTGAGACCTAAAATACTATCAACTATTTAATGTTGCAATAAACATATACTTCTTCCCAAATATGGCGGTGGAGTCTAATGAAAGAGTAGGATAAAATGCAGGTAAGGAACGAACACCGAAGTTCTCGGCGCCATATTGTCTAAAATTTTGTGTTCTTCACCTCATTTCTTTTTTGCGTTTTTTCCATAACCTACTCTTGATAGGAGCAAAGTACCTTTTGGCCATCAAATATTCATTTCGGGTCTTCTCATAACGCTTGTCAATAACGGAATCGAATGTCTGGCCGAGCGATGTGCGCAGTATAATTTATCACGACAGCAGTTTGTTTTGTTATGGCCGTTTCTCCCACCCCGTAGTTTCATTTCTTTATCGCACATTTCGTAACGCCCCATCAAGTAACTAGCTAGGAAACGACAGCTCGGCTCGGCGCCACGACAAAGCAGCTTTCTCGGGCCCGAAGGCACACTTGCGAACTTGCTAACGACGCTGCTAATCTCCGTTATTAAAGAATTATCGATTAAAACCACCTTGTTAATTTCATTCGCTTCGCTGTACACCGGGGAGATTTTCTCTTATTTCATTAACACCGCGCCATCTTTCCTTTCACGTCGAATGATTAATCGAGTTCCCCGACTCCTCTCGCACAATAAAGACTCAAAGCGCGCGGTGCGTACAAAGACGTCAACACAAACCCTCCGGTCATTTTTCGTTTGCTTGAACAAATAAAGAAAGGACAAAGAAGATAAAGCGGCTCGGCGAAAGCGTACGCATACACCTTAACACAACTCTTGTCTTCGACGTCGCGCATAATTTGGAGCGTCTGCGAACCCAGATGCTCCTTTGAAAAGGAGCATCTGGTCAGCTCAAACTTTCCTTGAGAGGCACGACTATTCTTCGAGGAGATATTAATCAAGCTCACGCTTTCATCTAAGACCGTGGACGTCATGAATATGCGCTTGCAGGTTTATCGCCCGCACGGAGAGTCCAGGCTGGATGAAGATGTCTTCTCACGGGGGCTCAGAAGTTGGCCTGCACACCACGTGCACGCGAGATGCGAAAAGGAGCGAGACTAATCAGCGGACAGTCGGGAGTGAATCTTCTAGAGGAGCCTACGAGACCGACAAGGGCGAAGGATCGGTGAATCGAGATTAAATGAGGTCTCTGGTTCTCAAACGCTTAACAACTGCCTTAAACAATTCATTGGCTGCTTTTAGAATAAACTGTCAGCTAAGTCAAGTATATATATGCACTAAGGATCTCGCTTATGCGCGAGGCTGATGATGGTCACTTGCCACCGTACTCGTTATCCGGTCACCTTGAGATTTCAATCTCCCGCCAGCAGAAAATATATCAGTAAATGTATTGTCGAACTGATATTGTTCAAGCGTCTACTCAGTCATGGCTTTCTTCTATTACGATCGCAATTACATGGACACTCCAGGCGAATTTCTGCCGTCGCCGTCGCCATGATGTTCTGTGTAAAGTCCAAGGGCGATAACGTCGTCGCCGCGCGCCGTAGGTTGTATGTGCGAGTGAAAGCGTGCGAGGATGAGCCTACGATGGCGGCTCAATATCGCGCGCGCAAGGCACAGGGGGGAGGGGGGGTTCTACTCTGGCGACTGCTGCGTATGGCGCAGCCGAGCGGGCCCTATCTTGAAAGCGATCTGAGATGGGACAGAGTGCGTGCCGAGTGCTGATAGCTTGGTGTGCGTTGTGTTCCCGCCACTTAGTTCGCGTTGAAGCGAGAGGCAGCACGAAGGTCAATTCACTGCGCTTTCTCACTCCGGCGTTTTGACAGCGAGTTTCCGCTGTCATCGAGTGAGATGTGTTCATGTTTGCTTGAGCGCACGTGACACCAGGCTTGTTAATTTAGTTAGGAAATGTTTACAAGTTTCTACGGCCGATAAACCTACTGTCCTTACTTGGTATAGCTGTCTACTAATTTGCTGTCGCAATCGATGCTTCGCTTCTCGGACGATACTGCGCCTTTTTTTTTTCATGTTTGGTTTCAACACTACGTAACCAAGAAAGAGCCTTACGTTCGTCCAGGCTGCCTTCTGTATACAGGACACGGACAGCTGCTGCCTCCATCACAGCATATGGCTGCCCAAGCCCGGTCATGCGCATCTTCACACTTCTTTGAGCCGCCTGCGACGTTCCTCGAGGAATTGCAGATTTTATTTCTTTATTTACAAATACTGCTATCTCATTTAGAGGCATAGCAGAGGTGGGTTACATAACTTATGAACACAACATGTCAACCAACGTGGTTAGGCAGTTCTTTCTGAAATTGATTAGTCGGCAATGAACGCAGAGAACCATCTAAGTTATTCCATAATTCAACAGTGTGTGGAAAAAAAGAAAACTTGTAGCAATCTATTTTTGGAACGAAGGGATCTATGTTTAATGGGTGAGTACGTCGGATTACTCGCGCAGTAGGTGTGGTTAGCGAGATAGGCGCTTCAATGTTAGTCGATCCGTGTACGATGTTGTGCAGCAGGATTAGGCGGTCACACGTGCGACGAAACGACAATGGGTCCAGTGATAAAGCGTGTGCGTGGGATGACGGTCAAAACATACGGTCGTAATGGCCATAAATAAATCTAACAGCTTTTTTTAAGACCAACCTCTCTTTGCCTACTATTCCATGGTATCGCCTGGGTCGGTCGGTTGCTGGTCAGGTTCTTGCCGAGTAGATTCGCATTCACGAAAAAAAGTGAAGCAATTACGTCGGCGATATTCGAACCATGGCGCGCATTCCCATGCTCTAACCACTAGGCCACAAGCATTTCTTTTCTTTCATGGTATTTATTACGAATATAAAACATACGTGTGTAAGGTACTTACTTAGCGGCCAAAACAGCCATAGCCGCGTCTACAAGCACAAAACAAGCACTTATTTTGCCTTCCCGTCAGTGACTCAGGCACACGTTGTTGCAGAAGAGGGTGGTTTAATCGAAGAATAGTAACTTACATGGCCACACAGGCAAACTACACCACACAGGCAAACTCACACGAGCACTGGCACACGTCTTCTTCCTTCACCGACCAGCCAACAACACTACGTGGGTCCCAGGCTTCAGTTAGGCCATAAAGAAATTCAACAAGAGGGGACACTCAGCGAAAACTGGCAAAAGGAAACACGTCACCCCTAATGTTCGCCCCATCCGTTAGCTGACGCGAGCATCGGAAAAAAAGAATGTGGAATGAACTTACAATGTTTTATTTTTGTATTCTTTCCCGCTAAAAGTAAAAATTTTTGTGTATAAATGAAATTATACTTCGCGACTTATTTTTCTTCCGTCACCTAGCAACAAGCTAACGGCACGCCAGACGCGCCAGATGCATGCGTCGTGCGCCAGACAGGCCGCCGAAGCGAGCGAGGCCGGCGGCGCATGTGAAGTCCGCCTGTTCGGCGATCCGTCTCTTTTCCTTTCTTGTCCTTTTTTTTCTCTCTCCCCTTTTTTTATTATGTAAGCTGGTTTGTTGGGCTCCCGGCGTATTCTTGCGTTCCTTCTGCACCTCGACACGGCACCACTGCACTATTGCACTACGGTAAGGTGGGCAATTTTGTTCGACAGTCCGCGACGCATTTCAAGCAATCTAGGCTTTCACGGAACGGAACTGAGACTTGTGACGCAGTTAGCGAAAGACAGCTTGGTCGTTATGGCTCAATTCATTTCAGTTAATGAGTTGTACTCGAAGATGTTTGCGACGCTTTCTATGGGCTTAAACATTATTGTAACTTATTCGGATAGTTTTTGCGGCACACTCGCCGCACCCGACTTTGTGACGCAGTTAGCGAAGAGCAGCTCGGCCGTGTGACGCAGTTAGTTTCGCGTGTACTGAATCATATTGGGTCAAGTTCGTGACGCTTTCTTGGGCCGCCAACATTGTAATAAATTTCGTTACTTTTTCGGACACTCCTGGGGGCACACTCGCCTCACCTGCTGCGTTGTGACGCAGTTAGCAAAAAAAGTCGCAGTTTCACCCAAAAAGGCGAAGCATCGATTGCGACAGCAAAATAGTAGACAGCTATACGAAGTAAGGAATGTAGTTTTATCGGCCGTATAAACTTAGAAACGTTCGCTTACTAACTGAATCAAGAAGCATGGTGTCACTGCTCACAAGCAAACATGAACACATCACACTCCATGAGCGCGGACACTAGCTGTCAGAACGCTGCAGTAAGAAAACGCGGCAGCAGCAGCGAGCGAATTGACCTTCGTGCTGCCGCTCGCATCGACGCGAACTAAGCCGGTCCGCCGCTTAGAGTAAGCCAGCTCAATGACTACAATTACGCTATCTGCTACAGGCGATTTTTAAACATGTTCTATGGACTGAAATAAGTCGCAGTTTCGCTCGAAACGCGAAGCACCGATTGCGATCGCAAATTAATCTACAGCAATACGAAGTAAGGATAGTAGCTTTATCGGCCGTATAAACTTGTAAACATTCGCTTGCTAACTAAATTAACAATGATGCAATGTGTAAGGGTGACTGAACGAGGACATAGAAAGAAACAGACACACAGAGACAATGCTGTCTCTGTGTGTCTGTTTCTTCCTATGTCCTCGTTCAGTCGCGCTTACACATTCTATCATGAATTCAAACCGACTAGTCGGCCAGCTGTATGCCAGCTATATGCTGCTTATTTAACTATACAGGGTGTTGTTTTAGACCATACAGATTTCTCATAAAAGAAGGCTATAAGCATAGCGAACGCGGCGTTTTCCTAAAGGAGTGGTTATATATGTGAGGCGGACATACTTCGCGCTTATAACGTGAGTTTCAGAAGGCTAATTAAGAAACATGTTAATTACTTTTTATTAGATTCTTGGGGCAGTTGTTTATAATACAAAGTTGGAGGCTGTCGCATTTTATCGCATCCTCATGTTAAAAAAAAATCACGGAAACCATGCTTAATTCGAGATATTCATTGTCAACTTTCAATGCTCCATGCAGGCAATATTGAAAAAAACGCGAAGACAGATCCATGTATACTAACCATCGTTCCTATAATATCTGAACGATCACAGCACCAGAGTTCCATCTAGTGAATTTAGTTGGAAACTATGGTATGATGCACCGGTGCTTGGTCGGCCACGACGGTGAAGTGGACGCGAAAGCTTCGCTTACACCAACTCCCACAACCCGTGAGATCTTCACGATTTCTCTTCCGTCGTGGTGGCGGAAAAGTCCTTTTTTGTTGAAGAAAATGCTCGGGCAATAATCGATTTCATGTGCGCGGACACCGATCCGGAATTCCGTAAGGTTGCCTACAATATTCACATGAAAAAGAAAAAGAAGACACAAAAAAATTATAAAGAATATACGGATCCAACGCAAGCGTTAGGATATGTCTGAAACTAAGATTTAATGAAGCGGACAACCAAATTGTTTACAGCAAACGCCGATGCGTACAATCTTGTTTACTTTCATGCTATGCAACGTGCAATCGAGGAACTGTGTTTTGTTTACCCACCACAGGTCACTGTTTGTGGTCATGCAATTATTATGTTTACACGCACTACATCGCTCACAATATATGCTAAAATACAAACTTCAAACAAGGCGGATGCGCACTGTGAGACTTATACGCAGCGTTGTCACGAGGACGAAGGCGTCACCCTCATCCCTGGAAAGATTATTGCTGAGCAGCAGAGGAAACAGGTTACCCGTAGTAACTTGCCAGGCTCTTCGCGCTTTTCTTACAGTGTCTTATGTATTACGCTGGTGGAGATGACATTGTGTTCAGTGTAACACGGCCGCCGCGTTTCTCCTGCTTCCACGGATAAATGGCCCGAGTCGTTCGACACTATTATTCTGGATCATCGCTTGTTTGGAACAGCGTGGCTTGTCCTCGGGCACTATCGACAACTGAATACGGAAAATTCCACTGAGCTCAGCTCAGTGCAGTAGCTCAGTAGTGCAGTAGTTCAAGCTCAGTAGTGCAGCTCTTTGACTGGTCCACTTCCCGTACTCAATAGAGAGTTTTAGAATAGGGGCCCCAAAAATTTGGGGTCCCAAAGAGCATTGCGGGTGTTAGCGTTGGCGCACGCAGGAGTGAAGAGTTTTAGAATAGGGCTATGCGTTTGCGGATAGCGTCTTGCGCTTGCAGCGCCACTACGGCGTCAAAGAAAATCTATCATAAATAACTAAAGTATGCCATTTTATGATCAGAAGACTAATTTTGGCATTAGAGTTTCCGCGTTAAGTTACGCTTTAGAGGTTGTTCTATTAACAGCAAGCAATTTGTTGCGCCTAGTTTTGAGTAACCAACTTTATACATGCCTTCATCAGTCAAGCTAAGCCGTGTTAGGCCTACGAGCTATGAAATCGACGATCGAATTCGGAATCAGCGGCGTCTAATGAATCAATCTTCATAACACACGCTAGTTGACAGAAAGCGATAACCAGTCACTTCTCCTAGCTTGCGAACTTCACGCGTTACCACGAGTGGAACCTCGTTTGGTGCTAAGTTAGAGCCGTCGCTTCGATGTGTGCTGCCATGTTTGTTGACGCAAAGCTTTTGTGGCAGCTTTTGGGGCTCCAGGTGAATCAGTTAAATAGCGTGCCCGGAGCAAAACCCAAACGCAGTTTGTGTCTCGTGCATGCGCAGTGGCTTCGACACTATTCCTTTAGGGCCCCAAAACGTTTGGGGCCCCTATTCTAAAACTATCTAATGTTACGTCGCAATACGGCGATAAGCATTCCTTGGACGCTTCCGCGAGGCAATTATTTCATCAGCGCTCACACAGACGAAGCTGGGGCCCGACATAGACTGTGACACGCAAACAAAGGAAATCACTTCCAGGTGCCAGCTGCCGTGGAGATCACTCTACGTGAACCTGACCCTGACAAGCTGGACTAATTGATGAACGGGGCCAACGTCGAAGGCTACCGTGCGAACAGCGTCGACCTCGGATTCGCAGATTGCTAAACGCTTGCGCCATATGCGTGGGGCAAAGGTGCTGCATAGGAGGGGGAGTCCAGCGGAACCGTGCGACATCATGGGAGAGATTTTGCGACCGATTCGACGATTTTGATTGGCCGAGATATAGTCATCAGATTCCCTAGCCTATTCTCCTAGGGAAGACGACTTCTTTAAAGACTAAGGGAGACTCTTGATGCAGTGAAGGTCATGCTGACGTGTCCTGATGTGAACTCAGACGTTTAATATGCTCCTACATGGTGGGGGCTTCTCTCTCTGGAGCCAGTGTAAATAATGTAAAATGAACCCTTTTTTCTTCATTCCTTCTACCGGCCGTACTCATTAGGCTTGGCGGATTTTTTGCCCAAACACCACCTCGAGCCGCAACGCCATGTATACGTTCTATTTGGATAAACTCAACCAATCTGAAACTCTACGGGGCATCCAAGGCAGTCGTTAGCAATCCTATGTCATGCTGTCTAATCTAAAGGTCCCATGTCAAACGCAGCGTTACCTGAACTAAGAAAACTAAAGCAAATTATTGCTGACAGTAATGTCCTGAAATCACTAACCACAGACATTGTAGATCTCCCTCTCAAAAAGACGCCCGATAACAAAACATTTTGTGCTGGGACTCATTGATCTTCACTATTCTTAAAAAACATAACGAAAGATTGCGGCAATTATTTGCGCAATCGCTGCTGTTTAAAAGAATTGTTTCGCAATAAATCCCCATTGTCTTCGGAAAGGCCTACATACACTAACAATACCAAGTCTAAGCGACTCGCAGCGGCTGTCAAGCACAATTCATACAGAGGGTACAGGTCATTGAACCGTCATTTTCTTTAATATCGTAATTGTCGTTTCTCCTCGAGGTAGCGCATCGACTAGATTATCTAATACTGCACAAGACTCTTCGTTTCATTATATAGTCATTCATTTCGTCATTTCTAGGGAAAGAGTGTCCCAACGATTCTTTAAGTGACGCGCTCAAAGTTTGAATAGGTTCGTTCACCTCGAGCCTTCATCGCTCATGCCCCGTTAACAAATTGAAGTCATTGCACAAGAATACTACCAGATTTATGGTGACGGTATTGATCAGGTCCAAGCGGCCTTAGTGGGTAAAATCGCAACTGGCTATATGTCATTACTGGACCGACAAAGCACCACTTCCGTGGTGGCGTGCCAAAAGCTAATAAATGCAGACGAATAACTAAATCCGCCCGACACACATTTAACTTGCGCGCGTTCGTACACTTGCACGAATTCATTTAAACTGGCTTTAATTTCATTGCTTGGTCATTGGTATTAGTGCTACCTCCGTTAATTCATATCTAATGTTTCACACGTTTGCTGTTTCATTTCTAAACACAATTTAAAATAAAAACACTAAAGCCCATACACCCACAAAGAAAGACAGATACCCGCCGCGATGGCTTAGCGGCAATAATGTTGCACTGCTAAGCACAAGGTCGCGGCATCGATCAAATGACGGCCGCAGCGGTCGCATTTGGATGGGCGGCGAAATGCAAGAAACGCCGGTGTCCCGTGCAATGGGGGCACGTTAAAGATCCCCTGGTGCTCAAAATTAATTCGGAGTCCCCACTGCTGCATGCCTCATAATCAAATGATGGTTTTGGCACGTAAAACCTCAGAATTGAAAGAAAGGAATGCAGAATACAAAGCTAGTGTCTATACTGGCTTTTTTACATGAGTTGATGAAGTTTGCCTTGGAATTTGTTTCTCTCGATTTCTTTGAAGTGTTTGTATGCATTATCAACGCAATATTTTGTCGTGGGCATTCTTCACTCTTCTGGCGTTGATTACCTCTTTTGTTGACTTTCGCGTGTTCAGCCTCTCTTCTGATACAATACACCGAGTGAGACTATAACATATACACTAAGTTATACGTACTTAGCTGAAAAGCTACTTCTAGAGGATGTTTTGCTTATATTTTTTCTTTAGCTGCACGAAGATTTTGAACTTGAGCAATCAGTAGCCGTTACCAAAAGTATTTGACTGTTCAGATCGCTGACCTTTAGATAAGGCGTAGAAAGAACGAGAGGATGTGTAGAAGCGCCACGAGGTTAGCCAGAAGCAGTTCTTGTATATGCTACACTGCACGTGCGGAAGGTACCACGTACAGACGTTACGTGATCTGTTCGTGTTGGGGCATCACGGGCAGCAGACGTAGCTGCAGATTTGGGGATAATAAGCATGCACAAGAGAAGGCATAGTTGCCAACTACGAGAAGCTTACGTAATCTGCTCATAACATTAGATTCTCATCGTGCCCTTCACTCCCAGGATCGCGCGTGCCCAGCTGCTTAATTTTCTTAGCCTTACAATAGTTAGTCTTTGCGCCGCCACTGCACCATCTAGTGGTGTCTTGATGATATTGGGCTGGGTCTTAGTGCTTGATTTTCAGAAGGAGGATCGGATATATTTAGAAGTAAGTGAGTCGTCGTGCATTGCGCGGTGTTTTTTTGCGCGCAGCTCTGGACGCGTAGAGAATGCACTTCTACTCTCGCTGTCTTCCACAAGGAAGTACAGTCACACGCACAGGTCTTCTGGGTACAAATTGCACTCACACTGGCTCCGCCGCGCGGTGTTTCTGAAGTCCCCTAGGGAGACCGCGAGTATATTGTAACGCACGCGTAACGCGGACGTTGTGGGTTCGGCTCTCACCGGGGGCAATTTATCTTTTCGTCCACTTTCATTATGACGCGCAAGCATCACATGACCCATCGAGCGAAAAAGCCGGCGTCTGTAGGAGCGAAATGGCACCTGAATTCCCATTGGCTGCCACGCCACGTCACGTGCGCTCCTCGACGGAGCAAGGCGGGTGAAAGTGAACACTTGCTGGCGCGCCAGGCATTGCGTCAGATGAGAGGGCATCGCCGCGACGCCACTACTCCCTCGATCTCGGAGGCCTCTGTTATCCGCACATTCCTAGTCTGAACAAGCTCTCGCGTGCGTTCTGACTTCGCCTCGGTAATCGCTATGAAGAAGTGAACGTATAAAAATACAGAATAAATTCGAAAGGAGAAACGTTGGCAGTAGTGAGTTTCGAACCTACAGCCCCACGCTAGGAAGCCGAATGCCTTGCCCGTTAGACCAAACCAGCGCCTCTTTTATACCAGGCCTGTGCACTCTGCTTTACGACATCATTCTGCTTGGACCGCAATTTCCATTGCCAAGTCCGGCGTGACGAAAGCGGTGACGTCAGGATCACCGCGGCCAACTCGGGAGCCTCCCCATTTGACTCTATGGTAGTCGGGCAAGGTAGCATGACGTCATGGATAGAAGTACACTGGCCTTGCGCTATATGTATAGAGGCGTTGGCTGAGCGTCTCAACGCGCTCACTTGCCTGCGAGGAGATCGTAACTCGAAGGACCGCTATGCGGCATTCAAGTGGACATTAATGTTTTCGCATTCACAAAGAAGTGTAGGTTTGCTCGGATTTCTTTTTTTCATCATTATTTTCTACATTTCGATTGAAGCCACAGTTAATTTTCCCTATGCTTTCCTTGACTACATTGTCTGTTGGCTTATATGACTATATATATATATATATATATATATATATATATATATATATATATATATATATATATATATATACGACAGAAAGCTGAGCTAGTTGGTAAGTATTCATAATGCAAAAAAGACGCCTCACCTCTCTTTTGCATTATATATATACACGACCTTCTCCTACCCCCACGTTTTCGTGGCATCTTCCCAAAACCAAAGTCCTCGATAAACGCCCGCTGCTGACTACCTTACCCGAAAAGCCCTGCCCATAGGTAGTGAAGCTGAATTGGTGAAATTCTTCGTCGAGAACATCCTGCTACAATATGGTACCCTATGGTGCCCTTGCAGTCCTCATAGGCACTGCTGTTACAGCGCTGCTTACTCAAGAAATCCTGCAATACATACAAACAAGTCACCGCAGGACAACCGCCTATACCATCCGCAGACGAATGGCCTTGTGGAGCGGCTGAATAAAACAATCGTTGACGTGTTACCAATCTACGTCGACGTCGAACACAAGACGCAGGTCCCCGTCCTTCCTTGCACAACATTCGCTTACATCATGAAACCGTTCAAGCTAGCTTACGGAAGAAACCCGGCGTAGACGCTTGACGCTGCCGAACGCTGACGACGAACGCAAGCTCGATGTGCCCACCTGTCTCCAGCGCGCCGAAGAAGCACGATAATTCGCGCGCCTGCAGATCAAAAACCAGCAAACGACCGACAGCCGACACTACAGCCTTCGACGACACTACGAGGAATACCTTAAAGAACCCCAGGTGGTCAAAATTAATACAGAGCCCCTCACTACGGCGTGCGTCATAATCAAATCGTGGCCTTGGCACGTAAAACCCCAAAATTTAATTCACATTTTAACGAGGAATACCAGCCTGGTGATCCTTTGTGGGCTTGGACACCAATACATCTGCATGGACTCGGTGAAAAACTACTTCGAAGTTATTTGCGACCATGCAATATGCTCCGACACTACGACAGCGACGCAGCGTACGGTCTGAAGTCGTTCATATAGTGCGCCTTAAGCCATCCTGCATGCTTAAACGAACTTTGGGACTTTATTTCTTATGTGTTTTGTTATTTTTACTTTTCTACGCGTACTTCTATTTTTTTTTTTTTTTGCTTTCATGTTTGCAACGCCGAGACTATCTTTTTCTTTTCTTTCTTTTTTTTTAAGAGGAGCCTTACCAAGCATGCATTGTTCTTTTTCCGGTGACTGTTTTTCACCGGCTGACAACTATTACAATGTCAGCGCTCGGCGAAAGACGCACCTTCGTGTATCGGAAATTTTTAGAATGTTTTCGCTGATTCTATATAGCAGAATCTTGTCTAATCAGATCGCGCATGCACGATGCGAATAGTTGTATAGATTTTATTAGCGCGTACTGCAGGCCCTTTCCGAGCCCTTGCAGGGGTGGTCTACACAGTCAGTACGCGAACAGCAACACAAAACTAAATTTCAGCAAAATTTGAAACAAGTGTAAACACAAGACTATACAAAATGCACAAGGTTGGAAATCTCCCAAATTCTCTGTACATTTCACGAACGATTCCAGAGCGGAACAGTTTACAGCGGCGTGAGATATAGTTTGTTCCAATAACTTTTTTAATAATTTAAAAAAAATGCTAGGCGACCCTAATTTTTGACTTAGGTGTCTTTTAGTGGCATTCGCACCTCGGCGTTGGTGTTCTTTAGGTTAACTTTAGGCGAACGTAACGCATGAACCCAACTCGGAGGCAACTGTTTTCCATTAATTAACCGGTTAAATATCATGCCACCTTCTTGTGCGTGACGTCATTAGTGATGTCATTACTTCCGCTTTCTACTTCCGGGTTTCCAGGAATTTTGCCAAAGTCGTGCTCGCGTGGCGCGTCTCTAAAGTCTGCGATTCTGTGCTTTGGTGTGCGGTAATCAGTTATATTTAATTATTTCCAATTATTCCAGTCACCTCAGTAACTCGTAACTAAACTTATACTCTGATATCATATCTATAATGAAACCTATGAATTTTGTGTTTTACAATTTTTCTCTATTTTCTTCTGGTTTATTTTAAATTCCCTCCCCGGTCATCTCAGGAGGTGAACCGGAAGTGCTGCACAAGAAACAAGAGTGTCACTCGATGCTCGTGCCACTAAAAATTCACCCATGATTACGATACTCCCTAAGGCGAAATTTGAGCGCAGATCTACACGTGTTTTCATTTCGCGTGTCAATATTTTGTATTATGATTATATAGGTACACAGTTTATATTAGGAAAAGAATTAACGCTGTGAGTAGCGCGCTTTGTTTCCATAGAGATGCCGCGCGCTACTCTGGCGCCATATGGAAGTCATCGTCTCTCTTCTTCTCACGCTTTCGTTCAACGAACGACGAGAGCGGCCCTTCGTCGCGGGGAAGTCGTGCCACCCTGCAGTGTCAGCGGCGGCAACACCCAATAGAGCGTCGAGCCTTACTCGTAGCCGCTCACTATCGCCCCTTGCGAGAAAGAGGACGTTGTACTTCGGCCGCGCGCGGTCGCACAGGCCTTATCTTGAAAACGATCTGCTTTGGGGCACAGTCTAGGTGGGCCGACGGCTCGTAGCTTTGCGTGCGCTGTGTTCTCACCGCTCAGTTTGAGTTGAAGCGATAGACAGCACGAAGGTCAGTTCGCTCGCTACTGCTGCCGCGATTCCTCACGCCAGCGTTTTGGCAGCGAGTGTCCGCGGCCATCGAGTGTGAAGTGTTCATGTTTGCTTGTGCGCGTGACACCATGCTAGGCACTTTAGCTAGTAAGCGAATGTTTACAAGGGGGCGTTCTACTCCGGCGGCTGCTGCGTATGGCGCGGCCGCGCAAGCCCTGTCCTGAATACGCTGGTGTTAGTGCGCGTGCGTCGGTGTGCGTGTGTGGAGTGCACGTGTGTGTGCAATCAGTGCACGTGTGTGTGACGGGACTTGACGTCACCTTTATCGGGATTACCGCCGATATATAAGGCAGCCAACCTATGTTCAGACTGACTTTCCTTTCTGTAACTGTTACCGCCAATAAACCCTTATACATGTGTAAGCCCAGGCGTTACGCACGGTCTCCTGAGGACATCACAGTGACGACGAGTATGGGATTGCCGTCAAATTGAAGCACTGCTACCGGCACACCTGCAGTACCTCAGTGGAAGGCGGCGACATGGCTGCGCATGGTCGATACGAACAGTTCGTCGAAGACGGGGACGAAGACTTCGAGTTGTACGTCGAGCGCTTCGAACATTGCCTCCGAGCCACGCAGAGGCCGTATAACGTAAAGCTATTCCAATCTGTTTTTATTCCAATCTCCTCACGTCAAACTTACGTAAGCACTGACGCAAGCATCGGGTGGTAACCAGCAGCGGTGTTTGAAACGCCCAATCAAACGTGTTCCTTATTTATAGGAGGTCACTCTTTTGCTTTCAAAACGATTAGCATTGCCTACATTGAGCAGTATTTCTTATCTAATTGGCTGACAAAATTTGAGAAGCATGCTCAAGTGGAGAGGGATTCGATGGGGCCGAGTCAACACAGTGAAACTAGATAACCGGATGAGGAGGGTGGTGCAGGCGTCTGCGATTGGTCCACTTCCCCTTACTTAGCTTGCGCTGGCTGGCGGAAAATAACGGCGGCCTGCTACGGAAGGTTAAAAATGCTGCTAAAACGGATCCTCAGCAAAGAATAGTTGACAGAGCGATGTCGCATATGTGCCGAAAGGGCTCCATAACGTTATACTAGTTGCCAGGCAGAATGTCTCATTACACGCAAATTCATGCTGCGTGAATCCACACACGTAAATCCAGAAGCTGCGAGTTGCCAGTGCCAGAGTTATTGACAGGCAGCCATCTTGTATTCCTTTCAGAACGGAGCAGTTCCCGGCTATTCGGAAAAAGTTCAGTTTTGTTCGGCATATTAATGCGTCTTTAACGCGTACACTTCACTTTGACGCAGTTAGTTTTTGCGGTTTTATGACGTCGCGTGACATACAGGCGAAATGGCCGGCGCAGCTCGAAAGCGTTTGACCAATTGCAGAGGGTAATAGCGAAAAAGGCGTCGAACCAGAAATAATTATTTTTCTTTCGCTTGGTCTAATCACGCATAATCAGTGTGCATATATAATATCAGGTGGGGCGTTTTCGTGGTTTCGGTTACGTCGTGTGACAGACAGGCGAAGTGGGGGTGGCCCGAAATTTTTTTCACCAATCGTGGAGGGCTGCTTGCAGAATTGGAATATAAACGTTTGGAATAGTCTTACGTTATAGCGCCTCAGGTGAGCGCCGAGTTGAAAGTATCGTTTTTTAACAGCCATGGGGAAGAAAGCATATCAAACACTGAAGAACCTCCAGACTCCAGAAAAACCAGAAAACAAGGAGTATCAAGACCTAGCTAAGGTTCTAAAGGCTCACTACGCCCAAAAGAAGATAGTTATCGCGGAACGTTTCAGGTTTAACCGCAGAGTACGGCAAGAAAGCGAGTCCGTGGCCACATTTCCAATTGAATTGAAACGGCTCGCCACGTCGTGCGAATTCGGCGACTTCCTAGACAAAGTTTACCGCTTTGTCGCTGGATTAAGAGACCAGGTCACTCAAGCAGAACTCCCGAAGAGGAGCAAATTATCGTTCGTAGACGCATGCGATGTCGCGAAGAGCATACAGCTGGCCTACGCTGAGATAAAGAAAACACCTCCGAACTCGTCTAGGGAAACAGAAGAAATTAATACGGTCAAACGGGGCATGTTCAATATGAAAGGTTTGAACCAAGAATGCCTGGTAAAACGGCGGCAAAAGACACATGGGCAAGGCAGGAGCACCAGGTACAAGGGTGTTTTCGATGTGGTCTATAGACTACGCCGCCAATACTTGTACATTCTGGAAGTACCGGTGCCGTGTTTACCGCCGAACGGGGCATCTAGCTAGGTGTTGTCAAACATCGTTACGTGCAATACAAATTGTGAAAGACAACGCAGAAAACATGGAAGAAATACACTGTGAAGGCGACGTACTACTGCATAATATATTTTCCTGTGTCTGTATAGGTCATAGCTACACGGCGACTGTTAAAGTGTCGGGCCGGAATGTGCGAATGCAAATTGACACAGGGGCGTCTGTTTCTATCGCAGAGTGCTTATAAGAAATGTTGTCCTGACTGTCCTTTGGCCCCGTGCACTTTACGGTTGAAAACTTATCGTGGCGTTTCCTTAAAAGTACTAGGTAAATTTAATGTGCTCGTTGCGAATCACAACCAGAAAGTGAATCTGCCACTTGTGGTGGTACGAACGACACAAAAATATGCGGAGCCCTGTTGCTGAGCCGAGATTGGTTGGAGGCGTTAAAGCTAGACTGGATGAGCGTGTGCGGTATCAGTCTCGATAAAGCAACAACACTAACAGAGAAATTTGCCGAGATGTTTGAGCCAGCATTGGGATTATTAAGTGGCAGTCCAGTAAAGTTGATCTTGAATGACAGCTCAGTGCCGGTTTTCTGCAAGGTGAGACCGGTGGCTTTTGCGTTGCGAGGCGCCGTTGCACAAGAATTGCGGTCAGTGAATAACGGAGTGCTAGCTCCAGTTCAGCAACGGGGTCAACGCCCCTGGTAGTAGTCCCGAAACCCAATGGCAAAGTCGGCATTTACGGCGATTGCAATGTGACTGAATCCTCGTTTGCGGACTGACCATTACCCGTTACCCGGCATGGAAGACATCTTCGTAACCTTGCGCGGATGCAGATACTTAACTGTATTGGATCTTTATACAGCTTATCAGCAACTACAGCTAGATCAGGCTTCCCAATCTCTTGTCACAGCGAACACGCATATGGGACTGTTCAAATACATGTGCTTGCCGTACGGAATCACCAGTGCCCCAGCGATTTTTCTAGCGGTCATGTATGAATCGCTGAAGGAGTTGGATAGGGTGTCATGCGATCTAGATGATGTTATTATAACGGGGAAAACAGTGACAGAGTGTTACGAGAAAGTGGAATGCGTGCTAACGAAGTTCAAGGAGCGAGGAATCAAACTGCGCAAAGAAAAATGCTAGTTTTTCGATAAATCTGTAACCTACTTAGGTCATGTTCTTGACCAAAGAGGGTCAGGCCTTTTGATGAAAAGCTGCGATGGATTATGGAATAAGCGCCTACACCTAAAAACAGGCAAAAGCTTCGGTCCTATCTCGGGCTGTTAAATTATTACGGCAAGTTTGTACCAAACATGACGACACAGCTTAAGGCACTGTATGATCTGCTAAGCGAAAAAGCAAGATGGTAATGGACAGAACAAACGGAGCGATGTTTTCGGATGACGAAGGAATGGCTGACGCAGGATTCCGTACTGTCTTTCTATGACCCAACAAATGACCTTGGTCTCGCACCGTCTTACAGAGTTGGAGCGATACTATAGCATTCGCATCGAAAACGCTCAGCAAGGCGGAACAAAGCTAAGCGCTGTTACGATCGGCCAGCGGCGGTAGTGACCTTCTAGCCTCTCCTGCCCCGCTGCGACGAATCGCTTCGTGAAGCCAACAATGCGTCCCTTCGGACAGGCGTGCGGTGCCAGTAAGGCGAGCCACGTTTGGTGGCTCGAGTATTGTTTATTGGTTCACTGTTGCCTTCGCGGACCAATGGGAGCAAGAACAGTCCTGGAAATGGGTATTCTAAGGCATTTCCTCACGGACCCTGGTAACCACCGCGGTCGTTTGACAAACGCCCCAGCTAACTACTGGGTCATCCCAGGAACCAAGACGCGCCAGCTTTAGTCAAGCTTACCAACCCCTGTCTACGAGGCTCTACAGCAACGAGAGTGCCGGCACTTTTTTCTTGCCAACTGCAAGCATGATTGGTGCCGACACTACGTCCTCCCGCACGGATGTGACCACCTCGCCCGAGGCAAGTCCTGTCCGCCCGGAGAGCCCCTCGCTTTCGTCGCCGGCGGCCTGCTCGTCGCCTCCGTACAACAACGCCGAGGCCACCGCACCTGCGGCGGAGGAGAGCTCGCGCTCGGCGGTGGTGGCTGCTCCCGTTGATGACGACGATCCAGCCGACGGCCCCTCGTCCTGCGACGGCCGGCCGAGTGCTCCCACCCCTACCGCAGCTCCTGAGGGAACAGGGGAACACAACATCAGCAACTCTCCACTGCCGCTCGCGGCTGCCGAGGACGCCCAAGCCTGCCTGCCTCCAGCGGTGCAGCCAAAAAATGCCGCAAGAAGGAGACGCCGCTTCCGACGGTTCGTCGACTTCGAGCCGCACACCTCACCCGTTGACGGCGGTGTCGCTCATGATACAACGTCACGGTTCTCTACCGGCCCATCGAGCGCAAAGCGACTTTCCTGGCCCTCTCGCGGGACAGTATCGCCGCTCAGCTGTGCTCTGTGCCAGGCGTGAGGCGCGTTCGCGTCAATTTTCGTCGAAACGTGGTGGCTGCGAATGTGACGCGCGGCGCCGACTTAGAGCCCCTCCTCGAAGTGTGCGACATCGGTGACGTGGCGGTGCGCTCGAAGGCACTGCACAGCAACTCTTGTGTGGGTGTCATTTATGGGGTCGACCCTTCCTTCGACGCCCGCACAGTGAGAGAAAACCTCGAAGCCCCCGTCGCGGTGCTGTCATGCTCACGTTGTGGCACAAGCATCACCGTCACATTCGTCGGGAGCGTCGTACCTACAAACGTGCGGCTCTTTAAACAGCTGCGCGCCGTTCGTGCTCGTCTGCCCCGACCACTTCAATGCGACCGCTGCGGCGTCTTCGGCCACGCCGGCGCCACCTGCTTCCGCGACGCCCGCTGCCTCCGCTGCGGTGAGTCGCATGCCACAAGAGACTGCCCCGCAGAGAAGCCACGCTGCGTTAATTGCGGTGGCCGCCACCCGTCGACTGAGCCCAGGTGTCCCGAGTGGCAGCGCGAGAGAAAGGCGGCCGTGTTGCTGTCATCGTCTGAGCGGCCCCTTTCGCGCAAAAAAGCGCTTGAGCTGGCCGGCACCGCATCGACCGAGCCGCATACAGCCGCTCCGTCTACGTCTGCTCGCACCCCGCAGGGCCGATCTTACAGAGACGCCCTGCGCAGCCGCAGCACCCAGACAGTCGCAGCTTAGCCGACACTCGGCCCTTCAACTGCTCCGAGCAGCGACCCCAGAGATGCGCTGATAGCCGCTCTCGCTGCTGCTCTCCGTGCCCTGCTGGTCCAATGCCCAGCCATCGACGCCAACGTATGTCAAATGTGTGACGCGGCTCTCGCCGCGCAGGAAGCACTGCTTCATCACGACTAGGCGCATCAGCGCGCCACATAAGCGAAGGCCACCAACTTGCCCACGCACACCGTTTTGGCCGCCATCGCCGCGTCTATTTCACCCTTCTTTCAATTCCCTCTCCCTCTTGTGCAGAGCGGTTGAGGTGTCCTCATCTGAGAGACAGTTACTGCGCTGCACTTTACCCCAATTTTTCCTCCCCCCCCCAACCAAGAAGCTCTATCTCTCTCCTTTCGGTGTGTTCAGTGAACAAAGTTGCGGGAGTAAGTGTGTGAACCCTCGCCCTCAACGTCGGTCCTTCGATGACTTTGAACTCTCCGATTGGACAAAGGTTCAACGGCAGTTTTCCCTGGCCTAGGTATCTAGGGAGGACAGAGGGAGTTTAAGCAGACGTTTTTCGGCTCCTCGTGTGCTTCACTTCAGTCACGCTAGACTGATGAAATGTAACATTCCCCACTCTTCATGTACATATTGTAAATAAATCCCAGTACTCATCGTTCTCGATGATAACACGTTCCTCCCTTCAACAACGTCCTTAGTGGGTGAGTCGGACGACGGCATGGGCCAGCTACCCCTTTCGACAAGCCCGACCCCAACTCCTACAGCGCACATAGATAAAGAGGCCCTTGCAGTGGTATTTGGAGTACGCAAATTCCACAAATACTTGTTCGGCTGGAAGTTTTCCATATATTCGGAGCACCAACCGTTGCTCCGCATGGGAGGACATGATAAGCCGATCCCTGCCATGTCGGTGGCACGTGTACAGCGTTGGGCATTATTACTGGCCGCATACAACTACCAGTGTGTATATATACAAGGTCTATACCAAGTTGACATTTCCAAATTCCCGAGTTTTCCAGATTTTCCCTGAGTGCCTTTGCGAAATTCCCTGAGAACATTGTTTTATGACAAGGCGGGCTGACGCCATGTTGCCCGATGCTGTCACTCTCTAGTAAACATGTTAAAGAAACAACCCAGTTTGAATATTAAGGAGTAGTGTTTATATTATTTAAAACGAAAACAGGAAGTATGTGTTAGTAAAATGCACTGCGAATAAAATATCTTCGAAAAAAAATGGTAAAGCCCATTGCAAAACCGAGTCGAACATGGTCAAATAAGAATGAAAAGAGATGCATACAGAAGCAAATCTTTTGGAACATGAGCTATTTCTATCAACTGATGGCAAGCTAATTGGTACGAGCTACGAACCTTGGCACAAGTGAGGCTCTCTCTCAACAGCTGGTAAGTCAACCTCAACTGTCCCGACATACTCTCAGCCCGAGCACAACGCCTCAGTGTTGCGTTTCACTGCTTTAAAGAGTTTGGTTCGGATGAGGGTCATCTGCATTTCGGCGTCAGCCAACACTGTTTATTGAGAGCTCAAGCTCCTTCAAAGAAGATGTGGCCCCCGACTTGCTTTCCCATTAATTCCTCAATGCGTCAGACCTTTCTGTTCTCGTGCTCCTTTCGCCGCACGTTCGCCCGATGGGCGATTTGAAGCTTCCTCTTGGTCAGTTGCACAGTCAACGTCCGATTTTTCGGGCTCCCTGTAGGCCGCGAAAACGTTAAGAAAATCGGGCAGTCCGAAAAATGGAATGGATGCCTTTTACTGACCTTAAGGGCTCAAATCGCCACAGGAACGTCCGATAAAGCTCTCAAGGCCTACCAGTACACTTATTAGGCATATCGGTGCTCGTACTGTGACCGAATACGGCGGGTGCATGCGTGTATAATTAAGGAATATATACTGGGTCCCATGACAATTGCCCCTTGCCACGCTTGTTAAGCTTCGCCGCAATACTTTGCGTATGCTGCACCGTGTAACATTTTTGTATTGAGGCAAAGCTGACTTTCAAGAACTGGCATTATGCGACGCGCTGTGCTTTCCGAGCTTCGAAGCCAATCGTGAGGATTATAAAAGCAGAGTCGGTGCCATTGCTGACTGCGGCGAATTCTTTCAATGAAAATCACGGGACCGAATGGCAAGAAGCTTAATAGCGAATGTCGAAGCAGCGAGGCCTAGCGTTGCCCTGGTGGTGGCTACGCCTCGAACTGGCGTACGAGAGCCGAGATAATCGAAATGGCGGTGGTGGTGGCCTTGATTAATGCCGTTTCGGACCTGTGGTCACGGCAAAAAGTTCGGAAAATCGGACGGCGAAGGGTTCTTGCGTCCGAAATTTCAGACATTCTTAAACATTAGTTTTAGAATAAGGGCCCCAAACGTTTTGGGGCCCCAAAGAAGTAGCGTCGAAGCCACTGCGCATGCGCGAGACGCAAACTGCGCTTGGGGTTTGCGTTGGGAACGCTATTCCACCGATTTAACGGGAGCCCAAATAGCGGCCCCAAAAGCTTTGCGTCAGCAAACATGGCGGCACCCATCGAAGCGATGGCTCTAACCTAGCACCAAACTGGGTTCGATACGTGGTAACGCGTGAAGTTCGCAAGCTAGGAGAAGTGAGTGCGGTTATCGCTTTCTCTCAACAAGCGTGTGTTATGAAGATTCATTCATTAGACGCCGCTGATTCCGAATTCGATTGTGGATTTTATGGCTCGTAGGTCTAACACGGTTAAGCTTGGCTGGTGAAGGCACGTAAAGTTGGTTTGCTGAAAACTAAGCGCAACTAGTTGTTTGCTGTTACAAGATAACCTCTAAATTGTAATTGAACGCGAATACACGCAAGTCAAAATTACTATTCCTATCATAAATGGTATAATGGTATATGTTGATGCACTATCTTTCTGTACACAATTGTGCAGACAGCGTCTGAAAGGGTTACGCACTGCGGAAGTAATACCATCAGCAGCACAAGAAAGGGAAGGTTTCAGGCGCTTCATACACTTGAAAACGAGGTGGTCTTCATTGACTGATGGCGTACACATCGTCCAGAATGACAGGGAAGGTTACTTGAAGCATCTTTTGCACCATATACACAACATAAATGATCTGGAAAGGCATCAGCCGTGTTCGAGACATCACCATTTTCATCAAGAAGACATACATCTTCGGCGCTCTCTTTAAAAGAGTGAGAGCGCACAAAGCTCCAGAAATATTTTCAATTACGTGTCATGCTGGCTTCAACACATTCAATGCGGTCGTAATAATAATAATAATAATAATAATAATAATAATAATAATCTTAGAGGCAACATGGCACTCAGCTCGCGAGGCTAAAAAAAGGCTGAGGCCTGTACACTAGCACGTCTGATAGCCAGCCATGTAGAGCAGGAATTTGCAGGGAATTGCCACGCGCGCGCGCGCACGCGCAGGCGCGCACATACGCACACACACACACACGCACGCACGCACGCACGCACACACGCACGCACACACGCACGCACACACGCACACACACACGCAAGCACACACGCACGCACACACGCACACACACACAGAAAGAGAGAGAGAGACTAAGACTACGGGTGCACAATCTGCAGAAGCGCCAATTAGGTCCGGTCACAAGGAAAGGGAGTCGGAATGGCCAGGGGGTGTAGAGAAAACTCTGTATATCAGATATAAGCATGGAGTTGTGGTGTCGGGCTGTACATGTGTGACGGGTCCCAGGCTGTGCTGACCGTTTGTTCAGACGGAATGAAGAAGAAAGAGGAGTGCTGTCCAAAGACCCGTCAAGCACCCTGCAGAATAGACAGACTAGTTAAATGTTGCGCTGGTATTGCAGGGTGTGCCACTTGAGGGCTTTGAGGCAATCCTCGTAAGGTGGCATGAGCTTACGATGGCAAGAAAGACGGGAGTAGAGGGTGCGTGTTGACCTGGGCTGAACAAGCTCAAGTTTGTGAGCGAGGTAAGTTTGGTACAGGGACTATACTGATGAGCAGTACTATAACCGTCGTAGAATGATAAAAGTGTAGAGTGCCCGGAAAACCTCAGGTCTACAGGAAAGGGTGACATGGGAAACAAACCCAAGAATGCGACGAGCCTTAGATACAGTGCTGGTGACGTATGTGGAAAAGTCAAGAGAAGGGCTGAATATTACACCTCGAATGGGTAGGGCCTGAACAGTCTTCATACGGGTGCCTCCGAGGAAGTAGGTTGGACATGGAGCAGTTTTGTTTTGGCTGATGCGCATGGCAGCACTTTTTTCAATGCTACTACAAAGTTTGTTGTTGCAGACCCAGTCGATCACCTTTACAGAAAGTATTTAATACAAGCGCATAGGCTGTATATCGGCATAATGTTGCAGTGGAAGTGTTAACTTGTTAATGAAACATATTCTGCGGAAATGCATTAGGAACTTGGTTTTGAGTTGATTTTGTTCCCGACTACAGTTTATAGCATCGCAGCGAGAAACATTTTGGCGGAAACTGAAGAGATTTGGGCAGTTTAAGCATACCGACTGCACAAAGCACTGATGACACCTTTTCACCTTCCCCGCAAGCAACCACACCATCTGCTCTTTCAATAAACAAAAAAAAAAAAGAGATCAAAAGCCAATTAGTGTCATTGAATCAGTACGTGCGGCTTCTCAAGCAAGTATCGAAGCAATCCTGGTATTCACGGCTGCATGCATAGGTCTTGCATGATGCGGATCCTCCGATAGGTGGAGAGTTTTCATTTTTCCGGAGGGGGCTGCTTCCCCTATATATATATATATATATATATATATATATATATATATATATATATATATATATATATATATATATATATATATATATATCTTGCACTTGAAGAAACTTCGTGTAACCTCCTCGAAGAATTGAGCGCTGAAGTTACGGCGTTGTATGAGTATATACAAGAGCCCATAGTAGGAGACAGTTCAATTTCACAGCCTGAATCCTCACGGTGGTGTAAGCTCCTTTCGGGTAATTGTCGCATACTTGGCTATCACTAATACTGCTTCCCCTTTCCGGCGAAACTGCAGCTCCTCTCTCTCTCTCTTCATTGTCTGTGAGTCCAAGTATAAGCGCTGCTGCGCAAGACTGCTGTTGATTTGATTTCAAGTGAATCCGCCTTGGCCTCATTTCGGTTACTGAGTTAATTATACGGTGTTCCCCAATTATCATGCACCAACACTTAAAGAAAGAGCAGTTGCGTCACTCGAAGAAAACCTAGTGCACATTGTTTCCAGCACAGTGGAGTAGCCGCCAGTAATTATTTCGTTATTTGTGATTTGATTCAGTAATTGCAATTAAGTATAGAACTCGAGAAGTACTGTCCTAATTTTCAAAGTGCCAATGAGGCATTTGTAGTGTTGGAATCGCACCGCTGGCCCGAGTTGTTGGGGTCTCGGTGCTGACGCCCGTTATTGCCAATGGGTCGCAAGCCCCAAGGGTAGCGTTGGCCTGGCGGCCTGGGGCACTGGAAGCATCCGAAGGTCCCGGCAAAGCATGAGAAGACTGGTAACAGAACAACTTGTTTATTCTAACATAGCAAAAGAGCGGCCGGTCAGGTCGACCGGAGTGGAGAGACGGGAGAGCACGTAACTCAACAGTACAAATCGGAGCCTCTCTCTTGGCGTCCGGGGGCAGCTGCTCTTATACTCCCGGCGTCGCGGTCCAAAAGGGAAGGAGGGAAGGTCACGGGATGAAGGTCACGGGACGGCGCAGCAGGAGCCCACGACGGCGCGAACTGTCGGGCCGAGAGACCTGCTGAACCGAGTGTAGTGACGCATCGCCAACCTTCACCCACACGACGGCGTGAACAGTTGAGCCGAGAGACGTCCAGGCTCCTCATTCGGGGAACTCCGCTCCCCGGCTGCCGCGCTTTGACAAGCGAGGGCACACACACACACACGCACACACGAAGACACGTGGCACTGAAACACGCCTGGACACGCTTGGCGGGTAGGCGTCGCGGCGGCGTCGGACGGGCCAAAATGTCCGCCGCTTTGAACAAAGCCCCGGCGTCCGTTGCATCCGCGCCGGCATTACCGCGCGTTGTAGGCGAAACGTAACAGACCGCCCCGCCGGGGGAAGGAGATCCCGATGGTCAGGGGACTGCATCCGCTGTCCGGAGGGATGTCGCTCGATGATGCTCATAACCGAAGTCGGGCGTCCTTTGGCGTTTCTTGAGCGCAGCGCACAGAGAAGGCCTCGTTCTCCCGTTCAGGTGCACACAGGACACTGCAAAGTGACTTCGGGAGAGTTGACATTTTTGTTCTCGTTTCCGGCAAGCGTTAGAACCACGCCTGAAAGTCAACCGCTCAGTCAGCAAGCACGGCACAACCCTCACTAAGCCCTGCCAGGCTCTTTCCCCTTTTATACTGCTGCCTAGTTCCTTACAGTAGTTTAGCAGCACTCAGAACGCGTCCACAAATCGAAAAAATTGCACTAAAAAGCACATCATCACTTTGAAACACTACACAAAAGCAATAGGTTAAAAATCCTGCCTCAGGAAGAAAAACATCAGTAACAAGCAATTTTGAGGCTGATTCCCACGTTAGGGGCTTCGACTTAAGCCATCGGCGTTACCGTTGAGACTCCCCTTTTTGTAACGTACCTCAAAGGAAT
This sequence comes from Dermacentor andersoni, assembly GCF_023375885.2. Lineage (NCBI taxonomy): Eukaryota > Metazoa > Arthropoda > Arachnida > Ixodida > Ixodidae > Dermacentor > Dermacentor andersoni. Next base: position 311,553,984 of record NC_092814.1, read on the forward strand.
ATTGTTGCAAAGCGAGGCTCCAGCGCAGGAGGCGGCCATTTTTGGGAGAGATGGTCTGCAGCCATTGGAGAGGGCAGTGATCCGTCTCAATGATAAACCTCGAGCCGGCTAGGTAACATGACAATTTCTGAACGGCCCACACGATACACGCACACTCTTTCTCGGTGGCGCTATACGCCTGCTCACGACTGGTCAGCTTACGACTAGCATACAGGACGGGGTGTTCTACTTCTCCATTTTCCCGTTGGCACAGTACAACGCCCATGCCTCGCTCACTAGCATCACACTGAACAACGAACCCTTTTGTGTAGTCGGGCGATCGTAGCACAGGCTGGCTTGTTAGGGCGCTCTTTAGGGCGCTAAAAGCTCTTTCCTTCGTCTCGTCCCAGACGACTGTTTGCCGCTCTGTCTTTCTTAGAGCATCCGTCAAGGGAGCCGCGATATCAGAGTACCTGGGGATGTACCTCTGATAGTAGCCGGCGACACCTAAGAACGACCGAATATCGGTCTTCGTGCGCGGTTGCGGGAAGTCTCGCACAGCGGTCACCTTTATTTCAGAGGGGCGGCGACGACCCCGACCAATCACGTGTCCGAGGTAGACAACCTCGGCCTGTGCTAACTGGCACTTGGGAGCCTTGACTGTCAAGCCCGCATCGCGCAGGCGGGTTAGCACTGCCCGCAAGTGCGCCATATGCTCAGGCCAGGATGCGGAGAATATCGCTACGTCGTCTAGATACGGTAAAGCGAATTCTTGCTGTCCCCGCAACACTTTATCCATGAGGCTTGAAAAGCAGTATGGCGCGTTCTTCAAACCAAAACTCAAAACTTTAGGACGGAATGTCCCCATTGGTGAAATGAACGCCGCATACCTACTAGCCTCTTCTGTAAGTGGAACCTGCCAATAACCCCTGACAAGATCTAGGGTGGAAATAAACTGAGCGCTACTCACTCTCTCAAGGCGCTCCTCGATGTTAGGGATCGGATAAATTTGATCCTTAGTGATGGAATTAAGCCTGCGGTAGTCGACGCAAGGACGAGGTTCCTTGCCCGGTACCTCAACTAAAATCAAAGGGGAGGTATAATCACTCTCACCCGCTTCAATAACACCGAGCTGTAGCATTTTCTTTACCTCAGCCTCCATAATATCGCTCTGGCGGGGTGACACCCGGTACGCCTTGGATCGTACTGGCTCTGGGGAGGTAAGTTCTATGTCATGAGTAAGGACAGAAGTCCTACCAGGCCTCTCAGAGAACAGACCTTGAAACTCTTGTAAGAGCTGGTGTAGTTCGGTTTTCTGCTCAGGCGACAGCGATGCTTTACTTATTAAGTCACTAATGACTTGATCGGTGTCTTTCCTGTTCGTCACTGAGCCTAGTCCCGGAAGCTCGACCGGAAGCTCTTCTAACTTTCCCGTGTCGGGAATTTCCTCTCCAGTATCTGCTGCCTTTAACGCTACAGGCTCAATTTTATCCCGTTCGGGCGTGCTCTGAATACCAGCTTGCTGCGCCTCTGACCCTTTCTCATCATTCAACAACGTCGGCCCCGCAACTACCGCCTTTGCAGCGAGCTCCCGAACCTTCGATCTGGTTAAGGCCTGAACGCTAGCCTCACCAAACAAAAGCCCCTTCTCGCGCAGGAGGTGATCGGACCTGTTCGAAAATAGGTACGGGTACTGGGGGGGCAGCATAGATGACACTGCGGCCTCCGTCTCAAGTGCTCCGAAAGGTCCTTCAATAAGCACTTTTGCTACCGGCAGACACACGCTATGAGCTTCCACTGCTTGCTTGATCCATGCGCACTCGCCCGTGAACATATCGGGTTCTACGTAAGAGGGATGAACTACATCCATCGTAGCTGCGGTATCGCGAAGCACTCGGCACTCTTTCCCGTTCACGAGGAGGTCTCGCATGTAAGGCTCGAGAAGCTTGATGTTCTCGTCAGTGCTGCCTAATGAAAAAAACACGACTTTTGGTTTTGTTTCTGGGCACTGCGCCGAAAAGTGACCCGGCTTCTGGCACGTATAACACAGGCGCGCTTGCCTCGCCTCGAACCGCTTTCTGCGTTCGGCTTCGGCTGCCGCCGTCTCCTTACGTTCGGTCGGACACTGCGCCGAAAAGTGACCCGGCTTCTGGCACGTATAACAAACGCGCGCTTGCCTCATCTCGAACCGCTTTCTGCGTTCGGCTTCGGTTGCCGCCGTCTCCTTACGTTCGGTCGGACTGCTTTCACTCGCATCCGAACTACGTGTATCCCCCTTTGCTCTCATGGGCGTGAACTTTGGCCTCTCAAACTTGGAGCCAAATTCACCCTTTTGACCGTCCTTAGCTCCACGAGCCCGACGCGTCACAAACTCCTCGGCTAGCTCAGCGGCTCTAGCCACCGTACTAACGTCTGGCCTATCCAAGACCCAGTACCGCACGTTCTCAGGTAACCGACTATAAAACTGTTCTAGCCCGAAACACTGCAGAACTTTCTCGTGGTCACCAAACGCTTTCTCTTCTTTGAGCCACTCCTGCATGTTTGACATAAGCCTGTACGCAAACTCTGTATATGACTCACTTTTGCCTTTCTCATTTTCCCGAAACTTCCGACGGAACGCCTCCGCTGACAGCCGGTACTTTTTTAGCAGACTCGATTTCACTTTGTCGAAATCCTCTGCCTCCTCTCTCTCCAAGCGAGCGACTACGTCGGCCGCCTCGCCGGGTAGCAAAGTGAGCAAGCGCTGTGGCCACGTTTCCCGAGAGAACCCCTGCTTCTCGCACGTTCGCTCAAAGTTAACCAGGAACAAACCAATGTCCTCTCCAAGCTTAAACGGCCGCATCAGGTCAGTCATTTTGAACAATACTCGTTCTCCTGCACCGTGTGCCTGACTTCCATTACGAGCGCGTTCCATCTCTAACTCGAGACGCTTCATTTCCAAAGCGTGTTGACGGTCGCGCTCTCTTTCTTTCTCTTGTTGCTCTCGTTCTATCTGTTCTTTACGTTCGCGCTCATCTTTCTCTTTCTGTTCTTTAAGTTCACGCTCCTGTCTTTTTGCCGTCTCCCTCTCCTCAATGGTCTCAAGGCATTCCGACAGCTCGTCATCCTCAGCTTCTAACTCAAGAATAGCCCTTAGCAGTTCTGGTTTTCTGAGTTTGTCTGAGACATCCAGACCCAACTCTCTCGCAAGCTCCAGCAATTTCGGTTTGCGCAACGACTTCAAATCCATGGCTGCTCTGAATGCTGCTTTCTCTACTGCCTACTATTGTCTTGCCGCAAACTAACCCGGCAGCAACGACAACCCCAATTACCAGCTCTGTTTCTAACACTAACAAAAGCCTGGCAAAACTCAGAAGAAGAAAGTCCCGCACTCACCAAACCTCGCAGCCAAGACTTCAGCGCAGTCGTTCCGCTGCAGGCAACCAGTCATCACACAGGGCTCGTTGCGCTGCTCCCGGATGGTCGTTGTGCTGCTCAGCATACAGTCGACCGCATCTCTTCGCTGCTGGCCTCCGTTGTCGCGATCTCACCGCTGGCAACCAGATGTTGGAATCGCACCGCTGGCCCGAGTTGTTGGGGTCTCGGTGCTGACGCCCGTTATTGCCAATGGGTCGCAAGCCCCAAGGGTAGCGTTGGCCTGGCGGCCTGGGGCACTGGAAGCATCCGAAGGTCCCGGCAAAGCATGAGAAGACTGGTAACAGAACAACTTGTTTATTCTAACATAGCAAAAGAGCGGCCGGTCAGGTCGACCGGAGTGGAGAGACGGGAGAGCACGTAACTCAACAGTACAAATCGGAGCCTCTCTCTTGGCGTCCGGGGGCAGCTGCTCTTATACTCCCGGCGTCGCGGTCCAAAAGGGAAGGAGGGAAGGTCACGGGATGAAGGTCACGGGACGGCGCAGCAGGAGCCCACGACGGCGCGAACTGTCGGGCCGAGAGACCTGCTGAACCGAGTGTAGTGACGCATCGCCAACCTTCACCCACACGACGGCGTGAACAGTTGAGCCGAGAGACGTCCAGGCTCCTCATTCGGGGAACTCCGCTCCCCGGCTGCCGCGCTTTGACAAGCGAGGGCACACACACACACACGCACACACGAAGACACGTGGCACTGAAACACGCCTGGACACGCTTGGCGGGTAGGCGTCGCGGCGGCGTCGGACGGGCCAAAATGTCCGCCGCTTTGAACAAAGCCCCGGCGTCCGTTGCATCCGCGCCGGCATTACCGCGCGTTGTAGGCGAAACGTAACAGTAGGCACCCCAAAATGACTTCTAAATGCTCTGTTTTCAGCGACGTAGTAATTGCGTACAATTTTTTCTGACTGGCAAAAAAACCTCACGAAATATGAAAGATACCATGTGAGTGAATTCCCACCCGCATCATAAAGCAGGGCCCTCAGATAAGCTGATTGAAAGCAACTGCGTTGCCTGTCGCAAACCCGAAGCGACGGCGCATCACCTTGATAATGGTACGAAAGGAGCACCAACATGCATGTTCCGCGGCTTCGCAGCTATTCCTTGCTCTCATTTCTACGTCCCACTTATTATCCGGCTCTCAAGGCCGACTGATCACATTGAAAGCAAAAGCCCCTTGATAACGCGGCCGAAGCGCCTCTCTGACCACACACGAAACGCGAAAAGCCATGTAATAGACATAGAATGTTTCAAAATCGGAGCATTGCTCGCACCACATCGAAAGAGTGCGCGCGCAGCTATATTTCGTGTCGAAAACTGGCTTCGGACCAAAGCCAAATTAAAGTGACCGTTTTATTTTTCATGAAAGTGCATACGTGCTGCAAAAACAGGTTCGTGTCAAAAAATAAAAGCGATATAACCAGACCGGGAAGCAACTAACGTGTAGAGAAAAGGCAAAACAGATGCATTCAAGAAAGTAAATATACCACTTCTAAATGAGCCGAATTGGCAATCAGGACGTCTGCACAAAAAAAAAAGACAGAAACCAACAAAAACAACCATCAGATTTCAGTGTGCCCTTATTATCTATGAATTCGTACGCTACGCCGAGCACCAGCCTACAGGACGTGTTCGAATAGGTCCCCTTTTGCAGCTACGCAGTATACTGTGTCCGTTTTATCACATCTTCAGTGGCTTTCTTGATGACCGACGCCGGAATTCTACGGTAAACATCCGTTATCCTTGCCTTCAGCTAATCTGACGTCCGTCTCGATCGTGTAAGCACGATCTTTCACATAACCCCAAAGAAAGAAATTGAGAGGAGAGAGGTCAGGTCACCTAGCCGGCCAATTTACAGGCCCGTGCCTTCCAATCCATTGCGCATGAAAAGTCGCATCCAGCCAGTTTCGGGCTCGGCTGCTGCTGTGTGCTGTCGCCCCATCTTGCTGATACCACAGAAGTGGAAGACGTGAACGCGGGACTTCGTTGAGAAACTCATCAGCCACTCATTCAAGGATTTCGTCCACGTAACGCTGTCCAGTTCAGTGTGGGATCTAAGAACATGGGACCGATTATAGCGCCAGCGTAAATTCCGAACCACACATTGAGCGACCACTGGTACTGTGCCGATTGCGCTTTACCCAGTGTAGATTGGAGTCCCTTCAATAGTGCGCGTTGTGCTAATTTACCTAGGGGTTTTTGTGAAAATTGGCTTCGTCTGTGCACATGATGTTGCTCAAAAAGTCCGGTGACTCATTGGCTTTTGTGAGGACCACATTTGAGAAATCTAGACGATTCTACAGGTCTCTATCTTCAAAGCATTGATGCTGATTAGGTATTACGGGTGAAAGACCGTCATTTAGAATCCTCCAAACTGATGACTTGGAAATTGGTACCTAGGCGGCCACGTCCCCGCACGCTAGCATGCGGGTTTGAGGCCATAAATGCTAGAACATCCGTGCGCAGGCTAGAACTCGAAGATGGACTCCTCCGCCGCTGTTTCTTGAAGCTGCTGGTTTGTCTTAGGTTTTCATAATTTCTGATGATAGTCGATGCGTTTGGTCTACCGCCACACTTCCATGACTGATATATATATTTGCGGCCTTCTTCTTGTTGCCATTTGCAGATCCCAAGGCAAGGATCATGTTTACCTTCTCCTCATTAGAGAAACACATGGCGACAAGAACGAAACAAAACGCACCTTTAAACCCTTACACTGACGTTGTCAATTCGCTTTTGTGGTGATATATTTTGTGAAAAAAAAAAACATCCGTCCACTTTGTCTACGCTAAGACAACAGCTATCACAGCTTGTTTCCGACTGACACCAAACGCGACGTGTTACTTCGGCCGGGGCGCGGCAGATAAGGCACCAGCTCGATCACGATGTTTTCCTTTATTTCCTTGATTTCGTTCTGGATAACTCAGAAGGAGCCTGTTCGAGGGCGCTGCTTTATGATCCGGGTGGGAGGGCAGTCACGTGGTATTCTCCATATTTCGCGGGGTTTATTTATCAGTCGGAAAAGAAATAAGTACGCAATTAGTACGTCGCTGAAAATACCGCAGTTAGATGTCTCTTAGCTGTACATTCAAATGCCTCATTGACACTGATAATTAGGATAGTATGTCTCGAGTTAATTCATTACAATTACCTAATTAAATCTAAGTAACGAAAAAATTGCTGGAAGTTACTTCAGTGTACTGTAAACAATATGCACTAGGTTTTCTTCGAGTAACGCATTGCTCGTTTTTTTTATCTTGGTATATATTTATGACCTTTGCATGCTACTGACGATGTTTTCATCCCTAATAAAAGTTGTAACTTATTAGAGATTTTTTTTCTTGAGTCGTTAGCATTGCCTACTGGAAAGGTAAGTAATACAGAGGCACAACATTCATAGTCATTTCACACGCCATTGATAAAAAAAGACTGCTGAAGGGGTCACTGAAGTCTTTGGGTTTCTTTTTTTCGTGGTAAAAAAAGCACGCCAAGCAATTTGAATAGTGGTGAACATACAGCAACATACTCATTCTCTATGCATAGGCTATCCTTACCCTTACAAAGAAATTTTAATTGGCAACCTCCATCTCTTTCAAAATTATATTAAACTTTGTCCTGTGTGTATATTTAAATATATTGTGTGCGTGCATGCTGTTTACAGTGGAAACTTAAAACAATGCTGAAGTGAAAAAATACGGATGAGGCAGCTGCAGCTAGCAGTGGCGTAGCCAGAAATTTCGTTCGGGGGGGGGCTCATGTTGCAGCTCGGCCTCCTCCTTAAGAGGAAGCTTTAGCTCGGGTGCTGCTATTTAAATACATGTAGAAGGGTAATTTGTTTTTCCTCGCAACAACTGCACCAAATTTGACGATCTTTGTTGAATTTAAAAGAAAAACCTAAATTCTAGTGACTGTTGGTTTCGAATTTTTCATTTAGGCGGTCAATTTTTCATTAAAATTTGGCCAAAATTGCAAATTTTCAGAAAACGGAACTATCAAGTTTAAAACTCAGTAACTCAACAATGAAAAATGATAGCACAATTCTGTGAATTGCATCTAATAGTACATCTACAGCGGACAAAACAGATATGATAAACATGAATCTTAAAGAAATTAAGTATTATGGAAATACGACTTTTGCAGAACCCTTGTACACAACGTAACCAATTCACGCAAGATACAAATTGACACACCAAATTTGTCCGCATTGACTTTCCTAATAATTGCCGTTTACAGAACCGAGATATCTGTTCTTGGTACATAGCTATTATTTTGTAAACGTCGTGCTTCTATTTTTTCGAAATTTCAAATTTTTTGAAATATTTTATACAAAATTCAGGCCGTAAACTGAAATTCCGTTTCCAACAGACACTATAATTTACCTTCTCTCTCAAATGCAACAAATTTCATTAAAATCGATTAGCAGGATTATCTCAGAAAAGCGTTTCTGCGTTTTACATGTATTTGAATAGGCCGCGTCGGATTGGGCCCCAGCTAAAGCTTCCTCTTAAACAATTTGTCGAGGGATCAAATACATGAATAATAACTGCATTACCATTGTCAAAAATGCTGTAAACGAATTCTTGAACGCTACGCACTGTCCAAACAAGTAAAATGTGTATTTTTTCATAAAAGAATGTTCTCGTATGTGCCACAAATTGTGCCCAAAGTAACTGATATCAATGATTCCATGTTTTTGTCTATTTAATAAGTAAAGAAAATATCACACGAACTTTAGAACTATATCAGTTCGAAACCAGGAAAGCAGCGCATGCCGCTGATATGAAAAATGAAAAGGCCATGAAATGAACAAGTTGAGCACAAACATGTTAATGAAGCTTAGTCATTCAAGAAGCGTGTTTACATTCTTGTATATATGCAATGGCCAGTGAAAAACCTCCATGACGCTGTCATTTGTTCCAATGTATTACGCAGGAGCAGCTGTCACCGGTCGTGAATAGTGAGTAATTGCACCGAAATTATAGTCGCAACAGAGAGCACGTATAAAAAGCAGGAGTTCTGCAAGCTTTACGAGGGCGAGTCAAATGAATGTGAGCCAATGCGAACATATGACAAACGGGGTACTTCATTAAAAAGTAGTCTTCATGAGAATTTAGACATTTGCCCCATTGACTAACGAGTCGCGTGATTCCCGTCTCATGAAACTCCTTAGGTTGCTGCTTCAAAAAGTCTGTAACTGACTCTTTCACGTCATCGTCCGGCACGAATCTAGTTCTGTTTAGCTGTTTTTCGGTTGCCCCAAAATGTGGAAGTCGCAAGGGGACAGGTCCGAGCTGTATGACGGATGTTGCAGGGTTTTCCACTTGAACTTTGGCAGTTTTGGATTAACTACATCAGCGACGTAGGGACGGGCATTGTCGTGGAACAAGATGACCCAATCCGTCAATTTTCCACGTAGTTTGTTCTTGATTGCGACACGCAGTGGTTCCGGCGTTTCACAATATCGGAAACAATTGACAGTCTCTCAAGATTGAGCAAATTCTATCAGTAATGGCCCCTGACGATCGAAAAAAAGTCAACAACACCTTTCCCGCGAAAATGACGGCCTTAGCGTTCTTTGGCCGTGGTAAATTCGAATGTTTCCACTGTAAGCTTTGCCGTCGTGTTTCAGACTCGTAGTAGTGGCACCATGGTTCGTCCCCGATCACAATAGCAAACAAGAAATCGTCATCCTCATTGTGATACCGGATCAGATTAGTCAAAGCAATGCCAAACTTCTCCGTCTTCTGGCGGTGGATCAAAATCTTGGGCATCAATTGCGCACACAAGAGCCGATAACCGAGGTGCTCATGAATTATGGCGTGAACCGAGCCGTCACTGATTTTCACACGCTCTGCCAGTTCATCGATGCTTGTCCTTCATTCTTGTCCCATCAGCTCATCAACCTTTGAAATTGGGCGGGATGTGATTGCACGATGGCTTTGTCCCGGTCTTGTAATGTCTTTGCAACTTTCCTATTCTTCTTTGAACCGTTTGCTCTCACGCTTTACAGTGGCCAATGAAATGCAGTGTTCAGCGTACACGGCAGCCATACGGCGATTAATTTCTTTTTGGGAAACACCTTTAGCTGTCAGAAACTTCGCGACACCATGCTGTTCAGCTTTTGGGGTGTCCATTATGTCAGGCAACCATGTTCAACCCAGTGTATGAGAGCATTGAAGAACATTTATCCTCACACATGCGTACCACTTTTGTAAATGAGAGATGCCACTCTGCTACGCGCATGCCTCGCAGATAATGAACCGAACCAATATTGCGACTCGCATTCGTGCATTAGAAATACGAAGATACAATGGGATATACAAATGCCAAGATACAGCTTGATAAAGGGCAAAAAGTGTGACTGGAAACAAAGTTCACTGCACGTATACACGAAGCCTCGCAACAAGATATTTAAATATACGTACAAGTCTCCAATAAATCTACGTATCTAAGAAAAAGTTGCTGTATATAATGCGTCAAACATAGCAAATAAACATGTTGCGCGATCACAGATTCACAGAATCCTAGATTCCGCCTCAATTCCATCCACTCCCCCCGATGTATCGCGCGCGACGGAAGGCGGCGCGCTTGCTCCCCGCTTTTCTCCTTTGCGCACACACGACTGAGCCACCATCGTCGGCTCAGCCATTCCACCCCCCTCCCCCATACGCTTTCACTCGCACATACAGCATGCGGCACGCGGTCACGATGTTATCACCCTTGGACTTTATACGGAACATGAGGGCGACGGCAACGGCAGGAATGCGCCTGGAGTGTCCATATAATTGCTATCGCAATAATATAATAAGAGCATCTGGCAACTCAAGCGTCCCGTGGCTCATTACTTTGCACAAAAGAAAAAGTAACAAAATCACCATGCGACAATTCGCTGCGCCGCAACAATGTATTTTTTTTTCCTTCTGTGGGGCGGGGTCACCGAAATGAAAAAACGCATAGGAAAGTATGTTGGCCACAATCGAATGCCTACTTTGGGCACCTAATGTGGCTACGGAAGGAATATCGAAGAAAACATGAGACGTGTGGTCCACTGAGAACCAACCATACGCATACTGCTCGGTATCCTACACCGGCGATACAAGACTTTCCGGAGAAGTTCTGCAAAAGCGAACGCGGTGCAATCCGTCCAGTCCCCACAGTGATGGCGGCGAGCGACCATTGTTTCTATTTCTCGCCTGCTAGCCAGAAAGTGTCCAAAACTAGTGGCCAGGCTAAAATCCACTCGGCCAGAGAAGACCGAACGCGCACCAAAGTGCGCCGCGCGGTGGTCGGAGCCACGCGAGGAAAACGTATGCGCTCTGGCTGGCTCTGGCAGCCCGCGGATATGGTAGCGAGAACAAAAAAATTGAAGAGGCTCCATGTGTCCTCGCGAATAAAAGTCAAAGTAGAAAAAATAAATAAGAACGCAGTTACCTTGGCTGGCTTTAGTGTTTTGACGTGGATGTTTTGGTGTAGGAAAAAAAAAATGTTGATATTTTTTTTTATGTGACATGGCGGCACAAGTTAGCCACCACAACGCTTCGTCTCATTGAACCTCGCTGCTAGTGTGTTGATTTGACTTGTCTCGTTGTGTGTTCTGATGTAAGACTTTAGAAAAGTCAATGGACCTTTGGCGTCAAATGTTTATAACAACATTAAACCTACAAAGTTCCGCAATTGAATATCTAAAGCACAACTTTGGAAATGTCAATGCACCTTTCACATCAAGAGTTTATTAGATTTATACCCATAAATTTTCGGAATTGACATCCATGCGCTCCATAGATTCCGCGGCCTCAGCGAGATGCCGCGGCGAGCCCGCTCACCATCAAAACGCCCTTGAAACTTTGTGGTCGGATGGGGCTGCTTGGTGTTATGTGACTCTCGGTGCATGCCCGTTCGAGAAGATAGACCGAGTTCGCTATCTTCGCGGTTAAATGTCTTTTCGAGCGTCAAAAAGACATTCTAGACAAAATCCATAATGATTTCCGGCGCCGGGGTTGCTTTCGTCGGCGGTGCATGGACAGCACGAAAAAATTTCTGGGGGGGGCTGAAGCCCCATAAGCCCCCCCCCCCCCCCCCCCTGGCTACGCCTTTGGCAGCTAGTGCTTCTAATGCACGTCCTCCTATTGTGAGGATTGGCACAAATTAAGCGAAACAATGAATTAAAAGCCGTGCATGTCCGCGCCAACAATGTTGCAGTAAGCTGTTAGCCCCAGTAAAATTTCAAGTGAAAAGGTCGAGGAAAGTCAAAAGAAACCTCAAATTATGTGGGTGACAAACATCTGGTAACGGCACTTTAGGTGTGTAGGGGTGGAGGGGGCTTCGGCATCGCCCGGGGGGGGGGCACTCAGCCCCCCCCCCCCCCCCATAGTAGGCGCCTATGGGTCCTCCTATGCATTGCACACGGTGCACATATTGCAAACTGGTCATTTCTTTTTGCAGTGTTCAGGTATAAGGACACACTGGCTCAACCATGACAGCGCTGTGTCATGTTTCCTTCGTGAGACAGCGTTCTTAAGCGCTATACGAACGATTTATCCCCAGCTAGCCCATAAGCCACATGCACTTGAAAAAAGTGACTGAAGGAGCACTGTGAACTTGTACTGTAAACTTGTACCGAACTGGATTCACATGCTGAATAGAAGAGTGCACTGTCAGCGGAAACGGATGGCATGGCTGATGATGTACGTACTTCCCATTATTCGGCTACTTGTGTCTTTCGCTTTCGAAAGTTATCTTTACCGCTAGAAACAGCGCAGAGCTTGCCCGCTAAACTTGAGTCGCCTGAGGCCACACGAAACACGCCGTGGTTCACCACCCGAAGTTCCACACGGTTCATTCACCACGTCACAAACTACACGAAGTCAGGACTGTCATATTTTAAATCGTTGCAGCGCCTAACAGAACTGAAAATTCATTTCCTTCGACAGAGTTTCTCAGTCGAGCTCGTTCACTCGCCAGTTACGAACTCGATGGAAGCGCTAGCCCTACGCTTAACGTAAACATCGGCGGCAGGCGAATTCCTATTATCCAGACTTCGGAGCTCGGAAGCATGTTCCCGTTCGTTTCGAGCACGACAATATAGACATACACCAAGCACAGACGTTGTAGCAAT